>NC_137828.1:18773942-18833942 GCF_963921795.1 Nannobrachium achirus | reverse complement strand
TTTCTAATATGGCCCCTTTTGAAAAAAGGTTTGGACACCCATGGTGTAAGGCAACTGCAGTGCAGGGCAGCAGAGTGAAGTGTAAACAGTGTATTAGCTACAGTGTAGGTCAATGTAGACTAGCTACATTGCGGGACAGTAGGCTATATATTAGCTACAATGCAGGACAATGTATATTTATTCGCTACTACCCAGTGCTGGATAACATAGAAGCAACAAAACATTAACTAAATGTACATACTGTAAACATTGTCTACGATACTAATTACACAATCTTTACTGGAAAAAGACTCACAAATAAAACGGGTCAAGGAGGAATCAACAACTTTGTTGATATTTCCCCGTACTTTGCTGACACATTAGGGATTTGAATATTTTCAATATTACATCACATTTTTCAAATCATATACAGTAGGAGAGAAAGAATACAATATATTCCAGCACTAACTGTTTTAATGGTTTGATCCGTCTGTCATTCAATGTTATATGAGCTACATAAAGGGTTCCTGTGTAAATAAGCCGAAAAGCTTACTAGTAGCGTTGTGGCGGTTTCCAGTTTTACCGGTTCGATCCGCTTTACTTGATGATACCGGTTCAGTTTATGAATACCGACTAAACAGAGTTGGGGGAAAAAAATTAAAAGTATCCAATTAAAATATATCTTACAAATGTAAACGTATGCTGGCGGAGTCACGTGTATTTTCCGACAGCATTAAATTCATTCTGTATTGTATTTATTATGTTTGTGAATATACTGAGTGAGTCTAGTGGAGCGCATTCTGCTACTGTTGACACAGCTCACTGCTCGGAGTTTAGTGCTGCTGCAACAGCGACCCGCCTCCTCTCCCCCTGTCCTCTTCATTCAATCACAACTGGACACCGACGCTATTGTTTATAGAGTGTGGTGGACATTGGACAACGTTTTAGATGCCACACAGCACAAGTCTTCACGCGTCTTTACAACAATAGCGACGATTAACGTTGTGGTGAACATGGTCAAATAACCTTTTTGGCTCAACTACAACTACTACGGAGGAAGCAAGCTAGCATAGCATGTATGCTATCTGGATACAGTATGTATGTAGCCAAGCTGTTTGATTGATTATAGCGTTTTCGTGGCGGTGTTGTCCCTTTGGTGGTCCGGGGCCGCAGACCACGACGGCTGCCTGCGCCTTGCCCTCCCGGATCCGTAGAGGGGCGGCACGTCCCTCTACGACCAACCGTTCTACAGTAGCCGATCTACAACAACAAGCACTCGTTTTGACCCAATCCACTGGTTCTCTGTACAGCAGAGCAAACGCAAACACAAACACGGCAGAGAGCATTTCCCCCATTCCACAGAAGCAGTAACAGTACAAACAGGAGACATCTCGATCTCACTGAGAAGATCCATATAGATGTATTTAAAATAACAGGTGGCTGTTGATTATGAAGACTCGGTAAAAGTTCTCTACAAGAGTTATAATTTATGGCTAACTCGGGACCATACATCTGTCCGCCTCTTTATCTGCGCCCCCAAGTGGTCAACATCTGATATTACCGGTTCGGTCCGGTTTTAAATCACCGAACCGGTGTAAAAAAAATCAAACCGTCACATGACTACTTACTAGGATCTCCTTTTAGTTGACCTTGTACCAGTGAACCGTACTGTCATGAAACTGTACCTTTTCCTATGCAACCTTCTAATAAAGTCTTCAAATCAATCAAAAAACGAATTTTGACGATTCTGCAGTATGAAAACCGCGCCAACACAATATCTACAATAGACTGTAATATACTAAACCCAGCAGTTATACGGTAGGCCAGAGAGCAAGCTGTGCTAATTTGCCCTGTCTTGTCTGTGTAGCTCTGGACTCCGACAGTCCCGTGGATGTCGACATCTCTTTAACATGAGGTTAGCGGGGGCTCGGCCTTCCCCCCTCCCCTCGTTTGTGAGCCTCAGAGCCTGGAAATGATTAGGCCTGGGAGGGCAATTAGGCCGAGCATCACTGGACTAAATATAGCCCGGCTTGGCCCAGCTCCGCTCCTGGGTCATATCCACACCACAGCCTCCTCCGCGCAGGCCAGCGCAGCTCAATCTGGATCAGGTTTGTATTATGACTGATGTGAAAACTCCATTATGGCTTAGGCAAGATAACAACGTAACGAGGCCGTCGATCAGGTGCTCTCGTGAGAGCGGGGCGGGGTTTCTGCGTGGGAAAAGAGGCGTGGGGGCAACGAAGACATGTTCACCAAACGTGGGAATGAGATTGACAGGAAACAGCCCCGGGTAAATAAAGACAAACATGATTCAGTACATATTTCACAACCATTATTCGTTAAGTACTAACTTTCTATGCATGACTAGAGATTGAACTCTTCGAGATCACCTCACATATTCCATTAGACACCGTAATTCAGCCGTTGTTTATTCACACTTAAAATCAAGGCTTGCATCAACCCCCGAGTCCCCACTCTCTCCCCCCAGTTTCACAAGAAAGGCAATTGCAAACCAAACATGGGTTGGGAAAATGCATGCTTTCCCATAGACCCCTTAGCACTAAGGAATGCAATGAAAAAAGGAAAAAGCATGCCCCCACTACAAACAACACACACAGTCTCCCAGCTCATATGAGAATGAGAAGAGGGAGATTTTATCCTTAAAAAACAGGAGGCTCGCCCACCAGTTCACCTGGGACACGGCTCTTGGACGTGGCGAGCTAGCCAGAAGGTTATAGGAGCCTGGGAATGTTAAACATCAAGAAGGCAATCAGAACGTAGCAAGAGCCCTGGGAATAGGACAGGAAACACGGAGAGTAACCCCTTCCTGCCTGAGAGGAAAGAGAAGAGGAAGCCATTTGGGGTGATGTGACTTGTTTCTGCCACGGTGCAAAAGGCTGGCGTTTATAGGTAAACTGGAGCAGAAAGGAAAATATTCACTTTGAGGGCAATATGTACAGTGTGTGTGTGTGTGTGTGTGTGTGTGTGTGTGTGTGTGTGTGTGTGTGTGTGTGTGTGTGTGTGTGTGTGTGTGTGTGTGTGTGTGCAACGTGCACGTGTATTAGACAGTAGGGCAACATTGAACAGACCTTTACCTACATCAGAGTTTGTCCTGCAACACCCCATTAAAGCCCTGGGACTCAAAATGGAAAGTTATCCTATATAGGCTAGGCAAATAAATACAGTATTAGATTAAAAAGAAATAAGAAAAACAGTGATGTAATGTGAGAGAGAGAGAGAGAGAGAGAGAGAGAGAGAGAGAGAGAGAGAGAGAGAGAGAGAGAGAGAGAGAGAGAGAAGACACTGCTGTATGGCAGTGGTTCTCAACCTGTGGGTCGGGATATTATTAATTATTATTATTAATTATTTCAGGGGGTCCCCAGATGATTAACTTAATGTGCAACATTGTTTTCTCTCTCAACAGTAAACAAACCAAAATAATGTTTAAGTGCATAGAGGGTATATTTCTAAAGTGACAATTTAAGGACTACTGAATTGAAAATAGGCGATTTACATGCGCACAACGCTTCGCGTGAGCATGTAGATCGTCTATTTTCACAATAGAACCATGTTATTCAAAATGTAATGCCTCAACTCTTAGTGCTCGTCAGGGTGGGGGGTCCCCAGTTCAAATATTAATATTTTGGCGGTCGCGGCCTGAAAAGGTTGAGAACCACTGCTGTATGGCACTAAATATATACAGAAATGTCTTAATAGATTTTTGGCCAAATTGTGAATGTGCTGTAACCTCCTTTTTGTCAGCATGCGAGGAATAAGATCACAGCATTAGGAAATGACAAGGTGGCCTGTAATTGATCATGAACTATGGTATGACCTCCCCATCTCCGTCTTCACCCAGCATGCTTTTCTGCACAAGTACAGCCTTGGAGAACGTGGAGAGAAATGTTCTGGCGCTGTGCTGAGCTCGACACAAATTGCACAAGACAGCTCAGGAAACAGAGGTTTGCTTTGTACACTGGGGCAGCGAAACACTTATCACCACAAAGTCCCAATATAGTCCATGGGCCATACGAGATGTCACTCTCCGAAAGGTGGCAAAGGTTACTATGCATTTTTTAAAAGCTCTAGATCTGTAAATTATATGTTGGTATGATAACCCTTTCTGAGACACAGCTAAATTGGTGTTGTCAGCCGCTAGAGTTGGTGTCCCATTAACTTTACTATACAGGAAGAAAATGAAAAAAATGAATCTGCTTTAAGTAGCATATGAGGGGTCAAACTCATGATTCTGAGTCCATTGCGAGCAACTGTTTTGCAGTGTGTAGTAGGGCATTCGCGAATAGTGATTTTTAGTATTCGAATTATTCGACCTTAAAGTATTCGAATAGTCGAATATTCTACAGAACTGGCCAAACTGTCAAATATTAAGTAAGCAAGAGGCGAACACTGTGAAAATAGCAGATCTACATGCTCACAACGCCTCGCGTTGCGAGGCGTTGTGAGCATTTAGATCGGCTATTTTCACAATATTTAAAGTTGTACCATGTAACTTTTTTTTATAAAACAAATCTTAAAATTGTCCTAACTGTTAAATCGCTAAAGTTTTAGAACACCCACTCCGTTATTTTCAGCTTCTGAAGCCTTCTCTTTATATGTTTTCTATGATCCTGGCCGTGGACCGGATTTCGCGCCAAAATGACGTAATCTGCATCATCTGTATACGTTGTGTATACGTTGCCCAATCACATCGCCGATCATGCACACATGGTACACTACCGGCCAATCACAGCGCATCTTGAAGTGGGGTCGCCATATTTGTAGTCGCCCGTGTGTCTCTTTACTCAAAAGGTAATCTCGCCTACCAGGCAGGGTGAAGTAGTCCGTTTCTCCGGAATGCCTGAACGCACAGGAACCAGGGACCCCTCTAAAGATAGCTCTCGGCGTTGTGGAGGCAGACGCGGGGGTGTGAAGGTACGAAAAACGGGCGAAAGACGCGAACGCGACCGCGGTTTGCTATAGGGCTACTGACCACTAGTTGAGCATCTTACACAGTATAGCTTTAACTGTGGAAAAAATAAAATAAGCAAACATTCGACTTTGGTGAACAACATCGAATATTCAAATATTCTAATATTTGGTGAATGCCCTAGTGTGTAGGGTTACATTCCTTGGGCTAAAACGGACCCCACAAAACTGTGAAAAGTGATGACTCATCACTTTTCATCACTAAACCATAGTTTTGTGGGGCCGTGTTTTAGCCCAAGGAATATTTTTCGTGCAAATGACCCATGGATTGATACTGCAAGGACCCTATTCCTTCCTACTGCTGTCACGAGACTAGGCACAAGGGTTAAACACAGACACACACAGAAGAGGAACACCAGTTTAAAACCATGACGAATGCTCTTTTGGGGCTTAATGATTTCAACAGAGACTGCAACACAAAGACAAAATGAACTGGCAGATGGAGAGTCTATTCTGAGGACTCCCCAAGTAACCACTGACTGACCAAGATGTTTACATTACCCGTGAGAGAGAGCCATGTCCAACCCGAGGCCAAGCGAGATGAAATGACCGACTACAAGAGGTAGTTCAGGAAAAGGGACAGACCACTGACAAAGTCAACATCACGGACAACAGCAGAAAAACCCAACCGCCAGCCCGGAATCAGACAGCGGGATTGGACCTGGTGCATAATTCTCCATGTCAGGGGTCTTCAACAGAGGGTCCGGGACCCCTAGGGGGTCCTCAGAGTTACTACACGGGGTCCTCCAAATCTTTGTGATAGAAGCTTTTTTTCCTCCTTTCTATATTAACCACTTGAACCCTAGCGTCTACGTATATTCTGGGAGCTTAAGCCAAAAGTAGCCGATCTACAAGCTCACAACGCCTCGCACTGCGAAGCGTTACTTGTGAGCTTGTAGATCGGCTATTTTCGGCAAAGAGGTTTGGTGTAGAGGGGAAAAAGAGCAGACTAAGTACAGAGTGAAAGGTCAAGTTTATTAACTATTGACCGTTTAAGTGGTTAAATATCTGAAAACATAAATTGACATGAATCCAAAATACACTGACGATTGTGCCGTCAAACGATGAAACTATATGGAATCTATGAAAAGGTAGTGGGGGTCCCTGCTTCATCTCTCTCTCAACTAAGGGGTCCTTATCCTGAAAAACGTTGAAGACCCCTGCTCCATGTTGCCTCTATAATAGAGCGGTGAAGTCTGACGTAATTTACCCATCCTACTTGGTTCAGGTTTTTTTTCCCCCCATTCTTACATATCGCGTCATACAAGAACTGTGTTCCAAACATAAACAAATGATCTCAGCGGTTTGACACATAATGGATATGAAGAATCAACTGATGGTGAGAAAACGTTAATGTTACTGTCGCCAAATTAGTTACATTTTCGCAAGAAACAGGCTTTATCAAAATGATCAAAATATGAGTGACTGACTATCATAAACCATACAGAGCCACCTCCCGGACAATATCGCGCAAACCGTTTGTTTATTTTTGGACCACAATGCTTATATGATACGATTTTAAGATGACTCAATGTTATTCTCCACAGAGAAATTACTTCCATGAACGTCATCACTTCACTGCTCTATAGCCACAATATTAACCCATTTAGGTGTAGAATTATTGAATGCTTTAAACAGTGAAAAATAGCAGATATACAAGCTCACAGCGCGGCACCGAGTGCCGCGCTGCGAGCTTGTAGATCTGCTATTTTTGAAAAAGTCGTGAAAATGTGTGCAAATCTTTGAATATATGTATTTTCAAAGCAAACGTTTGTAACTCAAATTTTGCTTCTGGGGGGGTCCCTGGAACTAAATATTTTGAAATCGGGGTCCGTGGCCAAATAAATATCATTTTGGGGGTCCTTCACAGGAAAAGGTTTGAGAACCACTGACACAGTAGTCTCTCAAGAACAGACTAACTGAGCTCCAGTTAAGTGAAAAGGACCTTTTCTTTGACGATGGCTGGCCAGATTGCTGACAAAGAAACATAGGTTTTTTCCAAAAATCTTAGGATTCAAAAGACACTTATAGAATCGGGTCAAAATTCGAATTTTCACGATTTTTCAAAAATAGCAGATCTACAAGCTCGCAGCGCGGCACTCGGTGCCGCGCTGTGAGCTTGTATATCTGCTATTTTTCAATAGTTAAAGCATAAAATAATGATACACAAAATGTGTACCCGTTCTAAATGGGTTAAATTCCCTGATGAGAGCCAGTGTTATGTTATGCCTGTATAAGTGAGCCAGGCAGCACAGGACAGGAGTATGGAACAGAAAAACACATCCATCACGAGGAGAGGTTATTTTGGCAGTGCGCGGTGGCGATAAACCTACGGACACGCTCAATAGACTGTTTAGAACAATATTTGTTAATCTATCATTCGCCCTGCGAGAGAGGAACGAGATAACAATATGGTTCGGCTTACAGTTGAATCGAAGCATGTCCTTGGGGTGACATTATTTATTGAAATAAAACTTGCCCGAGCTGAAATATGTATAGCGAATGCATTATGAACCGTCTCTTGTGACGGAGCGGTGGAGAGGGCCTTCGCCGGGCTGTAACATTGTCATGCTCTTTTCAACAGATGTCCCTTGTGTGACACGCAGCCAGGATAATGGGAAGGCAAAGGCTTTGAACGATTTAATTCACCCTCCCCTCCTTTCATGAATGGAAGGGATTTCGCTTTTGAAGTCTGATTGGAATATATAGACAATTTAGAATCCCCGTCTCCGCGCCGAGATTCCCATCTTAATTACTTTGTTAACCCCTTCAGAACGGGTACACAGTATTGTGTATTATTATTTTATGCTTTAACTATTGAAAAATAGCAGATATACAAGCTCACAGCACGGCACCGAGTGCCGCGCTGCGAGCTTGTAGATCTGCTATTTTTGGAAAAATCTTGAAAATTTGAATTTTGACACGATTCTATAAGTGTCTTTTGAATCCTTCTAAGGTTTTTTGAAAACCCTATGATTCTATGTCAGAAATCTGGCCAGCCATCGTCAAAGAAAAGGTCCTTTTCACTTAACTGGAGCTCAGTCTGTCTGTTCTTGAGAGACTACTATGTCAGCGGTTCTCAAACCTTTTCATGTGAAGGACCCCCAAACTGATATTTATTCGTCCACGGACCCCCATCTCAAAATATTTAGTTCCAGGGACCCCCCAGAAGCAAAATTTGAGTTACAGACGTTCGCTTTAAAAATACATATATCCAAAGATTTGCACACATTTGCACGACTTTTTCAAAAATAGCAGATCTACAAGCTCGCAGCGCTGTGAGCTTGTAGATCTGCTATTTTTCACTGGTTAAAAGCATTCAATAATTCTAGGGCTAAATAGGTTAATTAGCTGTTATTCGGCAGGGAGGCGGCTCGCCCCTACGCCCGAGTCCCTTCCCGAGGTTTGCTGAGGAGGCCCTATAAGAAGCTTTCGCGCGCTCCCCTCCCCTCTTTAAAGGAAAAAACACCAAGCCCTGCACTTGTGACACTGATTTGCAAGTCTGCCTTTGCTGAAGGTGGCTTTTTGTCCCTCAAACGTCAGCAAACCGTACAGAGCCATAGCTCTCTAATTCCACTACCTAGGGAAAGCAGACCTGATCAGCCTTACTGGCCGTCCACCACACACACACACACACACACACTGGGTACAAAGATTCACTGCGGGCCCTACATGAATGTTCTTCATAGGGGGGGGGGGGGGGTTTAACCCATTTAGAGTGGGAACTGTGCTTTAACTCTTGAAAAATCGTGAGAATTTGTGCATTGTCAGTGGTGCTCAAACCCTTTCATGTGAAGGTCCCCCAAAATGATATGTATTTGGCCACGGACCCCCCATCTCAAAATAGTTAGTTCCAGGGACCCCCCAGAAGCAAAATTTGAGTTACAAATGTTTGCTTAAAAAATAGATCTACAAGCTTGTGTGAGCTTGTATATCTGCTATTTATCAATAGCAGTATAAAATAATCAAGGCCCCTCCACCTTGGGCCCTAGTAACTCAGTCCCACGTTTCCCCCCCCCCCCCCCCCCCCCCCCTTGTGACGCCCCTGCACACGCACACGCACACACACACACACACACACACACACACACACACACACTTACATTATAGGGACACATTCCACAGATTTATGTTTATCGTTTTCCGATGACAGCGGGACAGGCCCGTAGGAGGAGAGGCGACGTCCTGCTCTCTCTCCCAACATGTGATGAATATGGCTGGCCAGAGCTTGCGCCGCTTCCAACTTGGCGGATCAATGGAGCATTTAGCTAATCAAAGGAGAAAGTAACTGAAGAATAAAACGGATTGTCACGCGCCGACGACGACACGCGTGGGGGAGCGGCGGGCGGGCGCTCCGAGCGGATGCTGAGTTCATCCGTCAGTGAGCAAACATCCGCGGAACACTTGCCGTCTCCGTTGGTTCACTGACAAATACAGCATTAACCCATTTTAGGCCTAGAATTATTGAATGCTTTGACCAGTGAAAAATAGCAGATATACAAGCTCACAGCGCGGCACCGAGTGCCGCGCTGCGAGCTTGTATATCTGCTATCTTTTTGAAAAAGTCGTGAAAATGCGTGCAAATCTTTGAATATATGTATTTTCAAAGAGAACGATTGCAATTCAAATTTTGCTTCTGGGGGGGTCCCTGGAACTAAATATTTTGAGATGGGGGTCCGTGGACAAATACATATCATTTTGGGGGTCCTTGACATGAAAAGGTTTGAGAACCACTGACATCATAGTCTCTCAAGAACAGACTAAGTGAGCTCCAGTTAAGTGAAAAGGACCTTATCTTTGACGATGGCTGGCCAGATTGCTGACATAGAAACATAGGGTTTTCAAAAAACCTTAGAAGGATTCAAAAGACACTTATAGAATCGGGTCAAAATTCAAATTTTCACGATTTTTCAATAGTTAAAGCATAAAATAATGATACACAAAATGTGTACCCGTTCTGAATGGGTTAATCATAGATAGATAGACCCTCCATTTTCCTGCTAATGGGGCCTACAGAGAGAGACCACTGTGTCACAGAGGCAGCATCACTTAAAGACATCAAGTTACCCATATATGGAGACCCCTGCTACCCATATATGGAGATCCATGTACTGTATATGGAGATATGCTGTGAGAGCCCAAACATGCTTACTCAGTTATTCGTTATGTTAAGTCCTATGATATCTATGACATCTGACATCATACCCTTTTATGCCCATACATGGAGATCCCTGTCTGTAGAACCAGCCGTTAGTGTGGCATGTGGCCGATGTGGCCTGCTCCATATATGGGCATTCCCATATGAAGATATGTTAGATATGGGCTAAATATTGATCACATAAGGGAACTCCATATATGGGCATAAAGGGTATACTGTTAGTGTGACATCACAAGTGAAGCCAGAGCGTGATGTCAGAGCGGCAAACCCATTCTGTTAAGAGTGGTTCCCCTGACATCACAGTGATGTCAGAGCAACAAACCATAGAACCACAGTGTCAGGCGTGACAGACAGACAGAGATACATACGGACAAGCTGTGACCGTTCACATACTAACTGCGACCTACGGTCCCAACTACATACCAGACCAGCTCAGTGGCTTTGTGGTTAGAGTGTCCGCCCTGAGATTGGGAGATTGGGGTTCGATCCCCGGCTGGGTCATACCAAAGAATATAATAATGGGACCCATGCAGTGCCTCCCTGCTTGGCACTCAGCATTAAGGGTTGGATTGAGGGCAAGTCCCTGTGACATACTAGCGTCATGTCCATGGGATGTACAGTACTTGTACATCAAGCTGCCTCACGCTACAGAAACAGGAGATAGGCTCCTGTCCTGCCCTATGGGCCTCATGGCTCGGCAAGGCTCATTTAACAACAACAACATACTATGGACATAATAATTGCAACATCGTGACAAAACATACATTCGGGACAGGAGACTCTAGACAACAGCACAGCAATGACATTGAGGCAGACAAGTCAAGTGTTAAACTATATACCTGTACATGTGTGCAGCAACAACAACGTGCTGGAAAGTGTGTGTGCAACCGAGCGGAGCAGTTATGCATGTATTGGCCTATTGGGAGGGATAGCACCTCATAAAGCAGCAGGTTAGGGATGTGACGATAAGCGATATTATCGTTTATCGTGATAAAAAACACTCACGATAAACGGATCATGGAGATTTAATTTATCGTGATATCTTCCTCTGTCATGCACTGGGATCAATTCACCTTTTATTTGCCGAGCTGCATATCCGGTACCACTTAAACCCTCTATAATTGGTAAAAGGTACTTATAATATACGTACTTGATAGTCTTTTTTTCACTCTATCAAACAAATGTCTTTTCCCAAAAATATCCGATCTACAAGCTCACAACACGTAGCAATGCGTTGTGAGCTTATTTTTTGGCAAATGCTCCGCCCCAGGATAATGGATTTTGATTATCGAGATAATATCGTAAATCGCGATTTCTTTTGTCACAACAATCGTGATATGACATTTATCATATTGTCCCATCGCTACAGCAGGTACATAGCACATGACATGGCCAAATAAGCTTTACACTTTATAGTAATACTGCATACAGGAATGTGCTGGACTTGGAACAACATGAGGTGTGTGTGTGTGTGTGTGGGGGGGATTTCGCTTGAGAGAACAGCCAAACAGACGAAGAAGGAAGGTAGGGTCCGGCCGAAAGCAGCTGTTCTCCATTACAACGCTCCACTCCCCCAGCAGGAAATGAGCAATCATTTAGTACTGACAGGTACATGCTGAACCTAGCTATCTGCTAGCACCAAAAACCTTACCAAATAATGGATTACAGCAGGACGGCATTAAAACTTGAGCCTCGCAAAGTATCTATGCCAAGGTTAGTCAGTGAGTCGGACTCATGCCTTCTGAAAGCGTGAGGGTATTCTTTCCTCCATTGGGAGGGGTCGAAGATGAGTTAGTGGTGGTGTGGCGTGGGCGCGCGCGCATGTGCGTGTGTGTGTGTGAGAGAGAAAGAAAGAGAGAGAGTAAGAGACTACTATAGCAGGGGTTCCCAAACCTTTTTGTCTCAGGGCACCCCATAAATATAATTTTTAATCCGAGGCACCCCTACATTATAATTTTCACTACCAGCACCTTATTTATAGCATATCGTCGTTGTCGGGTGGAAACCTTGTATGTCCAAAACCGTTCATTTTGTATTTATCATCTATAAAATGTACTAAACAAGTGAAAACAGCAGACAACGCAGCACACAACGCCTCGCACTGCGAGGCGTTGTGTGCTTGTAGATCGGCTGTTTTCACTAGTTTTGTGCGACAGTCTTGTATGATGAAGCAGGGCTTTGCTTTACCAAAAGACGTACACATTTGAAACTTGGCGATACGAGGTTTCTGCCCGACAGTGAAGATATTTGAGTGATTATGTTGCGAGGAAAACGTTGATAATAGCCATTTTGGTTAGAACTGACTGAAAATAACTTTGTAGGCCTACTTCAAGTTATAAATGATACTAAATATTTTTTCAAGTGTCCAACTATTATCAAATTATCTCGCGGCACCCCTGGACTGCCGTCACGGCACCCCGGGGTGCCCCGTCACCCACTTTGAAAACCCCTGTACTATAGTACTTATTTCATCCTACGGAGAAAAACCTACACACACACACACACTGGCGCCTAATTTGGTCCTCAGTAGGGGGAGCACATACCTGGGTGATATCTCAGGTTTCCTTTATTAAATCATATTTTTCCTTTCACAATATTATTTTGGGTGTCTTTGGGGCTTCACATTGGCTATGTTATGCTAACTCCAGGCAGTCAGTTCTGTTCATATTAACTCACCCATTGCTCCATTCCTGCCATCTCAATTCCTCCTCCATCTGAGCCACCCAAATTACAAAAGTTGCCGTTCTGTTGTTAACCATAATTCGCCGCGAAACATCTTCAGAGTTTTACTTAATTACTCCAGTAAATGGTAAATGGTGCATTTATATAGCGCTTTTATCCAAAGCGCTTTACAGAGATTGTGCATTACATTCACCCATTCACGCACACATTCATACACCGGTGGCGGAGGAAACCATGCAAGGCACCAACCTGCTCACCAGGAGCAATGTGGGGTTCAGAGTCTTGCCCAAGGAGTAAGGACCCTTCGACATTAACTCAGGGGGAGCCCAGATTCGAACTGGGAACCCTTCGGGAACCCTTCGTGCTCTAATAACGGTTTCTCTACCCCTGAGCTATGCCGCCCCAGTAACCACACAACAGGTTTGTTGCCGTGTGATTCCATGCGTTCCGTCTTCTACCACTTGAAGTACAAAGTTATTTTCAGTCAGTTCTAACCAAAATGGCTATTATCTCAACGTTTTCCTCGCAACATAATCACTAAAATACCGTCACTGTCGGGCAGAAACCTCGTATCTCCAAGTTTCAAATGTGTACGTCTTTTGGTAAAGCAAAGCCCTGCTTCACCATACAAGACCGTGGCACAAAACTAGTGAAAACAGACGATCTACAAGCACACAACGCCTCGCATTCACTAGTTTAGTAAATTTTTTAGATAATAAATACAAAACGAACGGTTTTGGACATACTGTACCATACAAGGTTTCCACCCGACAACGACGATATGCTATAAATATAAGGTGCTGGGAGTGAAAATTCTATTATAATGTAGGGGTGCCTCAGATTCAGAAAACGTCCAGGCTAGAACACACACTCGCTGCAGTGGGTTCTTGGCTTACCCCAAGCCCAGGCCATGGGGGGGAAAGCGGGAACCATTGGAGAGGGTGTTCCAACCCGGACGGTAAAAGACGACGGACGTGGGAACTTCATTCACTCAGTCAGTCCGCCAGTCACAGAATGAATTCATTCTTAATTCATTCATTCAGGCGCCTGTGAGTGTGCACACACACACAAACCCACACACACACATAAATGTATTTTACCAACTGACCGTGTTATGGGTGTTTCACGCCAAGCTCTGAGAAAAAACACTTCATAACTATAAAGCAGAGGTCTTCAACAGGGGGTCCGGAAACCCTAAGGGGTCCTCAGAGTTACCAAATCCCTATGTGATAGGATAATCATTTTAAAATGAACAACTTGTACTCTTGCATCCCAATTCTGAGGAGAACGTTAACGCTGTTGATAGCTTGTAGATCGTCTATTTTCGGCAAATAGGTAAAAAAATGAAAGGTCAAGTTTATTAAGTAAAAATTATTTAAAAACACATTAACACGAATCTAACCGACTGATGACAGTGCTGTCAAACAAGTTTATGAATCTATTGTATCTATGAAATCAATGAAAATCTGTATCACACATTTATACAATATGTAGAGGGGGTCCCTGCTTCATGTCTCTCTAAGCTAAGGGGTTCTTGGCCTGAAAACGTTGAAGACCCCTGTTATAAAGACAATCGGCTATATGCATATACGCCATTTTGTTCTACTTCACAGGTGTTACCGATGATACTAATGAAGGGTCTGTTCCATTCTGGTCAAACAGAGTCAGGGTGCTGATATTGTGCATGTTGGCTCAATGGAAACACTCTGCTACACCAGTGGGTCTCAAAGTGTCCTTGAGTTGGTTCCAAATGTCCCCATACAGGTGTGTAACTCTGACAGTGTACAAATGGAAGCAAATGGACCCGCAAGGGTCCATTTGATTCCATTTGTTGATTCCATTTGTACAGAGTTTTGGGGGTCCTTGAAATTAAAGAACCACTGTACAATAAATCAAACAGAGCCTTCATTAGTATCATCAGTAACACCTGTGAAGGAAGTCGAAAGACACCCGGAAGTAGAACAAAATGGCGTATATGCATAGAGCCTATTCCTCCATCAAACATCTGAGGTGCTTTTGTGGTTGTGAAGAGCACAGTCATTCAGGAGGTCTCTGGCGGCCTGTTCTGGGCTTAGCGTGTCAGAACTCTAAGTGGGATGTTTGCTGCTTCAGACTGGCCCTAAGGCACTGCCAGGTCAGCCTTCCTCTGGGCTGAAGGAAGACATGAGCAAGAAGACAGGAAGAGACAGCAACACAGGATGCTAAGTACCACATGTGAGGAACTAGTAGGATCATTGAAATATGGATCATTTTAAGTAAAACATCCTTATTCTACCACTTTTTGTGGTCACATGTTCAGATGCTGGATTCTGATTGGCTTAAAACAGTGGTAAATCAGTCAACAACCTTGAGTTGGCTCATGGACCCCGCCCACTGTATTGTAACTAAATAACCTTGCAAGTTACAACTGTTCTTTCATTTATATGGTAGAAGACACTGTCGGGCAGAAACCTTGTATCTCCAAGTTTCAAATGTGTACGTCTTTTGGTAAAGCAAAGCCCTGCTTCATCATACAAGACCGTCGCACAAAACTAGTGAAAACAGCAGATCTACAAGCACACAACGCCTCGCATCTGCTGTTTTCACTAGTTTAGTAAATTTTTTAGATGATAAATACAAAATGAACGGTTTTGGACATACTGTACCGTACAAGGTTTCCACCCGACAACGACGATATGCTATAAATACAAGGTGCTGGGAGTGAAAATTATAATTTACAAAAAAGGTTTGGGGAGGTTTCCATAAATAATGGCGATTAACTGCCAATATTAAATCCATTGTATTTACCTGCTTTTCGATCGCTCTGTGCGCGCTGCACGTGTTCATTGTGCACGTGACCGCTGCTGCACATGATGTCTTTCACGCGGAGAAGGAAAAACCCACACGCGACAATGTATGTATAGTCCATGGCCCACAGAACATGGCTCTGCTCTGACCAAACAGGCAGCGGTTAGAAAAACAACAGAGAAACAGCCATTTTAGCAGAGCCAGAAACACCGATGTGAATGGAGCACTGCACTCGATGGCAGCACGCGTCCGCTTTGCATCATGGGATATGCAGTTTTTTTCCCCCCGCTCAACAGCGGCAGCAGTAGCACCTGTTTACCTGGTAACCATGGCAACCTGGTAAGACGTCTCTCAGTGTCTTAACGGGGACTTGGCGCTCCACAGGGGGTGAACGTTAACACCCAAGGGGCCAAACTCGTTCAGTAACGAGACAAGGCCACTGGAGGTCGCTGTGCCAAAACTCAGTTGTCTCGTCCCTCAACGAGACAAAGGGTTAACTTGGTTGCATCCGTCCTGTGTACCCTGTGAGAGACGCTGGTGCATATGTCATAACATGACGCGCACAGAAGCGAAATGGTGCATCTAGGCTGCATTGACATCCTATTCTATGCTGAAACATAAAAACAGCTTTATCTCTGAATAAGGTGCAAAGAACGCCAGGTAAGCAGAAATCTGCTTGTTTTCACGGCGACACTATAACGCGATGGTCGGCCGCGGTTTGGATTTTAGTTTCGCGAGCGTTTGTAAACAAATGGATTATCTTCCTCAATCGTCAGTGGACACTCACATGCACACGCACGAAGCTTCCGAGGCTCTTCAAAATAAAGCGTAAGTGACCAGCAACAGCTAGAAATGTTAGAAACCTTGGCTTCCGTTGTGTTAAGACGCCTGGGGACGTTTTAGGGACTCAAAGAGGTAGGTAAAGAAAATGAAAATAAAATAAAGGAAAGGAGGAGACACATGGTGCATGAACCAATTGCATAATCTATCTATAAATGCGAGAAAATTACTTTTTTTTTGAACCCCACTATATTCTGTTTACACGGCCCGCGAGAGCGTCGCGCCGCCGATATTTACCATCCACTCCAATGCAATCCAGGATCTTTAGAGCTCATTTTCTCTGTTCCAAGCATATCCATGAGGTGTGCAAGGTTTAATCATGGCTAAATCGCCGAAAATAGGTCTTCTAAAATGCTTGGTAGCCAATAGCTAACTTCAAGCTAACTTCATCCTGTTCCTGTAAATGAACAGAGGAAAGTGTTCTGGTGCATCATGGCTGCGCAGGGCTTGTGCATGTAACAGTGTATCTTTATGATGAATTCTTTGGCCACTGGGCGCCCTCTAGTGGTGAAAGCTGGCACTGATAGGGTTAAACAGATGGTCAAAGATCTCCATATATGGGCATAAAATGGACGCAAAAAGACAGATACAGATATCTCCATATATGGGCATAAATGGACACAGGCAAACAGATGGTCAAAACGGGTCATATGAGCATAAATGGACACAGGCAAACAGATGGTCAAAACGGGTCCTACAGAGATCTCCATATATGGACATAAAATGGACGTAGACAGATAGATATCCCCATATATGGGCATAAATGGACACACGCAAACAGATGGTCAGATCCGATACGCGATTTTCTGGAACCAGCACGAAAGGTTCGGATTCTGATGTCTGACATCAGGGTTTTCCGGAACCGCTGTGTCTGCATAGATCTCCATTTATGGGCATAAAATGGATGCAGACAGACAGATACGGATATCTCCATATATGAGCATAAATGGACACAGGCAAACAGATGGTCAAAGATCTCCATATATGGGCATAAAATGGATGCAAAAAGACAGATACAGATATCTCCATATATGGGCATAAATGGACACAGGCAAACAGATGGTCAAAACGGGTCATATGAGCATAAATGGACACAGGCAAACAGATGGTCAAAACGGGTCCTACAGAGATCTCCATATATGGACATAAAATGGACGTAGACAGATAGATATCCCCATATATGGGCATAAATGGACACACGCAAACAGATGGTCAAAACAGATCTTATGACAACAGTTATAATGGGGTTTGCATTAAAGGGCAGGGCATTCATCCCCTATTTACATCGTTCCCGAGTTGGCCAGGGCGCCGACTAGACGCTCGGCCTAGTAATAACAAATTAGACAGGCGCCACCAAAGAAAGCCTCTAGGAGCTGCTAGCACAGAGACAAAGTTCCACCGCCCATAAAACGCTCAAATAGCTCTAAATGACAACACTCTTCACTACTTGAGTCACAAGAGTGACATAGACCCAAGAAAGCATGATGTATTGGCCAAGAGACCGATACGTTCCTTGGCATGTAAATATTAATAAAACATTGCTGTTTCAAACGTATCATGTCTTGAGTAAGTGTGTTCTTTTGGCATGTCATCTCCACTATTTGTGTATCTGCTGTGAGCACAGTCCAAGGAACAAGCGATTCATTTAACTAAGAAGAAAAAAGAATCAGCAGATGTTATTGGCCCAATCCACACAGGAAAGCACTCCTCATTCCTGGCGTTAGGATGTCCAAAAATATGCAGAGCAGGCATGTTAGTAAATATTTATCAATCGAACATCAGAATTAGCATCGGTTCTGTTTCAAACATTGAATACTGGACAGACTATGCTTCAAGTTCTGAGTCACGTGTGACGTAGGCTTTAATCAGATAGATCTTGAACAACCTCTTGGGGGTAAGATATGGGTCATAGAAAAGATTTGGAGCAGGCTTTCTTTTCAGGGCAAAAAAAAAGGGGGGGGAGGGGGGGGAAGGTTCCATCTAGCCTTAATATTGTCCTAAATTCTCCAAATGTAATCAGTGTCCCCATGAGATAAATCTAACGAAACATTAAGAGAGGCAAATGGAACAGTGCCAAGGGGTGAATAAACAAGCAGTCGGCTCAGTTGTTTTAGTGTGTTTTGTCTGTCTGTGACAGGCCTAAAAAGACCCTCAGGCTCGTGAAACGTTTCTTCTTCTTCTTCCTTTCGACAAACGACTGCGCTTCCGCGGCCCCAGATGTCTCATTACTGTAAAACAACTGGAGAGATGAGTGGCGTACAAGAAGCTACTGGCCCACAAGGCTGCTGCTGCTGCTGCTTCGCTTTCAATTACAGCGGGATCAGACCGTTTAGTAACGTACCGCACAACACAAACGCATAGGAGGAGGAGGAGGACCATATGTCAGGGATAAATAAATAACACGGGGGCTGAAAGCATGGCGATAAGCAGAAAGGGCCTTGTTACTTAAAGGGAGCAGATGAAAAGGCTTTATAGGAGTGGATCCAGGCAGAGATGCACCAACTGCCATAAAACTTTACACACTATGACAAGGCATGGGCACTGGGCAGTGGGCACCCCCCCACACACACACACCCACACAAGCACACACACACACACACACACACACGCAGAGAGAGAGAGAGAGAGAGCACTCTTTATGGCTCTCCATCTCGTTAGCATCCATATATTAGAGCTACAGGATCCCGAACCATTCTTCAGCAGATTTAAGAGTTTCACTCAGCCTCCATTAATCAAGCGATAAAGCCCTGCCGGTGAAATTCCTGCAGCGTCATGCTTTGGCCTGGGTCCACTAGACCACTACTACTATACACACACACACACACAGTCCCAGGACACACACACACACACACACAAGTATGTACAGTATAGCGGGGGAAGCCATCCTTAACCCATTTAGAACGGGTACACATTTTGTGTATCATAATTTTATGCTTTAACTATTGAAAAATAGCAGATATACAAGCTCACAGCGCGGCACCGAGTGCCGCGCTGCGAGCTCGTAGATCTGCTATTTTTGAAAAGTCGTGAACATTAGAATTTTGACCCGATTCTATAAGTGTCTTTTGAATCCTTCTAATTCTAGGCCTAAATGGGTTAAACAGGGTGGCTGCCTGGCCTGCCTGCATCACTCACTTTTATGGGAATAGGGTGGCGCTGGGGTTTAACAAGACGTTTTACTCGTCAGGGGAGCCGACATTACATAACCATAAAACGATGAGGTCCACTAAATCACCAGCTGATTTGTGACGCATGCGCGGGGGGGGGGGGGGGGGGGGGACCATTGTGCGGTCGGTCCACAGCCGACGTGCCAACAAACAAGCCTTTGCCGGGCCATATTTCTTGGTGACTTGCCCGTCAACCAGGGCATGTGTACACAGTGTACACAAACAGAAAAGACAAAAACAAATGTTCCAACGACAAGCTGTAAACTCCACGAGAGATTGAAGATGTGCTTTGTTTTCCACTTACTAGGCTGTGGAGACTTCATCTGATAGGCCTATAGCAGTGTTTCTCAAAAGTGGATTCCAGGGACTCTGTGGGTTCCTTTAGTGGGGTCTAAATGGACCCATACAAGTCTGTAACGCTTGACAGTGTACAAATGGAACCAAATGGACCCAGACGGATCCATTTGGTTCCATTTGTAGTTTTGTACACTGTCAGAGTTGTTAACGGGAGACCTTTGAATTTAAAAAGTTTGAGAAACACTGGCCTATAGGACAGGTCTGCCTCCGGTTGCAGTTCATTTAACTCTGAGAGGAGTTACGGGTCCGCTTGTACACGCTCTTGAGTTAATCAACGCTCTGCTACAGCTGCAAGGCTCCGGCCTGGCCTGGCTGCCCTGGCTGCTGTTCACTGTTCACTCCACTGCGTTATGTTCTGGGAGGCTGTGCCATGGGCTTGGAGCTCCTCCACAGACCAGGGGCGTCTGTGGTTGAACGGCACCGGTCCACAGGCCAGGAGGAGGCACTGCAGCAGGCTGACACACAGAGCAAACCCTCGCCTCGCAGGGGGAACGAGTGAGTAATGGCAGGGTAACCTAATCCGGGGCCGGGGAGTTTGTGAGAGAGAGCAACCCTGACTGACGCCTAAATCATAGCTGTGGGATGAGGGAGATATTCTTCGGCGAGGGACACTTGCACACACAAAACGTTGCTCGTCGGGGGGGGGGGGGGGGGGGGGGGGGGGGGGGGAGGTACACAGACTGAATGATGGGAGCTCGAGGAGACCGTGAGTGGGTGAAGGGAGAGGCATCAGCACCAGAGGCGTCAGTTCAGAAAAAGCTAAAGTATGGCAACATGACTGACACCAGTCATGTTGCCATACCTTATCAACAGGCATGATTGATTCATTTATTTTGAGAAGTACATTTTCTTTTTTTCCCCCCTGTTTCTACGGTTGGGCTGGATATGGCAGCCTGGAACGGTTGTTCAAGTGCAGCTAAACTTGGCATGTTAGTAAATGTGCCACAATTAACAATAATGCATTGCACCTGTGCCGCTGACCTGCGGAACCTGGGTATATACCATTCTGTCAAGATGAATAAAAATGTGAATATATAATTATAATACCTTGTTGAACTGACCATTTTGTAAAATCTTGCATTTGTAGTTATTTTACTGTAATTTAACAACATAATAACCAGCGCAGATAGACAAAGAGACATTCATGGATTCATATTTAAAAGTAACTTTTATTTTCCCCCCTGGACCCAGGGTATGGCAGCTGCATACCCCTGCCATACCCAATTGACGCCCCTGGAATGATGGGAGGGAGATGGAGGAGACCGTGAGTGGGTGAAGGGAGAGGCATCAGCACAAAGGTGGGGTGGGGAAGGAGGGAGTGTGTGCAGGGACGTGCTGGGCCCCTGATTCAGCCCGGGAAAAAGAGTTGGAGAGACCCTCATTGCGCGCTATGGAGAGAGATCTCTCTCTATAGCGCTGCTGCTACTCAAAGATGTGCCATTTCAGATCATGACAAGTGACAAGCCAGTGGGCCAATTACATGAGTTGTATTTCGTCGTTGTCGGGTGGAAACCTTGTACGTCCAAAACCGTTTGTTTTGCATTTATCATTTTTAAAATGATTTAAACTAGTGAAAATAGCCGATCTACAAGCACACAACGCCTCGCACCGCGAGGCGTTGTGTGCTTGTAGATCTGCTGTTTTCACTACTTTTTTGCAACGGCCTTGTATGATGAAGCAGGGCTTTGCTTTGCGAAAAAAAATTACAAATTTAAAATTTGGAGATTTCTGCCCGACAGTGATGATTCGCTTTGTTGGCCGCCCAGCCCCCAAAATGGAATGAAGGCCGACATTTTATTTTTTATTTTTTTTTCCTAATGGCCGGCCTGGCCCGGCCAGGAATGAACCGGCCGTTCGGGAGTTGTCCCGCTTTTCCCAATGGCCAGCACGTCCCTGAGTGTGTGTGCTGTTGGTAGATGCATGGTGTTCAACAAAAAAGGCCAAATGACAGAGGGTGAAAGTGAGCGTCTCTCCGCTGTCTCTTTCATGCACGTGCCGCGCCCACCGCTGTGGTGGGAGGAGGCACCGCTGCCAGGAATGACAAGGCGTGGGCTTGGGTTTCACATTCACAACATCAGCCTGTCTCAGGCAGCAGCAGACATGAGCACATGGCAAGCTCGGTTTTTCCAAACGTTTCAGAGATAATCGGGTCATTGGCTTAATCACTTAAAGCCTGTATAATTTGTTGTATAAGTAACGGAAATACAGCAGCTGATAGTTTTATAGTATGGCGACAAGAGACAGACTGTTGTCCATGAAGATTTTGGAGACCACCAATTACGGATGTTGTCCGATCTTTAATCAATTTGAAAAACTTGCTTAAAGCTTCTATTAGAGAACATCTAACTAGAATTATTATTTATTATTTGACCATTTAATCCCTATTGAAGATTCTTCAAAAATAGCTCACAGTGAGAATGTAGAACTGCCATTTGAAATGTCTCACATATGACATGGCGAAAACAGGGAAGCCAGATTTGATAGTGGTTACAAATTTGGGAACACACTGGTTGCATAATTTAGCCGATACTGGTGTCCAAAAGTCAAATAATGACCGATATACAGATCCTTCTCAAATTTTTTTAATATAGTGTAAAAAAGCATTGCAGATGCCCTAGCACCCCAAATCATAACTGACTTCGGAAACTTTCCACTGGACTTCAGAAGGTTGACATTTCTCTATTATAAATCCTTGTTTTGAGTGGTCTTGTGTAATATTGTAATATTTTGAAATATGGACTTTTGATATTCATGAGCTGAATGCCATAAAAATTCAAAGTTTTAACAAAAAAAGGTTTGGAATAATTCACTGAATGTCCAATGTATCTAGAATATATGAACGTTTCAAGAAATATATGAAAGTTTCAAGAAAAAGTACTTTTATAGAACATTCTAATTTTTTGAGAAGGATCTGAATTTTGGCCAGATCGGCCAGGCTCTAAATCGCGCTGTGAGCTTGTAGATCAGCCCTTTTCACACAACCAGTTTGTGGACTGTCTGTCGTTCATCCTTTTTTGAGCTAATCTTCATCCATTTTGCGCAGAACGTTTGGCTATTATGACATGCCCCAGAATAGGGACGCTGGGGTTCATGTGGTTAACCCTGCTGTCAAGTCAAGTTACTTCTACTCCCGTCGTGTTTATTATTCATTCGGCCTACAGCACGTCGAAATTGTGTCGTAAGGTAAACTACGCCTATGCTGGCTTCCAACGTCGCAGCGTCCATGCCAAGCTTTGTGGACACGGTTACGGTTACCACCCCCATCACCACACTACTTCATAACAGAACACTGCTTTCTGTTGGGCTATATTGGGGGCAACTGTTTCCAAGGCAGCCTTGAGTCTGACATGAATTTTAGGAATAAAACCGGAATATGAGATGTGTATAATTACAGCTCTGTTATGTAGTTTACTAGCCTGTTACTGGGTGATATGGACAAAAGCAAATATAACAATAGGTATGTTTCCCCAAATACCTCGACATCGAGACAATACTTTGGGGATGTCTATTGGCGCTTACCGCTTACTGCTTTCACAAAATATTTACACAATGATTTTTGATAAATAATTTAAAGCATATAGGTCTAATAACTACGAAAGAGAAGAGAGAAAAAGACAGGATAAGACAAAGAAGACTAGACTAGGACAACAAGAACTCAGACACCCTGTCAGACACAAGCGGGGACGCGCACGTCGTTCAACACCTACTATACAGGTCTATTGATATGCATACAGGCTTGTTTCTTTGTTAAAACACCCTGTTGTGACACTAAAGCGTTGTCGAGGTGTGAACTTGGTTTTTTTTGGGATCAATTCATGTCCGTTTGCGTGAGAGGCGTGACCCCTGCTCAGAAAAGATATGGGGCGTCTGGGGTGCGCGGACGAGACTAATTCAACACTGGACACAACAGTGTATCTGTTTTCTGTTGTGTCAGTTCGGTATCTGCTCCCATCAACAGAATAGTGGTACAAGTGGCGGCAGTGGCTCAGGGGTAGAGAAACCGTCATTAGAACACAGAGGGTTCCCAAAGGGTTTCCTAGTTCGATCCCGGGCTCCCCAGAGTTGGTGTCGAAGAGTCCTTGAGCAAGACTCTGAAGTGAACCCCTAGTTGCTTCCGGTGAGCAGGTTGGTGCCCTGCATGGTTTCCTCTGCCATCGGTGTATGAATGTGTGTGTGAATGGGTGAATGTAATGCACAAACTCTGCCTATGCCTTGCCTTGGATAAAGGCGCTATAAAAATGCACCATTTGCCATTTACAAGAGGATGTCACTACACAGTGTCAGTGACACATTTGTACCAATTGCAAGGTGACCAAAATGGGTCGCTAGAAGTTAAACATGGCCAAGACCTATGCCAACGTCTGTACCAGTCTAATATAATAATATACTTTAGCTTCCACAGACTACAGATTCCCCTAAAAGTTAGTCATTAGACGCTGTATGTAATTTTCATCAACTTTTCTTGGAAACAAGACGTCTAGCCAGACCAACAATTTAGCGGGGAAATGTTCGGCAGACTATTACACAACCACATCCCTTTCCATCCACAATATGGTCTGCATTCATTATTCAGACTTTAGATGCACTTTCCTTGTCCTTCTCCTTTCTACTCTCTTCTACAGCAGCACTAAATATCCACCGCTCACGATTCATCTGGAAAGCTTTTTCTTTGTTCACGAAATGACAATGTCAAGCCAAGGTTTCAGGTGTCAACCTTGACATTTTCATCCACTGAGCAAAAGAATAAATGAAAAATGTATATACTAACATACCAGGGGTCTTCAACGTTTTCAGGCCAAGGACCCCGTGGTTGAGAGAGAGATGAAGCAGGGACCCCCACAACCTTTTCATAGATTCCATATAGTTTCGTCATTTGACAGCACAATCATCTGTATATTTTGGATTCATGTAAATTAGTGTTTTCAGATATTTACCGGTAACCACTTGAACCGTCAATACTTAATAAACTTGACCTTTCACTCTGTACTTAGTCTGATCTTTTCCCCCTCTAAACCAAACCTTTTTGCCGAAAATAGCCGATCTACAAGCTCACAACGCCTGCAAGGCGCAGTGAGCTGCTATTTTTGGCTAAGGTTCTCAGAATATGGACACTAGGGTTCAAGTGGTTAACTCATACCCTGCCAGAAAATATGTTTCTATGATAAAAACGTCTTTAAAACGTCTTTTTCACTATGGACCTCCCTGCCAGACGTCTTCTGAACGTCTTTTAAAAAAAAAAAAAAAAAAAAAAAAAAAATTTGAAAACATTTTTTTTGAAAAAAAAAATGTTTGGACCTCCAACAGTGTACTAGGCATGATCGCGATCGCGAAATTGCATGTTTAACCCCCATACCAACCCCATCTTTCAAACATGGCAGCCATGTTTGTTTACATTTGAAGAAAACATAAGGGCTCCTTTCTCCTGAATGCCTGAACGGATTTCCAAGCGGATTTTTTTGTTTGAAAGCTTTGAAAAGCATGCACATGCATAGTGCATGATCTGTGCACGAATGTGTGCACCAGCGTGCACACTATTTTTTTAACCCTTTGTTGGCGAACCGGCAATATAAGAGGTCATCCCACTTTAAATATGGCACCGACTGAGTTAATATAAAAAAGGAGAAAAAAGGTTTCTATCACACAAAGATTTGGAGGACCTCCTGTAGTAACGCTGAGGACCCTCTAGGGGTCCAGGACCCGCTGTTGAAGACCCTTGTACAATACTGTAACTGTATATACATAAAGTAACGACATACAGCTCCTCATCAGATTGCCATTATTCCATCCCAAGACAAAACAAACAACATTAGCACTACGTATGTCTCCTCATCCATCACGGAACTGAGCCCAGATGCTTAAAGGTACCGGGGTGGTGAATTGCATTTTGATCGTGTTGTATAATGCTGGCATGGCCTATATTAGGTTCTAAGTAGGCTACACCTTGGAGCTATAATGTACTTAGAGAATTTAATTGGTAGCCTGCAAAGTGCATATCATTATGCTCCGTCGCGTCATTTCCACAATGCAAACCAGTTCATGCAAAATAAACAACACGGATAACGATAACATTATAACTCCTGTAAGAATGTGAACTAGAGCTGGTCTGCCCCAGGTCTTCTTTTGCAATTATCAATAGCTTTATTAGCTTAGGCCAGTGGGGGTGCCCGCTGGCCTACTGGTCCGGGTGCATACCACTTAGGCATTGCCACATTGGCTTGGATGCCTCGCGGCGGCGCCGGTTCGATTACCGATCCGGACAACCCTTGCTGCATGTCTCTCCCCCCATTTCCTGTCAGTTTACTGTCCTATCAATAAAGGCAAACTCCCCCAAACAAATCTTTAGCTTAGGCCAGTGTTTGCCAAACATGGGATCCGTTTTTAACGGATCGCAAAGTACAGTAACCAGTATAGTGATTGTATTTTTGTTAGTTTGGGTCCTCTACTGGGTTTCGAGCTGAAAACTTCCGGCACCCCCTGGTTTTAGGCTATCATTCATTTCCCAAAGCAAAATGCAAAAGAAAGGCATTGGGACTGGAGTAGGGCAACGTGTGGAGTCTACATAATAAGAGTGTGTGGCGCGTGTGACGAGGGGATATGATCTTGACAAGGGGGATATGATCTTGACAAGGGGGATATGATCTTGACAAGGGGGATATGATCTTGACAAGGGGATATGATCTTGACAAGGGGGATATGATCTTGGGCTCTGATTGAGCGGAAATGTTAAGCAAGCATCCAAGCTTCCTCTGTCTGCCCCTTCCGCTCTGCTCATACAGCCACATGTGAAACCACATTGGAGCTGCTTGCTGGCCAATGTAAACTCCCAGGGTCTTACAAATGGCATGTGTTTACATTAAATGCCTGGTTTACGTCCCCGGGTTCTTCTTATTAAGCTTCCAACGTTAAATACACTCCCGTGAAACAAAACGCTGGGTTAATAATCAATGCACATGACGTTGCCTTGAGGTTGATCAAAGTAACCGACACATTTCCAAGTGTGTGCCACACAACCACAAGCTTGTGCTCCATCAGAGACAAATCTAACCTTCTATGGGGAGTTAAGTCATTGAGTCTGGGTCTGATGATGCTGTGTTCACACTAGGGCATTCACCAAATATTCGAATATTTGAATATTCGAATATCAAAGTCACTATTCGACGTTGTTCACCGAAGTCGAATATTCGCTTATTGTTTTATTTTTTTTGTTTTCTCTTTAAAGAATATACAGTATAGTTTATAACGCTTAACTAGATAGGAAGTCATAAGAATGAGTTGTCAATGCCCCTCAAACCTTTTTAGGCTGTGACCCCCAAAATAAACATATTTGAACTGGTGACCCCCACCCTGACAAGCACTTGGAATTGTAGGCATTACATTTAATGTGACTCGGTTCCACAGATAAATATTGTGAAAATAGCAGATCTACATGCTCACAAGCATGTAGATCGGTTATTTTCACAATGTTTGCCTCTTGCTTACTTAATATTTGACAGTTTGGCCAGTCCTGTTGAATATTCAACTATTCGAATACTTTGAGGTCGAATAATTCGAATTATTCGACCAACAACGCATCAGGCCACAAGTCATTTTCAATGGAAGTTAGCAACATGAACCTACAAAGTGACAGTCAGTTTCTTCACAACGCAAAGAGTGTTTACTGTAGATCTTCGAACATCGAAAGATTGTTAAAATGAAATCGGTGAAGTCTGTCCATTGGAACACAGAACTTCTTTTTGGTATTTCACAAAATAAATTATTACCATTTAACATACAAGGTGTTTGCCTGACAGAGACGATAAGTTAGTTCTGCTGTCAGAAACAATGCCCGCATCCGTTTGCTATTGTAAAAATGAATTATTACATACTCGAATCTACATACTTTAATCAAATTAGTTTGAATTAAAATGTTCATGACAATGAATCTAAAACAAAACTCATGACCAGCTTGCAACTAAAAATACCCCAATGGGACGATAAACACTCCACACCACCAACCATCACAGAACACAACAGTACATGGCACTAGAAAAATATTGTTCCTTCGAAACAATTGTGGGCTCGCTTCAAGCCAGAAAACAATGGCTATAAAAGTACAAAATGTCAAGATCGCAGGCAGTGCTCTCTTTGACGTTACTGACGTCAAAGATTGGTCCATTTTGTTCCAAAAATGTGTTGTGCAAAAGTTGACCCGCTGGTGGCGCTATAACAGGCCAATGTAAGAAGGGTGGTATCTGTTCCTTGACCTATTGGGAATGTGCTTGCAAGATTTCACGCACATTGCAGGCTGTGTTCATGATTTGAGGTGTTTTTGGCTTTGGCCACTTTATCGCTGCTTGCAGCTATATTCATTTTTTTTTTTTTTTTGTGTGTGTGCACTTCATAGGCATATTAGATAAAGGTCCTTAGATTGTGTGTAGAATGTTTCATGCAAATTGCAAAAAAAAATCCTAACGGGTTTAAGCGTTTCACAAACTGCTCAAAATGATATAGCGCCCCCCTTTGGCCAATTGGGGTAAGATTGGTTTTAGTGATATTTGGACTAACACTCTACATCTTTGCCAAATGCCATTAACATGTTACTTTGCATGTATGATTTAGAGGCAGAAGAATAATTTGCATAAAACTGCAATATTCATTGAATTTATTTTAAAAAGTATGTTTCAATTTTAAAGAAATCCGATCTGACAGATCTTTAGATATCGGTCCAAAGTTCACGTAAAAAAAAGTTTTGTGCACGTGGAGCGAAAATTCCAGAATAAAAGCGGGTTTACGCGTTTTACAAACTGCTCAAAATGGCGGAAAATTGAAGGGCGGAGCTTACTTAACAACGACACAGATGTCTTCCACTCGAGTCAAAGCACGCGTGTAACAAGTTGCATGTCTTCAAACGAAACGAGTCATGACTTATGCCCGTTTGAAGTTTGAATTTTCAAACGCTTCGTATAGCGCCACCCTTTGGCCAATTGGAATAAGATTGGTTTCAGTGATATTTTGACTAACCCTCTACATCTTTGCCAAATGCCATGAACGTGTAACTTTGCATGTATGATTTAGAGGCCGAAGAATAATTTGCATAAAACCGCAATATTGATTGAATTATTAAAAAAATATATTTCACTTTAAAAGAAATCCGACCAGACAGTTTGACCGTATTGGTCCAAAGTTCATGTGAAAAAGGTTTCGTGCGCGTAACGAAAAAAACCCAGGAGGAGATAGATTTTTACTGTTTTTCATATAATTCCAAATTGTGGGAGACCTAAAGGTCAGAGGTCAAAAGTCAGAGGGTAAAAGTTGTTCGGCATGAGGAGACGCATACGTGTATACAGGTTTCATGACTGTAACTCAAACACAGCATGAGCTATACCTGTTCAAAGTTCGCACTTTCGAAGGCTTCCTACAGCGCCACCATTTGGCCGATTGCTATAGAAAATAATAGCACACTTCGCCACCGTAAACTGAACACATTGATGTTTTTATTTTCATTTTCTCACTAAGTATGTAGGAGTAGAAAGGAACCGAAGTTCCCGTCTACTGATTGCCTGCCTGATAGATAAATAAACTAGAAAATGTGCAATTTGGGAAATTGCGAGTGTGGTTGCTCGCCCCGCCCCCCTCCCACGAGTTTTGCAAGACGATTATGTTGTCACGTCGCTCCCGAGATCGTTTGTGTTTCGTTTTGAGAGGGTTGTTCCCCCTGAAAAACGCATTTTGGCCTGAAACGGTTACGTTTTGTGCGTTTGTGGCGCCCCCTAAGGGTCGAAGTGGAAATGCTTTTGGGGATTTGTTGAATATCCCACCCGCAACTTGTGGTTAAAATTTGGTGTTGACTGGATGTTTCGTTTATGATTTATGGCTATTTTTGGCAAAACGGGCCCCTCTCGCTAACTTCGGAAGCGTGTTCCGGACGAACGGTATGGACTATCGAAATATCGCTTGAATATGTTTATCGCGTGGGTTCAGAGATCTTGTGTACCGATTTTTGTGACATTTGGAGAAAATATGTGGGAAAAGGAGCAAAAAGTGTGTTTTGAAGAAAATTCAAAATGGCGGAAAATCTATCCTGACGCAAATGGGCGTGGCCTATATGGGGAGATGCGTCATGACCCAAGGAATCCAGGGAAAAAATAATTTAAATTTTCCGACCTACGGTTCAAGAGTTATAGGGCAAAACGTAAAGTGGGGTGTTATAGCGCCACCATGTGGCCGAATGATGTAATTATTTTTTAATTAATTCTTAAAATTATTATGAATCTCCTCTCCAAGTTTTGAAACTTTAGCCCCAATGGTTTGTGAGAGAAAAATAATTCAATGTGAGTTTTTGTGATTCCCATTATAAGTCAATGGGGGAAATTAATTCACTAATAAATTCATATCAATTAAACGATACAACCTTTCTCTTATCGCAATAATAGCACACGATTCCCGATGAAGCCGGTCGATTTGACATATGGCGCGAGTGTGTGGCGCAAAAACTGTGGGCCGTGAAACGCGCCGAAAAAAAGTTTATCACCCAAAGAATAAATAAAGTTTCCCTAGAACTATAGTGTGTTGCCCTGTAAGGGCAACCACACTAATAATGACAATAACTAAAGTGTGCTCGCCTATAGGCGAGCCCACAATTATGCAGCAGCTTTTCCTCAAACACCTTTCGACCAAATATTAGCCAAACTAATGTGTTCCTTTCTTTTTTGACCTTTACGTCTTCTCAAAAGTGACAAAACCTGGGCTTCTCCAGATAGCAAACAGCAATAAATTCTGGAGGTCTGGAAAGGGGAAACCAGCCGAGTGCACTCTGCATTCAACCACAGAAAGACTTTCTCAGATTCCATGAGATGGCTCGGGCAAGAGGGGAATTTTCTTCCTCACTTTCCGACTGCACCTATCTGAACTTTAGACAATCACATTCATCCACTGCCAAACCCTTACACAATAAGAGTGATTTTATTGGCCAAGTGCATTTGTGCATACAAAAAGAATTTGGTTTAGCGAGTTGAGCAGTGGGACACATTAACATACGACAAAAGAATTTTAGAAAGCTGAGGGAAAGCTTTTTTTTTTATATAGAGGTGAAGGCTCTTCAGGCTGTTACACTGTTAGACAAGGCTCTCCTGTGTAAGATTTAAAGCTATACTGTGTAAGTTGCTCAACTAGTGGTCAGTAGCGTTATAGCAAACCGCAGTCGCGTCTGCTTTTTTCGGCCGTTTTTCGCCGCGGACCGGGCCTTCAGACCACCGCGTCCGCCTCGCCTCGCCGAGACCTATCCATAGAGGTCTTTCGTGTCCCTCTACGAGCCTCGGTTGGGGAGATACATGCTAAACTCCTAGCCCAGTGTAAACACTGCAGTGTACTTCCTGAAGAGCTCCGCAGTTGTGACATTTGGAGAAAATATGTGGGAAAAGGAGCAAAAAGTGTGTTTTGAAGAAAATTCAAAATGGCGGAAAATCTATCCTGACGCAAATGGGCGTGGCCTATATGGGGAGATGCGTCATGACCCAAGGAATCCAGGGAAAAAATAATTTAAATTTTCCGACCTACGGTTCAAGAGTTATAGGGCAAAACGTAAAGTGGGGTGTTATAGCGCCACCATGTGGCCGAATGATGTAATTATTTTTTAATTAATTCTTAAAATTATTATGAATCTCCTCTCCAAGTTTTGAAACTTTAGCCCCAATGGTTTGTGAGAGAAAAATAATTCAATGTGAGTTTTTGTGATTCCCATTATAAGTCAATGGGGGAAATTAATTCACTAATAAATTCATATCAATTAAACGATACAACCTTTCTCTTATCGCAATAATAGCACACGATTCCCGATGAAGCCGGTCGATTTGACATATGGCGCGAGTGTGTGGCGCAAAAACTGTGGGCCGTGAAACGCGCCGAAAAAAAGTTTATCACCCAAAGAATAAATAAAGTTTCCCTAGAACTATAGTGTGTTGCCCTGTAAGGGCAACCACACTAATAATGACAATAACTAAAGTGTGCTCGCCTATAGGCGAGCCCACAATTATGCAGCAGCTTTTCCTCAAACACCTTTCGACCAAATATTAGCCAAACTAATGTGTTCCTTTCTTTTTTGACCTTTACGTCTTCTCAAAAGTGACAAAACCTGGGCTTCTCCAGATAGCAAACAGCAATAAATTCTGGAGGTCTGGAAAGGGGAAACCAGCCGAGTGCACTCTGCATTCAACCACAGAAAGACTTTCTCAGATTCCATGAGATGGCTCGGGCAAGAGGGGAATTTTCTTCCTCACTTTCCGACTGCACCTATCTGAACTTTAGACAATCACATTCATCCACTGCCAAACCCTTACACAATAAGAGTGATTTTATTGGCCAAGTGCATTTGTGCATACAAAAAGAATTTGGTTTAGCGAGTTGAGCAGTGGGACACATTAACATACGACAAAAGAATTTTAGAAAGCTGAGGGAAAGCTTTTTTTTTTATATAGAGGTGAAGGCTCTTCAGGCTGTTACACTGTTAGACAAGGCTCTCCTGTGTAAGATTTAAAGCTATACTGTGTAAGTTGCTCAACTAGTGGTCAGTAGCGTTATAGCAAACCGCAGTCGCGTCTGCTTTTTTCGGCCGTTTTTCGCCGCGGACCGGGCCTTCAGACCACCGCGTCCGCCTCGCCTCGCCGAGACCTATCCATAGAGGTCTTTCGTGTCCCTCTACGAGCCTCGGTTGGGGAGATACATGCTAAACTCCTAGCCCAGTGTAAACACTGCAGTGTACTTCCTGAAGAGCTCCGCAGTGTATGATCTGGGCTTTGATTGGCCGGTAGGGAGACACGTGTACAGAATGATGCATATGACGTAATTTTGCCGGGAAAACAGCCCCGGTCACAGCCACCAGGGCTCAGTAGAACACATATAAAGAAAAGGCTTTGGGAGCTGAAATGAACAGAGTGGGTGTTCTAAAACTTTAGCGATTTAATAATTAGGACAATTTTAAGATTTGTTTTATTAAAAAAGTTACATAGTATAGCTTTAAGGCTGGGTAATGTTCCCCGGGCTGAGTTCATTTAATAATATTTATCACATTGTCCGGTAGGAGCACGTGGGAGTGTTTCAGGCAAAAATCGTGCACTTTATGAAAGAAGCATGAAATTTGGCACACAGTTAGAACATGCCATATGGAAATTTTTTGGCTATAGGGGCATCGCAGATTTGTCTTGGGAAACTTGTGGGAGCCAATCAAAGTTGGGCTCTCATAGACTTTACTATAGAGTAAAATAATACAAAAAATAAATATGCTTTAAGTAGCATGTGAGGGGTCAAACTAGGTGTTTTTCGGGATTCTGAATCCAATGCAAGCATTTGTTTTGCACGAAAAACATTCCTTTCCGAGAAACGGCCACCACAAAACTGTTGAAAAGTGATGACTCATCACTAAACCATACTTTTATCACTTTTATGGGGTCCGTTTTTAGCCCAAGGAGTGGTTTTCCTGCAAAATAAATGTTTGCATTGGATTCAGAATCCCGAAAAACACCTAGTTTGACCCCTCACATGCTACTTAAAGCATATTTATTTTTTGTATTATTTTACTCTATAGTAAAGTCTATGAGAGCCCAACTTTGATTGGCCCCCACAAGTTTCCCAAGACAAATCTGTGATGCCCCTATAGCCAAAAATGTTCCATATGGCATGTTCTAACTGTGTGCCAAATTTCATGCTTCTTTCATAAAGTGCACGATTCCATCAAAATACTGCCCGAAACGCCTGCACTAAGATCAAAAGGCACTTTACAAATTATACTTTATTTGACCATCTTATCTTTTATAAGGACATGTTTATTGAAAAGGAAATGAAAAACACCCCCCAAAAAATGTTAAATGTCAGAAGAAAAAAAAAAACTATGGGGAAATAAAAGAATCGTAGGGGAAGAAAAAGTTAAACTGGATATTTCCTTGACCCCGTAAAAACAGGTCCACGACCCAAAAAGGTCACGGCCCAAATTCAATGTTTGGGAAATGCTGTTCAATTATTTTCTCCTCATGGGTGGAAGAGGAACACGTCTTTCAGTAATCTATTCAGCTCCTGTCAAATAATGGTGAATATAGAAGAAATTACTTCTGTAGAAGTGCACACTGTCCTCTTTGGCAGATTCAAAAAAATACTGCTCTAAAATATTGGCGATTTATTGCAACAACTAGGCCCTAGTGCTGAACAAAACAACCACATTTGCAATAATAGGGGCACCCACTGGCCTACCGGTCCAGGCACATGCCACATAGGCTCTAATACCTGACAGCGTGTCACGGGTTCGAGTCCCGATCCCGACGACCTTTGCTGTGTGTCACTCCCCATCTCTCTCCCCATTTCCTGTCAGTCTACTGTTTTGGGGGTCGTGGCCTGAAAAGGTTGAGAACCACTGGACTAGAGTGATGCGCACAAGTAAATATTGAGTATGAGATAACAGAATGTGGTCTCCACTCTCCATGCTTATGATCACCAAACTAATAGTGCCATCTGATTTGGTGAAAGCTCAGACATAATGTGTACACAGAATAAAAGGCTCAACCCCAGTTAAAAGTTCAGAATTTGCACTACTTTTACAGTAACATTAAAGCCTTTTGAGTTTTATAGCACAATATTAGAAGAATATGGCTCATAGTAAAGCCTCAGATAACTAAGCAAGGCTAAATCAGAACACATTCATGAGAATACTGTTGCTATAACAAACAGACCTACATTGCGGTCATTTACATAAACTGTCAGTTCAATCAATATAAATGACTACCGGTATATACAATGCATCAAATAAGACAAATGTTAGATCAATCAAGTCAATACTCGATAACTTGCCCTCTGCGACCAGCGTTTCTATGTCTGCTTGTTAAAAGTGACTTTGGGCTTGTTTTTCTGTAAAGTCGCTTTTCGTAGTTGCGGTTTACTGTTTTTTTTTACTTGTTTCCAAAGTTCAGTTCAGTTGCTTATTTGGGCTTGCTGTGTAATGTTGTTTAAACCAGTGGTTAATTTAATGTCAAGGACCCCCACATAAAATATGTAATTTGGCTACAGAGCCCATCTGAAAATATGTCTCCCCCCCCCCATACAAGCTTTGTGTTGTTAAAATGTTGTTGTTGTTCAAAAGATATTCCAAATATTTGTATTTATATTTTTGAAAATAGCAGACTGCAGACCTACAAGCTCACAACGTGTCACTTTATTAGCTTGTAGATATCAGCTATTTTCAGATGGGTTCGTTTCTGGACACTTATTTCTCTCGCAAAATACGTCAGCACTGCCTAGTGAAGTAGTTTGACAGGTACTTTTAGTATCTTAGTGGTGTAGTGTATCTTGTACACACCCCCAGCATCTTGAAAAAGGCCTGGTGTACAAGATACACTACACCACTAAGATACCCATGTACTGTACCTGTAAAACTACTACACCAGAGGCAACTCCACTAATCACGTCCAACCCAGATTTGGCTCAAACAAAGGTTTAAATTCGTTCTACTATGCCGCAAATAAAATGTGGAATGCCCTACCAACGGCCTTGAAGGAGAGTAAATCCCTACTCTCCTTTAAAACCGCTCTGAAAAATCACTTACAGGTGGCTACAACAACAAAGCCTAAGGGCCGATGCATACTACACTTTTAGAGCCTAGTTTAATTCGGTTCGGCTCTGTCCAATGAAAAGATCAATGATCTGGATCAATGAAAAGAGTACAAAAGCCATAGTGCTTTCTTGGCTTTTAATCCTATTAGTAGAACCTGTATCTGAACTGTACTGTCCTGGGCTTTTCCTATGCGAACTGCTAATAAAGTATTCGATCAATCAAAGTGTCTATGACAAATAATACCACGCACCTGCATAGATGCAAAACAGATAATGTCCAAAGTCATCCATTTTGGAGCAGTGCAAACATCTGGCTTTCTAAAGTCATAAACTGAGTGGAAAAACGTGTTAAAAAATGTCCAGGGCTTAAGTAAACTGAAGCGTGGCCTACATCTGGCCTAGATATGGCCTACATCTTGGCACAAACGTCTCAAAGTGTGTTGTACGCCCAGGGTCCCATTGGCCAAGCTTCGCAGGACGCGCTGTCATTGGCTAGCGGGACGCTTGATGAAATGAACTCATAAATAGCACGGCTCATTTCACACTGGGTGTGATTTTTAGAACAAAGTGACAAAATTGAACAAAAGTGCTCAATGCATGTGCATGAACTGCTTGAAGTTTGCCCGTATTATTAAAAGCATATTATATAATATATAGTAGGCTACTTGTAGTCTTGTATGGAACTTACTAAAGTCACTTCCCTGCGGGGAATCCTAGTGTGATGGATGATGACGCATTTCAAGAAATGCATAATAGCATAGCTGCAGGCAGGGTGTTGCATTGATGCATTAACGCCATACGGTGCATTGACACTTGCTAATCTACGCTTTACATGGTCCATACGACGTCGTGCACGTAAGTTGCATGCACTATGATAAGCGCAACAGTTTTATTTGACCACTTAAAGTGGCGGTGCGTGCACTGCTCATACAGTAAATACAGGCCGAAGAGCCTCCAGACTAAAACATGAATGAAAACATGACGGTCCCGTCATGATTCTGGGTTGACATGGTTTTGAGCAGAGCGACTTATTTCCCCCTTACAGCTACACCAACATTCAGATTTCACGAACAAAGTACTTAATAAAGTCTCACACCTGTCTAAATACGGTACGCCCAACTATAAGTATCCGTATCCTCCGTATTCTTGAATATGAAGCCTTTTTATACGGTCGTGTTCTGTGTATCGCTGTATTTCCTGGCGTTCCCCATGCGCACCAACCCCATCTATGGACACTGAAATGTGGGCGTGGCCTTGCACAAATCAGTCCGGAAATACATAGGAAAACAGAAACCCATCGGATAAAAAGACTTCTTATTAAAGAATACGGAGGCTTCGGGTAATTACAGTAGGCCGTATCGTATTTAGACACGTGTGAGACTTTATTAAGCACTTTGTTTGTAGAATATGAATGTTTGTGTAGCTGTAAGGGGCGAAATAAGTCGCTCTGCTCCAACCCAAGTACACCCAGAACCATGACGGTGGTGAGATAGTTTCAGGGCTACCTCCTCCAGACAGTCCTTGCTAAATGGGTGACAACAACACTGCAAAACGACAGCCGTTTTGTGTGAAATTTCAACGACAATAACCGCAGCATATCGACGGACTGTGAGCGGTCCTCACCTGTAGGCCCGCTGGCTTGGAGAGCTGCTCTTTAGGTCGCACACCGGCTCATTATATCTCTGCAAACGTCTTGATAATCGCTCGATCTTCATAACTGTTTCTCTCCGGCCATGTTTTTTTTTAAGCCGGTACCACCGACTCGCGGCCGTAGGGTGAGACATATATGAGCCTGCTTTTTATGTATCGCATATTCCTGGATGTATGCGGAGGAGAACGCACGACACGAACGATACTACGCGGTTTTTTACTCTGTATTGTAAATTATGTTTCCGATTTGTGGGTGAAATAAACATTTCCGAGTGACTACTTTGCCCTGAACCCCCGTTTTAGACAAAGTGGTACGGCTCGTGATGTTCCAGTTCATCTCTGCAAATGTAGCCAATGAGCGTGCGAGAAATGTAACGCTCTCCAATGTAACGTTGTCATCATTCATAGGACAGTGGTTCTCAAACTTTTTCATGTCAAGGACCCACACATTGACACTTATTAGCCCGCGGACCCCCTAAGATAATGACAAGGATCTAGCAGTAATTCTCAACCATTTTAATTTTCAAGGACCTCCAGTTTGACATGCACTAGGCTGCGGACCCCATTTAATGGCATTTCTATCTCTGAGACCCCAATTTATATTGTGAAATCAATGTAAATGTATCTCTGAGTGTGTACAAATGGAGCCGGTAGGGTCCATTTGGTTCCATTTGTACACTCTCTGAGTTACATACCACCCGATACATGCACATACCAATAGGCATAAGGGTCCATTTGGTTCCTAACTATCAAGCTGGGGACCCCCTGGAACTCCCTCAAGGATCCCTGCAGGTCCCTGGACCCCACTTTGAGAACCAATGTGATAATAAGGGATATCTCTGACTGTCACACTGTGTCACGCATCATATACACTGTAGGCTAATAATATAAAATATGAATGGATTGAAATTATGCTTCCATTATTGTGGTAGAAAACCGTTATTAACATGGTCAGGATATCTTGCCAGTGGAAGATTTATATTTTTTTACTCTTGCTTTGGCAATGCAAATGTATGTTTTATCATGCAAATAAAGCTCCTTTGACTTGAATTTAATTGAAATTGGAAGACACGATTTGACACTTTGAAGACACTTTGGTTTTAGGGATTAGGGAATTATTACAGTTTACAATTAGGAATTTAGCAGACGCTCTTAATCCACAGTGATTTGTCACTCACCTCTTAGGTGGAAACATTATCACCTAAATGCTGATTTTGATGTAAATCACTGCTTAGGTGATGACGTTACCACCTAAAAGGTGATACACGTTGTATCACCTAAAAGTGGAGTATACATGGGCATTTACAATAAGCAAAGGACAGCACAAGGTACATCAAACGCGTAGAAATTGTAATCTAAAAACGTAGGTATAGACCCAGAACCAAGATCGTCAGTCTAACAGTAACTGAATAAGATTATTAATACAATTTATGATCTGTATATCGAACACTATAGGATGTCTGACCTGGCATCAGTCTATATAAACTGCTTAATAAAAATCTAAATTACAATTATTATTATTATCATCTAACTATTAATTTACCGAATGTCTGCATGTCCGTCTGACCGTCTGTCTGCATGCTGACATCACTGATACTACACAGTGTCGCCCCACCATGGTAACAACCGCATGCTGAAACAATTCCCACATTTGGAGATGATATCCGCCGTCTGTCATCAAATTTGGAGATGAGCATGCTGACATCACTGATACTAAACAGTGCCACCACCATGGTAACAGCTGCATGCTGAAACAATGACCCAATTTGGAAACATCACAGACTGATACAACGGCTATTTCACACACACACACACACACACACACACACACACACACACACACACGCACACACACACACACACACACACACACACACGCGCGCGCACACACGCACACACTGACATGCACATACGCACACACACACACACACACACACACGCACACACACACACACTCACACACACACACACACACACACACACACACACACACACACACACACACACACACACACACACACACACACACACACACACACAGGCACGCACACACACACACACACACACACACACACACACACACACACTTGTAACCTTCTTAACTATACCTACACTGGGGTCTTGGTGCAGTGAAGCATGGCGTTAGTTTTGCAATTGGAGTCAACTGAGGCTACACGTGTCCTGTTCTATTAAACCACTGTCATGGGCCACAGTCTATAGCCCCTGGCAGGTGGCCTTGCTCCCTGCGGTCCCGCGCGTATGCGTGCGCGTGTGTGTGTGCGCGCGTGCGTGCGTGCGTGCGTGTGAAAGGCAGACAGACAGACGGACAGAGAGATTGAAAGTGAAAGAGAAAAGAAAGAGTTCATTCACTTAGGGAATTTTCTCTCATTAGGTTTACTCTCTCGGCGAGAAACAGCAACACGACAGATCATTAGAAAACAGATAAACGCAATCAGGAACTTAGCTACAGGTGTTGTGACAACTGCTCTGCCGAAAGCTTCTGTTTCATGCTGATAGCACTCCACAAGTAATATCAACGTTGCTCATCTCTAAAAACAGGATATGAAAGAGAGCCGACTGGCTGTTTCTAGTAGGCTACGCCTTGATGAAACACCGAGAGGTATCAGTCATGAATATTACTTGTTTATGACTGGAACACCTGATGAAAGTCACACTCTAATGCCTTTTGCAGAACCCGGGGGTATCGATCATTAGCATTTCCGGCTTATGGCTGATTCATCTCACGAAATGCTCAGGTAGCACTCTATAAATAATCTATTGTTTTTTACTATGAAAAAATAAAACCAGTCGTGGCATTTCTACTTCAAATCAATACAAGGATCTTTAGCTCAGGGCTAAATAGAATTAAGAATTGCTTCAGGATAATGACAGTATCGATCAGTGTTCTGCTCACTGAACCATGTCAACGGGTGGCACCGTGGCAGGTTCATTCTCATCTGTGACCGTACACAAAGAGGGAGACTGGAGCAGGTTGGACTATCAAGGCAATCCTCTCTTGCATCTCGCTTGCAGTGGAACTACGCAACACCTCACTTTATTAATAATAACTTGGATTTATATAGCGCCTTTCAAAAACCCAAGGACGCTTAAAGAGGTGGTGCCATAGTTTTGTACTTTTTCTGTTTTTCATGTGTCTAGGAGGTTGAAAGTACATCATTGGACCCCCTGGTGTGGTTTTAATGAGCAATTATGTATTCTCTTGGTATTTGTTTGTTTTCTCTTGGAGGCTGCCACCTTGTGGTCAAAAGTGTCAGTTAAAAAACACAGATACTTTTACATCACAGAATCAACTCCTCCCCTAATTACCATTCACCCAACACTGTGGGGTGTGGCTAACTTCAGCTGGGTCACCACCCACCATGACATCCATGCATACTTAATGAACTGGGGGTGTGGCCACATAAAAACCCAATTTTAACTCTTTCTGCATAGTTTTTTGGAAAAAATCTTCCTCCTAGTATAATCATAATACCTGATAATCATGTTTTAGAGAGGGGGGGGGGGGATCATGGCACCACCTCTTTAACAATTAGAAAAATAACCTGCAATATAAATTATGACTTAAACACTTAAAGGAGTAGTTCACCCCCAAAATTACTTGGAGACTTGAATTCATGGATATTTGTTTTGGTTTTTGTCCCATTCCTAAGCCAATAATATGAGGAGGCTTTTTGTGTCTCCATACTAGGAGAAAAAGGATACTGTTTGTGTCTCCATCGGGAACCACTGCTGGTCATCAAATTGGCATAGGAATGAGACAAAAGCAAAAAAATGTCCATGAATTCATGTCTCCATGGGGTGAGTAATCAATATAAAAAAGTTCTTTTTTGGGTGAACTATCTCTTTAAACCCCTCGGGGCTCTATACTATTGTACTGTATTTTATTTTGGGGGAAAGCTGAAAATAGCCACTATTTTCTGCAAAAGCTCACCCTCACAAAGATGCTGGGGTTTAAGTGGTTAGACCTTCTCAAGAGAAGTGAGTGCAGCCCACCCACTCTTCCAAACCCAGCGATTCAGGAGCTCACAGAAAGGTTATGGACTAACTTATGTTCTCCCGTGGCGTGTACCTGATTATTATTGGCACTTGGAACTTGGAAGTTCTTCGGAAATGTCATTTAATTACCCTGCAATATAACATAATCATAGTGGAAGAAAGAAACCATACTGGAGGAAACGTTTGTCTAATCTCTGTACTTGTAAATGTCAAAACTATTTCAAAGATTCTTTGAATTCTTGTCTTTTCGAATTGGAAACACTACATACTGTTACAGAATGTAGTTGGAAATCTTCACACTATACAGTATTACTGTATAGTGTGAAGATTTCCAATTTGCTCCATAAATATAATTAATTTACTTTGCTCATTATAATGTAGGACAGTGGTTCTCAACCTGTGGGTCGGGACCCCCAGGGGGGTCCCCAATTTATGTTGGTGGGGTCCCCAGATGATTAACTTAATGTGCAACATTGTTTTCTCTCTCAACAGTAAACAAACCAAAATAAAGTTTAAAGGTATAGAGGGTATCTACACATTTCTAAAGTGACAATTTAATACCTCTAAAATGCCACATTTTCAAATAGTAGAGGCAGACATTGTGAAAATAGCAGATCTAACGCGAGGCGTTGTGAGCATGTAGATCTGCTATTTTCTCAATAGAACGGTGTTATACAAAATGTAATGCCTCAACTCTTAGTACTCATCAGGGTGGGGTGGGGGAGGGGTCTCCAGTTAAAATATGATTATTTTGGGGGTTGCGGCCTGAAAAGGTTGAGAAACACTGATGTAGGAGACAATGAGGTGTCTTGATGATTGTTTATGACATGTTTTGATCTTAAATATTCATATCTTTGTTAGCTTCATTAAGTATGTGTCCACTGTCAAGTCGAACCCTCCTGCTTCTGTGAGGCATGTTTCAAGCGTACCTTTTTGCCATTGGCGTTGAATACATTACCTCTCTATTACAGGCATGTCTGCATGGCATGTACTGCATTCATATGCAACCTTATGGAAATATGAAACGAATAGAATGTACACCTCATTGGATACGCTGAATAACCATGAACCTCTCTTCTTCACGATTCCCTAATGTGGAGGACCGCTGGATTGTTGTTTCTCTTTTTAAAGGTTAATGTTTGCGTGATTCTGCTTTGTTAAGCACAGAAGAGAGAGTGTTGTTTAACTCTGACAAAGCAAAGGGACCATAGCTTCAGTGTTGATTTCGTCGACTAAAACTACAGTATGACGAAAAATGTTTTTCGACTGCGTTTTTTTTCACTGACGAAAACTAAATAAAAACTAAGCTGTGATGACTAAAACCAAGACTAAAACCAAGACTAAATATGTTGACAATTTCGTCAACAAAATAAAAACTAGACTAAAATGTTGGGGAGGAACTGATGGAGAAGAGAGTCATTTTATGTTTGGTTGCTCTCCAGTGTTGCGTGCTGAAAATAGCCGATCTACAAGCTCACAACGTGTCGCGCTGCGACGCGTTGTGAGCTTGTAGATCGTCTATTTTCAGCACGCAACCAAGTGTAAAATCAGTCATTACGATGCCATCAAGGCCTGCCAAAATACATTTCAGTTGACTAAATCAACTGTAGATTTAGTCGCCTAAAATCTTATGATATTTAGTTGACTAAAATTAGACTAAAACTAAAACTTTTCAGGTGACTAAATTATGACTAAAACTAAATGGCATTTTATTCAAAAGACTATGACTAAAACTAGATCACAATTTGCTGTCAAAAACAACACTGCATAGCTTATAGGTCTATTTTATAGTTACCGGTATGCAATCCTTGAGGGGACCATTTTTATACACCTCCTGAGTTCAATTAAAAGTCAATGTTCTGCTGTGAAGGAGGGGGGGTGGAGAAAGGGGCTGACATGCATCTCGGGTCAAGAGATGGATGTGAACCCAGGATGTTGCCAAATGTGGTCTATCGTGTTAAATGGTTGTCACTTTTGACTCATTTTCTCTGGGTTACCCATTGCCTAACCTAAAGATTGTATTTCCTTTGTACAAATAACAGACTCTTAAGTGAGTTTTCTGTGGTTTTACATAAATTGTAAGCCCCTTATTGAGACACACAGTGATATTATGAGTTGCTATATTACGAACCGTGAACAGATGGTCGAGATGTCAAGGTGTAATTTGCCTGGCATTATGAAAGTCACAGCCCACGGTGTGTGGCCTTGTAGTAATGATACTATCCATGCACATTAAGGACAGGATATTTCCAAAGGGGCTGTGTTGCACAACTGATCCAGGAGGCAAGAGGAGAAGGGAAAAGAGGGAGAGAGAGTGAGAAAGAGAGAGAGAGAGAGAGAGAGAGAGAGAAAGAGAGAGAGAGAGAGAGAGAATGTGCGTGCGTGCGTGCGTGCGTGCGTGCGTGCGTGCGTGCGTGCGTGCGTGCGTGCGTGCGTGCGCGTAGAGAAACAGAGAGAGACATCTGGAACGTGAAGGGACAAACAAGTGAGATGTGTCTCAGCAAGCACGGTCAGGACCTGTCCTGGACCAATCAGTTACGTCTTGATTGGGGCCAGATCAAGTCAAACCATGACTAGTCAGATCTGGCCTCGAATATCACCTGATTTCAACCAACATAAATCCTGCCCACGAAAACAGACGCCCTGGATTTATCAGAGAGGGTCCGATCGAGGCCAGATAAATACTAGTCAGATGTGTCCCAGAATATAACCTTACATGCTCATATCTCAACTAACATTACAAACAATAACAGAAATCCTGTCAAACTAAAAAGTCCATATGATGTCCTGGTAATGACGTCAAGATCATCCCCATATATGGGCTGTGACCTGGCCTAGTTCTGAACGTCACCGGAGTCACCGGAGGACGTTATCATAACGTCATCATGACGTCATTTGGCTTGCAGGGAGCCTTTCATTTCTTACTGGATTATCTGGAGGATGTGTTTGGTGTGTGCATGCGACTGTGTGTGTGCGTGCATGCATGCGTGTGTGCGTGTGTTTGTGTGTCAGGGACGTGCTGGCCATTGGGAAAAGCGGGACAACTCCCGAACGGCCGGTTCATTCCCGGCCAGTTCACTAGTTTAAATCATTTTTAAATGATAAATACAAAACAAACGGTTTTGGACATATAAGGTTTCCACCCGACAACAACGAAATTTAAAAATTAAAATAAACTCTTTTTCCCGGGCTGAATCAGGGGCCCAGCACGTCCCTGGTGTGTGTGTGTGTCAGAGATTTCTTACATGCCTAATCTCCCCCTGGCTTCGTTGTTCTCTGGATTCCTTCTCCTGTGCGAAGACTCCGAAGAGTCTCGGAGCCAAGACGCCCTCGCCCCTCTCCACAGTTGTAAAACCCCCAAAAATGAAACACTTGGCTATGTCTCTCTCTCTCGTTTGAGTTCCATCCAGATGTTGCCTTGGCTTTTGACGAGTGACAGTATGCATGTGTGTTTGCAGGAGGGACCTTTGGCGCTCGGCTGGGCTTCACACCTCTGAGGTGAACTCTCAGGAGGTCAGCACAGTTTTACAGTTTGTTAGACCTACAGAACACATGCGGGGGAACATGCACATCCACAACATGCAGGCACGTGCACACATAGACATCAAAGGGGGCTTGAGCCCCTGCCCTTTTCCCCGTCTGAAAAAGGGGGACTGCCCATTGGTCCGAAAGTTCATTAGTCCGAAGGTTCATTAGTCCGAATTTAGTTAGGGTTACTGAGGTTAAGGTTAGGGTTAGAGACGAGTTAGAGTTAGGCATAGTATTCTTAACAAATTCGGACTAATGAACCTTCGGACCAATGCCATGGCACCCTGAAAAAGTGCCCTTTCTAGACCATAAATGCGTTTTTTTTACTCTGGCGAAAGAAATGCAAATGCCCTCTTTCCATGCCATACCTGAAGGCAGCATTCAAGAGAATTGCCTTGTCCAACCTCTCCTGAACTTGAATGCAGCATCTTATGTTGAAAGAATTGCCCTCTCTGCGTAGAAATCCATGCCTTACGCCACATCTCCAGTATTGACTTGATTATGCTTAATTCAATTCCTTGGGCTAAACACGGCCCCACAAAACTATGGTTTAGCGATGAAAAGTGATGAGTCATCACTTTTCACAGTTTTGTGGGGGCCATTTTTAGCCCAGGGAATCTTTTTCGTGCAAAACACATGCTTGCAATGGATTCAGAATCATGAAAAAACCCTAGTTTGACCCCTCATATTATGCTACTTAAAACAGATTATCTTTTTGCTTTTTTTCCCCTGTATAGTAACGGGACAGCAACTTTAGCAGCTGATAGGACCAATTTAGCTATGACTTAGGAAGGGTTATCATACCAAAATATAATCTACAGATATAGCTTCTCAAAAATGGTAAGTAACCTTTGCCACCTTTCCGAGAGCGACAACTCGTATGGCCCATGGACTATATGGGCCACATGGCTCTGTAAAGGTGCCTCCACACCGAAAATACTACAGGAGACTTGTTCAAACTGTTCACAGACTGCAAAGAACTGCAAAGAACTGCAAAAAACTAAGCACATTTAATTTTCCAGCCGACTGTATGCCGACTGTAATTACTGTACTGTTTTGCGCATGCGCACTGTGTTGCCATATCGGCTCGTTACAAGCGACTTTGATCCTGTTTTCCTATAATGTTGCTAGTTGTAGGTTACTTTTGTTTGGGCATGTTTCTGAATTGTAGTTGCTTATTTGGCCTTGCTTTCAACATTCTTTTAGAAAACAGCTAATGTAATAGAGATCAATAGGTGAAACTGGACGCTCCTTTAGGCTTTGTTTTCATAGACCTGGTCGCTTGTTTAACTCACAGAATCTGGCAACCGAGGAGCAGAAGCGGAGATGCTTCCTGTCCGGTGATTTTTTCTCCTCACACCAAAACAACACACATCACTATTACTAGCGTTGCCTTGGAGTTGATTAGTATAGGAAATTGAGAGTTGAGATTGTGAATATGCTATTTAGTTAAAATATGCAACGGGAAAATGTATCTGGCTTATTTAGGCTTGGTTTTGCTGCAGCAGTAGCAAACTAATGGTCCATTACAACTCGCTACAATTCACCGACGTCCAGGGGCGACTCTACAAAACTGAGCAAGTCCAGTTTTCCAGTTCTCCGTCGATAACGCTCCCGACCCGCTGCCGAAAACCTACCGATGAGCTCCCGTTCGGCAACAGACGCTTTCCGCCGCGTTCCGCCGCCGAATCGTCGCCGAATCTGTGCGGTTAAAAGTGGCCTTAAGGCTTACTATGAATTTTACTGTGTAGATTGGGGTCCCAGAGATAGGGGAGGGAACCAGTGTTCTAGCTTGCCTCTGAGAAGCAATGCCATAAAAAAAAAGAAGAAAACATCCTCGCGGGGTTACTTAAAGTATCCACTGCAGCGCCCGTTTCCCCTTCCTGACCCCCTCATTCTGAACTCTTAAGGAGGGACTATCTTCCCCGCATGTTTATTTCCAAAGCCTAACAGAGTGTTATGTTATTATTGCAGTCATTTCCTGCGCTGGAATTTAATTTCGGAGCTCCCGTTCCCCTCCTATAAAGCCAGAGCAACAGCCCATCAGCCCTTTCAGCACCTCTCCCTGGGTCTTGTAAAGGTGCGGGTGGTCAAGGTTGGACCCTGAAGTGCAGCCCTGCGTGGACTCTTGAGCTGTGAAATTGCATTAAATCCGCCATGGCGGCGAGGCCCATGGCGATGCTGCGACTTAATGAAAACTGTTTGACACGGGGCTGGCTGCTTCTTGGAGCAGCAGAGACAAGCTGTTTGACAACCACGGCTTATAACCACTCCGGCCCTGTTTTATATCGTTGTCGTCGGGTTGAAACCTTGTATGTCCAAAACCGTTCGTTTTGTATTTATCATTTGTTTGCTTGTAGATCAGCTATTTTCACTAGTTTTGTGCGACAGTCTTATATGATGAAGCAGGGCTTTGCTTGATGAAAAAACACACACATTTGAAACTTGGAGATACAAGGTTTCTCGCCCCGACAGTGACGATATACTTCATTGTACGACTTCATTGTCACACTGCGGAAAATAGCAGATCAAGCTAGCTGTGAGCTTGTAGATCTGCTATTTTAGCTATTTTTCATATTTATTAGAACTTTGCATTGGAAAAGGTACAGTTTCATGACAGTTCACCGGTACAACTAAAAGGTCAACTAAAAGGATAGTTTACATTGAGATCCTTTTTTAACATAATATAACATTGAATGACAGACAGATAGAACACAGTACTATGCCTCTACCATGTACAGTACAATATGATGAGATGTTCCACTTATTGCTCCCAAAGGAAAATGTTCTGTGTGTGTGCGTGCGTGTGGGAGTAGGGGAGCAGCAGCTCACATCACATTCTGTATTAAGATTCATACTCTTAGCAGCAAACACACAGGCAGGCAAGGACATACTGTAGTTATTAAAGAACGGGGATTATAGGGTGCGTTACAAAGCTACTCAGTGATTGCTTCCATTGTCAAATAGAAGCATTTTTATGCTAATAGTCATGGACTGTTCCAGGTCAGGGTGACTGTATTATTAGATTTGTTAGTCACCATGTGTGAGTCATGGTTCATCCAACCCAATTTAACCGCTTAAACTCTATTTTATTCTTTCATATTATGCAAACATTGTGGGAATAGCCAATCTACATGCTCACTACTGTACACACTTGATTGTGGTATTGTGAAAGAGAACCAGAGACGGTCACTGAACACAGGATACACAAAAGGATGGATTTTCCTGGGAAAGACTGGCATCGTATTCCACCAATTCTAACCTCTACAGCAGTGGTTCTCAACCTGTGGGTCAAACTATTTTTGGGGGTCCCCAGATGATTAACTTAACGTGCAACATTGTTTTCTCACTCAACAGTAAACAAACCAACATAAAGTTTAGGTTTATAGAGGGTATAATATGCACATTTATAAAGTGAAAAAATTTAAGTCCTTTTTAATACCTCTAAAATGACAAATTAAACATTGGCCAAATTGTCAAATATTAGAGGCAGAAATTGTGAAAATAGCAGATCTACGTGATCACAACGCCTCGCGAGCAGCATTACCCAGAGGTGGGCCGTAGCCTACTTTAAATGTTAATTTGGACTTATAGGGCCCTATTTTCGTCCATGCCTTACCCTTTACACTTAAACTTATTTTCCTTTTTAACCATTTTTAAAATGAAAATGAAATAGTTCAAATCTACAAGCTCACAACGTGTCGATGTAGATCAGCTATTTGACGTATTTTAAAGTGTTTTTGAAAATAGTAAAAAAGGGCAAAGAGGTTAAGGCATGGACGAAGATATAGCAGATAGTGTCTAAATAGACCATGTTCTATTCCTTTTCTTTCTCATTGAACCATTTGGTAAGAGGCAACCATCAATATAAAACATGGTTCTATCTCTATGGATGCCTGTCAATCAGAAAAGTATATTCATAATGAACAAAACTATGACTATTGGCTCATCTCCCCACTGAAACCCGGGCCAACCAACCAGTAGTAGAACACCATTGTATTTGTTGTGGCGACCGGCCAAGCCGAAGGCACTGCGGCTGCCAGGTATTGAACCTCAGTCTCTGCTGGGGTGGGCAAACGTTTTACCTCTATGCCACCCAGAAGCACCCCTAAATGTATATTTACCAAATATGGAATCGGGGTGGCGCACACGGGTAAGGTTCCTGCCCACCACCTCGGAGACTGTGGCGGTTACATTCTTCCACGGTGCATCCGGCTTGTCTAAGCACTCTAACGAACACAATTGGCAGTGTTCGAAGGTGGAAACCCTGTTGTGGAGGGTGCTCTCTAGCGACTCCTACAGGTTGGTCGGAGGGATACAGGTCAGGTGGGCGCTAGGGACATCTGGGCACCTTGATGTAAAATCGTCTATTTTGTCCAAAATGTTAAAAGCTATAAAAGTCGAAATGGTAAAAGTAAAACAAAGTATACGTGATGTGAACATGCGCGGACGTTAGGTACATCATTATCAGACTTAATTTTATCCTTACAACTTCTTGTTTATGCCCAAAATGACGGATGTTGTGTAGCAATTTGTAGCAATTGTAGAAATATTGGACCTTAATTGTTGGATTTTTAAGGATGTAATGATTGGGTATACTTTTGGCTTTACTTAAAGTTGTGATAGTCAATATCTGGAGCTCTTTAAATCTCGTAAAGCTCATAAACTTGTAAAAAAAAATAGTATACATGATCATTACATGCTTAAACATTCGACAATTAAGGTCCAATATTTCTACAATTGCTACAAATTGCTACAAAACATGTATATCCGTCCTTTTGGGCATATCCGTCATTTAGGGGCATAAACAAGAAGTTCGTAAATCTCGTTTTACTCGTTTAATATCTAAGACCATTTTTCAAATATTAATTTTTTAAACATTTTGGGCAAAATAGCCAATTTTACATCGAAGTGCCCAGATGTCCCTAGTGCCCACCTGACCGTGGAGATATGAGGTTTTTGCCCGACAGTGACTATATCCATCCTGCCTCACCCCTTTTCACTGCAGTAGGGCTACATCTCCATTCACAGGTATTATTTCATCGTGAAGCAATTTCGAATGGAAGGGGAAGGATGCCTCCAAAAACAACACCTTGATATACTGAGCCTGACGTCTTTGCGAAAACGCATGGCGGCCATTCCAGCAGCCATGACAAATGAGCAGTAAAATGCAACCGGCTGTCCAACAAACACAGTATAAATTCAAGCCGGGGTTTCCAGGGGACGGCTGTCTCCTCTGACAATCACAGAACGCTGGGAAGGACCGGGGGCAAGCTATATAGCAGGGGTCTTCAACGTTTTCAGGCCAAGGACCCCTTAGTTGAGAGAGAGATGAAGCTGGGACCCCCCCACAACCTTCTCATAGATTCCATATAGTTTCATCGTTTGACAGCACAATCATCTGTGTATTTTGGATTCATATCAATTCGTGTTTTCAGATATTTAACCACTTGAACAGTCAATACTTAAAGGTGATACACCGTGAAATTTCACTTTTCCTATTTTAAAACCTTTTTTTGGGGTCCCACTAGCACCTTCTAATTCTATCCTCACAAAGTCCCATTTCAGACCGATGTGTCTTTCTCTGGTTTTGAGAAGGCGAAGGTTAAAAGTATCCCACGGGTTCTCAAAACAGGCTGTTCAGATTTGCTGCCGATTGTGACGTCATCTGCCGATTGTGACGTCATCATAAAAAAAATAAAAAATAAAAAATAAAAATAAAAATTCAAAAGGATTTTGGGGGGTGGCGCAGTTCAGGCCAAAGGTGGTACTGCAGCTGAAATGCTCTGAGAGCCATTCAAAAATGAGAGAGGCTCTCTATTCAGGAGTGGTAATTTAGCCTCAAACCTTTTGAAAAACGTTTTTGGGACATAAACAATATGACATAAATACTTTTTAAATGCATGGTGTATCACCTTTAATAAACTTTACCGTTCACTCTGTACTTAGTCTGCTCTTTTTCCCCTCTACACCAAACCTCTTTGCCAAAAATAGCCGATCTACAAGCTCACAACGCCTCGCAGCATGAGGCGTTGTGAGCTTGTAGATCGTCTGTTTTTGGCTAAAGTTCTCAGAATATTGGGTGCTAGGGTTCAAGTGGTTAATATAAAAAAGGAGAACAAGGTTTCTATCACAAAGATTTGGAGGACCCCCTGTAGTAACTCTGAGGACCCCCTAGGGGTCCCGGACGCCCTGTTGAAGACCCTTGCTATATAGGCTCTGGGATTGCACGCCGCTCGCTGCATGGGCCTATATGAGTATCAGAGTAGGCTACATATCAGTGCACGTGTGCGTACGTGCGTGTGTGTGAGGATATAAGTTCATGTATGTCTACGTTTAAACACAGGCTAGCCAAGATAAGTATGTGTCTTGGACTGCGGGAGAGGCAGGCGGCATTGCGATCACCTTCAGGTCAACGGCCCTCCCAGCCCTGTGGAAAAGCCTCCCTGTGGAATCATGGAGGAGACAGAGGAGTCTCTGTTTGTTTATTCTAGGCGGGGTGAGTGCGGGGAGGTAGTGCTGTGGCCTATCATCCTCCTGTCACCCCAGGGACAGGCTATCTAATCTCATACAGATTTTGTCAGAGGGAAAGGGGGGACGCTAGAGAGATGCAGTTTGAGTAAAGTTTGAAGAGGTGGTGCCATAGTTTAGTACTTTTTCTATGTTATATGTGTCTAATCTATGGAGTTAACATTGCTCTAATAGTTACATTTTCCTTCCCTGTGTATTTGGGGTTTCTTCCTGAAAGCTGAAAGGCCCAGTTGAAAAACACAGATTCACAGATCATGAACTCATCCCCTCCCCTTTTACCATACATACACCCAACAATGTTGGTGTGGCTAACTTCAGCTGGGTCATCATCAGTGCCACCCACCTCACAACCAGGCATACTTAATGAACTGGTGGGTGTGGCCACATAAAAACATCATTTGAACACTTCTGTACACTTTTTTGGAAAAAAAATCTTCCCCCTAGTATAATCACTATAGTAAGATGCCTCGGTCGCGCCATGTCTTGGCTGTCTGGCCAGTGATGTATATCGGACCAGTTACCCATATGGAGACTCATGGTACCCACACATGGAGACTCCTGGTACCCATATATGGAGATCCATGTACTGTATATGGAGATACGCTGTGAGACCCCAAACATGCAATAATACCTGATCATCATGTTTTAGGGGGGCAAAGATCATGGCACCCCATCTTTAAGTATTTTCAAACCACCCTATATTGAACATGTGAAGTAAGTAAAAAGAATAAAAAATAAAAAATAAAAGCCAACACGTCACATTGCAACACATTGGGAGCATGTAAGCCTAGATCAGCTAGCTACTGTTTTCTTGAAAAATCTTCAAACATTTTTGCCTATAATAATGACATTCCCGATAAGGGACACCATGGATTAAAGTAATTCAATGACTTAACTTCTTAAGATACGTTGTCTTCCATATCGAGTATCCAATCGGTCAGGGACGTGCTGGCCATTGGGAAAAGCGGGACAACTCCCGAACGGCCGTTTCATTCCTGGCCGGTCCAGGCGGGCCAATAGGAAAAAAAATAAAATAAAATGTCGGCCTTCGTTCCATTTTGGGGGCTGGGCAGCCAACAAAGTAAATTGTCACTGTCGGGCAGAAACCTCGTAGCTCCAAGTTTCAAATTTGTAAATTTTTTTGCAAAGCAAAGCCCTGCTTCATCATACAAGGCCGTCGCACAAAAGTAGCGAAAACAGCAGATCTACAAGCACACAATGTGTGCTTGTAGATCGGCTGTTTTCACTAGTTTAAATCATTTCTAAAATGATAAATACAAAACAAGCGGTTTTGGACGTACCGGTACAAGGTTTCCACCCGACAAAATATAACTCATGTAATTGGCCCACTGGCTTGTCACTTTTCATGATCTGAAATGGCAAATCTTTGAGTAGCAGCAGCGCTATAGAGGGCCATATAGCACGCAATGAGGGCCTCTGCAACTCTTTTTCCCGGGCTGAATCAGGGGCCCAGCACGTCCCTGCAATCGGTATTCTTTGGCTCCTCCTGACCTCTTCAGCACCCCATTATCAGAGATGTTTAGGGTGTGGCTCTCACTCCAGTTTATTATCAGCTACTTCCTGTGTAAAAAAGGAAAGAAAAGAAAGAAAAGCCATTGAGGAAGAAGGAAGTGAGTGGGTTGAAAGTTCTCCTGCTTGGTGGAGCTAAACTATGTGAGATTGACATCTAGTCCTGAAAACATTGCATTGTTGAGCGCAGCACAGGGGTCTGAGATTGTAGCATTGTAGCCAGCCCTGATACGTGCTCAGTCACTCATTCCTTCAATCCTTCCCCTGTATCAGGTCTGGATTTCGGCCTATAGGCACCGAGTATGAGAAATCAGAAAATGATCGGGCCAATCAGTGACTGCGTTTCAACTGTCCGCACAACAAGCGAAGAGCTTCCCCTGATTGGTCCATGTGTAGATGGTGACGTAGATGCATGCTGCGGAATTCTCAAAGCAACAATGGCTACCCTCAATGCAACAAGTGTAACAGTTAACGCTGAAACAATAAAACAGGCAATAAGTGAAGTTATTTCAGAGTTGGAATCAATTACAACAATTAAAAAGGAACAGGAGTATGCGCTAGCGGAGTTCATCGGCCGAAAATACGTGTTTGCTGTTCTTGCTGTGCAACACAAAATACACACCGCGAGGCGTTGTGTGCTTGTAGATCGGCTGTTTTCACTAGTTTAAATCATTTTATAAATGATGAATACAAAACAAACGGTTTTGGACATACAAGGTTTCCACCCGACAACGACAAAATATAACTCATGTAATTGGCCCACTGGCTTGTCACTTGTCATGATCTGAAATGGCAAATCTTTGAGTAGCAGCAGCGCTATAGAGAGAGATATCTCTCTATAGCGCGCAATGAGGGCCTCTCCAACTCTTTTTCCCGGGCTGAATCAGGGGCCCAGCACGTTCCTGAGTGAATGCACAGTATGAGGCTGGCTTAACAGGCTACTGAGATTGCATATTCAGCAACAGTTCAATACTCATGAAAACCTGTGAGGAATTTCCCCAGGGGTCACTTGACCTCAGCACACCGATATATATATCCTTGCAAGCACACAACTGGCATGCAAAAACACACAATCATTTGTTATTCATTGTATAAATACACTCATTAAAAGCAACACAAAATACGAATAAAACGTCACTTTTCCCTGCCTTGACTTTTAGTGCACTCGGTGGCAGTGCATTTTGTTGTCTTATAGGCCAGTGGTTCTCAACCTTTTCAGGCTGCGACCCCCCAAATAATCATATTTTAACTGGGGAGTCTGGGGACCCCCCACCCTGGCCTGATGAGCACTAAGAGTTGAGGCATTACATCTTGTATAACACGGTTCTATTGTGAAAATAGCAGATCTACATGGTCACAACGCCTCGCAACGCAATTTCTGCCTCTAATATTTGACAGTTTGGCCAATGTTTAATTTGTCATTTTAGAGGTATTAAAAAGTCGCTAAATTGTCACTTTAGAAATGTGCAGATACCCTCTATACACTTAAACTTTACAGTATGTTGGTTTGCTTACTGTTGAGAGAGAAAACAATGTTGCACATTAAGTTAATCATCTGGGGACCCCCCAAAATAATTTGGGGACCCGACCCACAGGTTGAGAACCACTGTTATAGGCTGAGATGAAATGATGTTTTCCTCCCTTCGCAATATCATTTACAACGTAGGGCCCCACCTGAGCACTTTGGCGTGCACACGCGCGCGCGTGTGTGTGTGCATGCGTGTGTGTGTGTGTGTGTGTGTGTGTGTGTGTGTGTGTGTGTGTGTGTGTGTGTGTGTGTGTGTGTGTGTGTGTGTAGCGCACGCTAGTTCAATAACAGCCTTGACTGCAGCTGAGCGCGGGGCTGAGGGCCTCGGTGTGGTGATAGTGCTGTGTGGGGGTTGGTGGTCTGTGGAAGAAAGGGAGGACCTCACATTTAGCTGCTGTCTCTTGGGAAAGATTAAGCAGTTTAGTCTTTAGTCTGTCTCCCTCTATCACTGCCACTGCCCCCCCCCCTCTCTCTCTCTCTCTCTCCTCTCCTCTCCTCTCCTCTCCTCTCCTCTCCTCTCCTCTCCTCTCCTCTCCTCTCCGACCAGTGGTGTAAAGTAACTAAGTTGATGTACTTAAAGGAGCTATAGTCAACTTTTTTCATTGTAGGGCCGACACTTTGTTTACATCCTAGTCTATAGACTATTATAGGTAAACAAAGTGTCGGTCTGACAATGGCCAAAATGATTGTTTTATCATTATTTTACGCTTTTTGTGGTCATTTTTGAATAGAAACACATGTATGAAGCTTATTTTTTTATAAAATATTTTCGAAACATTATTTTTATTTTAGCATCCGTTTTTCAAGAAGTTGACTATAGCTCCTTTAAGTACATTTGTACTTTACTTGAGTATTTCCAATATTCCAATACTTTTACTTCCACTCCACTACATTTCGGATCCAAATATTGTAATTTTACTCCACTACATATGTATTTGGAAACTGTAGTTAATAGTTACTTTGCAGATATAAATGATTATATTATAAAACATACAATAATCCACTTTAGCCCTATTTTATATCTAGGCTATTTTCAAACATTTTGTACTTTTACTTTTGGTACTTTAAATACATTTTGATGCCAATACTTTCATACTTTTACTCGAGTACATTTAGAATTTTGGACTTTTACTTGTAACGGAGTACATCTATAATAGTGCAGTATTGGTACTTTTACTTAAGTACAACATGAGAGTACTTTTTCTACCTTGGTTTGGACATGGGCACAGGGTGTACCTTCTCTGTCGCTCTCGTTTCGCACTCTCTGTTCCTCTATTCCATTCTCGTTTCCCCCTGTTGCTCCACTCGCTTTATTTCTCTCCTTTTGTCCAGCCTACCTGCATGCTTTTGTTCAATTCGCCCATTAGATCCCACGTTCTTTCATGTTGGGCAAATCGTTTCTTATTCTGCACCCTCTCTGTCTCTGCCGTCTCCCTCTTTTCCCTCTCTGCCTCCTCCCAGCCACCCTTCAGCCACCCCCCCCCCCAACAACAAACTCACAGCTGAGGCTCTCTTTTCAGCAGGGGGGGGTCCCTCCAGATGGCCCGGCGTTCGTGGGGGCCATGAAGAGACGCACGCAGCAGCAGAGCTGGCCCCCACTTTGAATCCAACCAGGGGCGGCACAAGGGGGGGGGGGGGGGGGGGAAGTGGGACTGAGTTACCAGGGCCCAAGGAGGGTGGAGGGGACCTGGAATTATTTGATACTTTAGCTATTGAAAAATAGCAGATATACAAGCTCACAGCGTGGCACCGAGTGCCGCGCTGCGAGCTTCTAGATCTGCTATTTCTTTTAACCGTCGTGAAAATGTGTGCGAATCTTTGAATATATGTATTTTTTTAAGCGAACATTTGTGACTCAGATTTTGCTTCTGGAGGGGGGGGTCTCCGGAACTAAACATTTTGAGATATACAAATACATATTCACGTGAAAAAGTCTGAGCACCACTGACATAGAAACATTATACAGTATATATATTTTTTAATTTTTTAAACCTTATAGATATGAAACCTTAGGATATGAAATATTCAAACTGATTTGCACAAATCTTCACGATCTACAAGCTTGTAGATCTGCTATTTTTCAATAGTTAAAGTTACCCAGGGCCCAGAATTTGGTGCGACACCCCTGAATGCAACCCCATACCGGGCCCCCCCTCCCATCCACACAGGCTGCGTAGATCCCAAGGCAGGCCAAGGCAGGCAGTCCAAGGCAGGCTGGCTGGCCTGCATGCATGGCCCCTTTGAGCTTATCCCTCAGTCCTGCACCACGGAGGAGCTCACCACCGCTGCTCACATTAATCTCCTAAACGATCCCAGCACTAAGAGGATCAATACTCATTTTCAGGGAGCAGCAGGATCCCTTAATGTAGTGGAGGATGGCTTCTTATTCCCCCCCTTAGCATCGCCATCCCCGCGCGCTCCTCCACTTCAGCCTTTCCCCCAGCAGGAAACGCCAGAGTCAGCCCTTCATTTCATTTCCAGGCCTGCTTTAGTTAAGACGATATCTTTGTTTTATTGCTGATGTCTTTATTTAGGGGCGATTGCATAGCACCGCTGCCTATACTCCTGTGTATCGTCACTGTCGGGCAGAAACCTCGTATCTCCAAGTTTCAAATTGGTATGTTTTTTCGCGAAGTAAAGGCCTGCTTCATCATACAAGGCCGTCGCACAAAAGTAGTGAAAACAGCAGATCTACAAGCACACAACGCCTCGCACCGCGAGGCGTTGTGTGCTTGTAGATTGGCTGTTTTCACTGGTTTAGTTCATTTTTTTAAAAATTATATAAAAAACTAAAGGTTTTGGACATACAAGGTTTCCACCCGACAATGACGCTATACTCCTGTATATCCTGTTAGGGGGGATTAGAATTGCGATTGAACCTTTTCGCCGTCTTTACTAGCGGAAGTATTCATTTTAGTGTGAGCCGTGGCCATTTGTATGAAATTAAATCAATGTCTTGTCATTGACCTCTCTGAACCCGGCTCTCCGCCCTTGTCCGCTCACACTGGGGTCGTAATGGAGTCACTTTAACAGCACATCCAGGCCACTGTTTCTTTGCCCTATACGCCACGGAGCCTACAAATTTGCAGTTGTACAAAACAGTGCAGAGTTTGGCCAGAGAAAATAAATCGCACCGTTTTACTCCAGTTCCTCTGAAACACATCAAAAAACGCCTTCGAGGCCCCCTTCAACCGTGGTAGTGGTCGTATTGTTATTCTTTGTTTTCCACAGACGCTGAGAAATGACTTCATAGCTAATAGCGGCGCGATCCAAGGAAAATGGAGAGAGAGATTGGACTTTTCCATTGGATAACAAGCGTCCCATTTTCCAGGCTTGGCGCCGCGCGTGAGGCGCGAGGAACGCTGCTACGACCGCACGGCAAGCAGCAGAAGAAGGCCTCATCATTGATCTTTTGCTGATGCAGGACGTTTTTTTCTGGGTCCTCTTTCATCACCGTAGTGGGATTGGACAGGGGTCAGGATTGTCCTCTCTCTCACTCCAGCCTCGGCCAGACCCAGGGACGTGCTGGCCATTGGGAAAAGCGGGACAACTCCCGAACGGCCGGTTCATTCCCGGCCCAGGCCGCCCGGCCATTAGGAAAAATAAATAAATTAAATCGTCACTGTCGGGCAGAAACCTCGTATCTCCAAGTTTCAAATGTGTAATCTTTTTCGCAAAGCAAAGCCCTGCTTCATCGTACAAGGCCGTCGCACAAAAGTAGTGAAAACAGCAGATCTACAAGCACACAACACCTCGCGGTGCGAGGCGTTGTGTGCTTGTAGATCGGCTGTTTTAACTAGTTTAAATCATTTTTAAAATGATTTATACAAAACAAACGGTTTTGGACATACAAGGTTTCCACCCGACAACGACGAAATATAACTCATGTAATTGGCCCACTGGCTTGTCACTTTGTCACAAATCTTTGAGTAGCAGCAGCGCTATAGAGCCACTGGCTTGTCACTTTGTCACAAATCTTTGAGTAGCAGCAGCGCTATAGAGAGATCTCTCTCTCTCTATAGCGCGCAATGAGGGCCTCTCCAACTCTTTTTCCCGGGCTGAATCAGGGGCCCAGCACGTCCCCCGGCCAGTCCCACCCAGTCAGACTTGCACGCCGATCGGCTGGGACAGACAGACTAGGCCACCTGGAGCAAGTTGAAAGGTATTGGCCATGCTAAAGCTATTACCCGTCGACGGGGCGGTTATCCCCGAGCCACGGAGCACTCTATTGCTACTGAATAATTCAGTCTGCCCTCGGCAGCGCTACAGTCTGTGCCTTGTGTACCTGGATAAAGTGGTGTCTCCACAGCTTGTCTCTGTGTGTGTCTAAGGAAAAGACAAAGCGATATAGTTATACCAGGAGTCTTCACCGTTTTCAGGCCAAGGACCCCTTAGTTGAGAGAGAGATGAAGCAGGGACCCCCACAACCTGTTCATAGATTCCATATCGTTTCGTTGTTTGACAGCACAATCAATCATCGTTGTATTTTGGATTCATGTCAATTTGTGTTTTCAGATATTTAACCACTTGAACCGTCAATACTTAATAAACTTGACCTTTCACTCTGTACTTAGTCTGCTCTTATTCACCCTCTACACCGAAGCTCTCTGCCGAAAATAGCCGATAGCGCGAGGCGCTGTGAGCTTGTAGATCTGCTATTTTTGGCTACAGTTCTCAGAATATGGACACTAGGGTTCAAGTTGTCAATATAAAAAGATTTGGAACTCTGAGGACCCCCTATGGGTCCCGGACCCCCTGTTGAAGACCCCTGGTCTAAGGAAAAGACAAAGTCCTTTAGTTATACCAAGGCTATGAAGGGATGACACATGATCAAGGTGGATCATCCAACTACCAAACTAACTCTGACTTATAGGTAGCTTAAGCCACTCGTGGTGGTTTGACAATAAAGGCAAGCGGTCACCGTTGCCCACTTGCTGTATAGGTGTCTTTTGTCACCTATAATCACAGCAGAAGGCCATGCCATGCCACATGCCTCCCCTGAGAGAGAAAAAAGCATGTGTTTACAATACAGGACACTAGGGATGGGACGATACGCGATATTATTGTCTATCGTGATAAAAAAAACACTCACGATAATCGTATCGTGGAGATTTAATTTATCGTGATATCGACCTCATGTCATGAACGGGGAACAATTCACCTTTTATTTGCCGACCTTCATATTCCGGTACCACTTAAACCCCCTATAATTGGTAAAACGTACTTATAATATTATGTACTTGATACAGTCTTTTTTTCACTCTTTATCAAATGTCTTTGCCAAAAAATAGCCGATCTACAAGCTCACGACGCGTTGTGAGCTTGTAGATCTGCTCATTTTTTGGCAAACGTTCCACCACCAGGATAATGGATTTTGATTATCGCGATAATATCGACAAATCGCGATTTCTTTCGTCACAATAATCGCGATATGAAATGTTCACATCGTCCCATCCCTATACAGGACACCCAACCCGGTGTCACAGGGTTCCCAGCCTCACACAATAAACAGACCTGATGACAACTTCTTACATACCACAGATACAAGGCACTAGAAACCTTATAGTCATCTGCTGTAAGAATAGCCACAGCAGCCTCGCTCGCAGCAAACCCGGCTACTCCTGTGACCTATAATTGCCTGTCATGGGACCTGCAAGCATCATTCATTTCATTCCGCGACCCGAGATTAT
>NC_137828.1:18759854-18771242 GCF_963921795.1 Nannobrachium achirus | reverse complement strand
TGTGGGGGTCCCTGCTTCATCTCTCTCTCAACTAAGGGGTCCTTGGCCTGAAAACGTTGAAGACCCCTGCTCTAGTACATTGGAAATTGTATGAATGTATTCACTGGTTCACCCAATCTGCCATCGTCAAAGAAAAGTTCCTTTTCCTTTTAGCGTGGCACTACATTCCTGTTCTTGAGAGATTAGTGGGAACTATAAGCTCTGAAGCTTTTTTTGTATTTTTATCCTTTTGACAGATACAGTGTGTAAACAAATATTCATGCATTTTTTGTCAATAGAAAATGTCAGTCGATCAAAATGTCACACTTGAAGGAGGTAGACGATAAAGGAGGATAATGGTGCGCTCGCTCGTGTGCACGCATGCTTCGGGGCGTGCGCTGTGTAAACTCATCCTTAGATCACCTCTCTTTCCTCCGTGACTCCGGATGAACCGCGGCATCTGATTTTTTCCCTGATCCGACCCGGGGTTTTACGTAAGGCAGAAGAATGTTCTGCAATTACTAAGTCGCCGTTATTTTGACACGTTAAGGTATTTTCATAAGTGCGCGCTGCAAAACACTCAAAGCTCTTCCTCTCTCCTCCCTCCCTCTCTCTCCTTCTTCCTACCTCTCTCTCTCTCTCCCTCTTCATACCTCTCTCTCTCTCGTTCTCTCTGTCCGTCCATCTGTCTCTATATATGGGCGTGTAGGGAACCTTCCCTCAGTGTTGCCACAGCGGTAGCTTCCTGGCCGTGTGGCGTAATTTAAGGAGCTTGTGTTGTGGCACGGCTCGAGGGCTTTCCTTATCCATATCTCTGGGAGCATCAGGAGTCTTTCTCCAAAGTCCTGCCTGCCTATACAGCCATTTACCATTATGGTGCACAGAGGCCATACTGTATAGATTAGTCAGGGAAAATTAGCAAAATACCTGTCAAATCTGGGAATAAATTCCTTACCAAACAATTTCTTCACCAATGTGTTTGTAAAGGTGTCTAGTAACATATCTAACAAAGATTGAAATTCAACATCCCTAGCAAAATGTTTGACAGCTAGGGTAATTCTGGGTCTCATTCGCTTACTATACACTGTACTATAAGGGAAAAAATCACTCCAAAAAATATGCTTTAAGTGGGATGTGAGGGTTCTAACTAGGTGTTTTTAATTATTCTGAATCCATTGCAAGCATTTGTTTTGCACGAAAAACATTCATTGGGCCAAAAAATGGACCCCATACACCTCGTTTATTTTGCGTCTGATTTTGGCCCAATGAATGTTTTTTTGTGCAAAACAAAAATGCTTGCAATGGATTTAGAATAATTAGAAACACCTAGTTAGACTCCTAACATGCTACTTAAAGCATATTTTTGGGAGTTATTTTTTCCCTTATAGTACAGTGAATGAGACCCAGAATTACCCTAGCTGTCAAGCATTTTGCTAGGGATGTTGAATTTCAATATTTGTTAGATATGTTACTAGACACCTTTACGAACACACTGGTGAAGAAATTGTTTGGCAAGGATGCACACAAAGCCTCGCGGTGCGAGGCGTTGTGTGCTTATAGATCTGCTGTTTTCACTACTTTTGTGCGACAGCCTTGTATGATGAAGCAGGGCTTTGCAAATTTGAAACTTGGAGATACGAGGTTTTCTGCTCGACAGTGGCGATTTACTTTGTTTGCCGCCCAGCCCCCAAAATGGAACGAAGGCCGACATTTTATTTATTTATTTTCCTAATGGCCGGCCTGGACCAGCCGGGAATGAGCTGGCCGTTCGGGAGTTGTCCCGCTTTTCCCAATGGCCAGCACGTCCCTGTATAGATGGGAGGCGTACATCTCTGTCTCCTCCCATACCCCCCCCGTGGTCAGCTGAAGACAGAGCGAGCCTCTGTCCCGTTCCCCATGTGGGTTTTTAAAGCCTCGTTAAGCCATGCAGGCTGCCTGTCCGACATGGTGTGCAGGCTGAACACATGGTGTCAAAGACCAGGCCAGAATTATACCAGCAGCGACTGACTGACCGACTGCCTGCCTGGTGAGGTCATTTGCGTCGCAAACTGCTGAATGTGAGCAACGGCATAGATTTACGCAAGAACAGAGCAGATTAGAATAGAATGAGGAAGGAATAGGAGAGACGGACGAATGGTAAAAATAGAAAGAACACACGGAACGCTTCCTCATGGGAGCGTAATGTTGTTGTGTCGGGTGGAAAACCTTGTATTGTATGTCCAAAACCCTTCGTTTTGTGTTAATCAGTTTAAAAATGATTTAACATAGTGAAAATAGCTGATCTACAAGCACACAGTGCTTGCAGATCGGCTATTTTCACCAATTCTGTGCGACAGTCTTGTATGATGAAGCAGGGCTCGACTTTACGAAGAAACGTACGATAAAACAAGCCCCGTTTCTCCACCCTCCCCTTTCTCTTCGTCTCTCTACAATAGACCGTTTGTCAGCCTTCTGATTGGTCCCTGAGACTCCCTGACTGGCCAACCAGAAAAAAACATTCACTTTTTGCTATCGGGGGTGGAGTTTGTGCAGTGGAGAATGTTGCTTCAGGCTTTCAAAAACTGTCCGCAGTGCGCGACACGGAGATCGGCCGGTACGGTGATAGCGACGGCAAGCGTCAAGCGATCTCGCTCATCATAACGAATAAGCTTCAACAAACTAGTTCACATGTACCTTATCAATGGTCTAAGAGTCACGATTGGGTACATATAATTTAAATGGGCAGAATTACGAAAAGCAGCCTATTATGTGAGGAGAAACATTCTCTCTGTCCTCTTCCTAGTACCCAAGATGCAATGCGCTTCTCTTTCTATCTCTGATCCAGAGGATTAAACTAATTAAAACATTTATTTTTCGGGGGGAAACTACTGTTTTGCTATGTAATTACTGTACCTTTTTCTTCCCTTTTATTAATATCACGTAGACGTGTTTTTTGTGGTACTTTATATAGCTGTAATGAGGCTATGAAGGGAAAAAAAATCCCATCCACTTCCACTATAAAAGAATCTGCAAAGAGGATTCTGTCCCACTGGGATTAAACACATTAAAACATATATTTTCGGGTAAACCCCCTGTTTTGCAATGTAACTACTGTACCTTTGTCTTCCCTTTTTATTAATATCACCTAGGTGTTTTTCCTTTGGTACTTTATATAGCTGTAATGAGGCTATGAAGGGGAAAAAAAATCCCATCCACTTCCACTATAAAAACAATCTGCCCAGGGTTAATGTCCCATCATAGTAACAGGGCAGAATGGGGCGGGATTTACAAAAGGGTTTATTACAATGTACAATTTAGGCATTTAATCCAAAGCGACTTACAATAAGCAGGCAATACATCAATACAATAAGCAAGATAATATGTCAGTACATCAACAGCAGGACCTACAACAAATGCATAGGAATATCAATCTAGAAAAACAATAACATATATAGACCATGCACCTAATCTGTAAAAAAAAAAGAAGAAAAAAAGCGTTTCTAAAAATCTATCTAGCTTCATGTGTGGTCATCGAGGGAAGGGGAGTGTTACAGTAGTGCTATGGGTTTAGGTGGAGTCTGAAGAGGTGAGTCTTCAGTCCACGGTGGAAGCTAGGGAGTGAGTCTGTATAGTTTTAAGTGCGACAGGGAGTTGGAGGCCATGCAGGAGGGCAAATTGTCTAGGACGAGTGGATTTTTGTCCTGGGGTTTTTAGCTTTACTTTAAAGGGGTACTGTCACCTAAAGGGGTTGAGGGGCAGATTACACTGCGACATGAGCTTCTCTGAAAACGGTCTGAAACAGTCTGGAGCTCATGTCACAGCGTAATCTGCCCCTCGCCCCCCCAACAACAGCTGACCAGTACAGTAAGTAAGTAGTCATACAGTCAGGCTATACAGACAATTAATTTGATTGGCTTATAATTGCGCATCCCCACAATGACATCATAAAAATAACTTTTTTAAGATGATTCTTAAAGTGACAGTAACCCTTTAGGTGACAGGCCCCCTTTAAGAAAAAAACTTAGGCTAGGATAAAAACAAGCCTGACCCCCACCCTCCCCTCTCTCTCTCTCTCTCTCTCTCTCTCTCTCTCTCTCTCTCTCTCTCTCTCTCTCTCTCTCTGGATTGGGGTCTATTCTGGGCTCAGAGATCTTGCCGTGGTGTTGCTGGTGGTTGGTGGTGTGTTGAATGAGTCAGCGGTCATTAGGGCCGTGCAGACAGCGCTCTGCCAGGGGGCCAGAGGAGCCAGGCAGTCTGATGATGAGGCCTGCGACGTCCCAGCGCACCATCCAATTAGCCCCCGCGCCCCGCCCCGCCCTGCCCTGCCCGCCCCCACCCTCTGCTGCCTCTCTGCCCTATGGCGCTCCCGTCCCCGAAGCCTGCTCTGTTACCACGTATACAGAGCCCTGGGCGTCCGCCCCTGTTTAACCCACGGTACGACTGATGCTGTCCAGTGCTTCATTTGTCAGTGAACAGGTGCCGTATCCGTATTTAGTTTTCGTTACCTAAGTATCTTGAAAAATAACCATAAAAACCATCATGAAAAATAATCGTGATAAGCATTGTGTATCGTTACAGCTTTGAAAAATATCGCGATATTGTATTTTTCCATATCGCCCACCCCTATTACCAACCCTATCTCTAACCCAAACCGCACGCATAGTCGGAGTAATGAGATGTGGGCCTGACAGGGAAGCTGCCTTCTTGTGTTTCGTACACTTCTTGGGATCTAACCTTCTGTAAAGACCTTGGTCCTGACCGTAATAATAAAATATCAGTTCCACTGCCACGAGATGGGGGTGGTCTTTCTTTTACAAAGTGCACTCATCTGTTTGGCTTTCATTTAAAGGATGAGTAAGAGCATTGTCAGTAGGAACGGAATTGTGTATGGATGACGTGTGCGAGTGAGTGTGTGTGTGTGTGTGTGTGTGTGTGTGTATGTGTGTGTGTGTGTGTGTGTGTGTGTGTGTGTGTGTGTGTGTGTGTGTGTGTGTGTGTGTGTGTGTGTGTGTGTGTGTGTGTGTGTGTGTGTGTGTGTGTGTTTTGGGGGGGATCTCATCTTGCCTGTTGTGTTGTGATTGATAATTATATCAAATTTGTGCATTTCCTTGAACAGGATGAATCTCTCTCGCAGGAATGCAATTAGTGTCTGTGTGCTTGTGTGTGTGCACGGCACGCATGTGTTTATGTGTATGCGCGTGCGCGTGTGTGTCTATATCAGCCAGGACAACATACCAGAGTTAAATTAGGATGGGGGGAGGGGGGGGGGGGGTTAGACAGGAAGACATACTGTAGGAAAATAAGGAGATGTAGAAAGAAAGGCAGAGAGACAGGGAGAACGAGAGAGAGAGAGATAGATAGACAGAGAGAGATAATTGAAGTCAGATAGATAGATAGATAGATAGATAGATAGATAGATAGATAGATAGATAGATACAACACAAATTGAAATGAAGAATATATACATAATACGTGTCAAAAACAGTAAACACTCATAAGTGTAACAGCCATACTTAAAAAAGCAAATATCAATACTTAAGCACAACCTATCAATACAGTGCCAAACAAAAGTGTCCATAACAGTCAATAGCCGGGGAGCCACAGGCCCAAAAGCTCAAAGAATAGGGTTTTACCTGTGACGTCATGACATACTTTTTATTTTTGTTTTTTCTATTAATTTAGTCATTAAGGTACACAGAATGAGAGGCTTGCTCTGTCGGAAACATTGCGAAAAAAAAGTTATGGCCATTTGTATCACTGTCCCATTGACTTCACTATACAGGAAAGAAACACACCAAAATAAATATGCTTTAAGTAGCAAAAAACATTCCTTGTGTTAGAAAACGGACCAAAATAAAGGTGAAAAGTGATGACTCATCACTTACCACAGGTTTGAGAGGCTGAAATCTAGCCCAACTTGGAATGTTTTTCATGCAAAACAAATGCTTGCAATGGATTCAGAATCATGAAGAACCCCTAGTTTGACCCCTCACATGTTACTTAAAGCATATTTTTTTGGTGTGTTTTTTCCAGTATAGTGAAGTCAATGGGAAACTTTTTTTTCGCAATGTTTCCGGCAGAGCAGGCCTCTCATTCTGTGTACCTTATTGACCAAATTAATAGGAAAAACAAAAATTTGGAGTATGTCATGACATCACAGTTCTTCTCTCATTTTGGCACAGTGGCTCCCCGGCTAATGCTAGTCAGTGGCTCAGTGCTACAATATCTCACTGCCATGTCAAACACAAGCAAAATACTCAATACTACTAACACAACCTGATAGTGCAGAGCCAAACAAAAAAGTGTCCGTTGTTTGGTCAGTGCAAGACAAACTAAAAGGAAAGAGGGAGACATCCCACAGGAGAGAGACAGACAATAGTGGCGTTTCCATAAAGCCACTTTTTGCGCATTAACGGCTTATTCGCAAAATGGTTTTATGGAAACACTTCAAAATGCGAATAAACTTTCATTACCCGCAAAAAAGATTATCCGCTTGGAGGAGGAGGATTTTGAGCCTTTATCGAATAAACTAAATGCGCATAAGTGAATGGAAACGGGTCAGACAATAAATGCGAATAGATTATGACGTTCTAGGTCCATTTCCCCTGCCACTTTACGTCCATGGTATAGCGTTAGCCAGCCCACAAAACAAACCGGTTGTTTGTTACACACAGAGTGACACGGACCGTGTGTAAATTCCTCCCGTTTTCACCTCCCGGAGTCAAGCCATCGGTGGCGAACCCTTCCTCATCACACGGTGTTGCGTGCCTGAAGTGCCCAATCTACAAGCTCACAGCAGCTCGCATCCACGTCTCCGCGCCGCATTGTGAGCTTGCAGATCGGCCACCTGACCTTCCAGAGGACGCTGAAACTTGCAGGATGAGCACTGCAGCGACGCGACCGCGGTTTTCCCGGTGAACCGGTAGCTATTAGTATAGCTAGTAGTATTGAGAGGAACTCTTGCCAATTGTAATATATTTAAAAGTTATTTGGGGCCATGATGATGACTGATAACCCCTTCTTCCCACTACTAGACAGCGACCGAGTCACAGCAGTCAGACGTGCAGACGGTGCAGTGCTCAGGTTCGGTCTGAAAAAACAAAACAAAATCAGCCCGATCAACTCTTGCGACCGTCGCTAATTCAAATGACACCCGCAAATGGAAACATGCTAAATTCGCTTTGTCTTAATGCGTATTTCTGATAATTCGCTTCCCTAATTCGAATAAGTTTATGGAAACATGGCTAATGAGAGACAAGAAGAGAGAAAGAGACAGATAGAAAGACAGAGAGAGGTTGAGCCACACAGCACTCACATCTACTCCCCAGGGAGAGGCTGACTGAACAGGAATGTAAACATGGCCGCTAAATAAACTGCCGTGTGGGGTGGGGAGAACAACTCAAAGAGAGACACAGAGAGAGAAAAGGAAATCATCTAGCTATCAGAATCACACATTCTAGACCAGTGGCTCTCAACCTTTTCAGGCCGCGACCCCCAAAATAGTAATATTTTAACTGGGGACCCCCCACCCTGACGAGCACTAAGAGTTGAGGCATTACATTTTGTATAACACGGTTCTATTGTGAAAATAGCAGATCTACGTGCTCGCAACGCCTCGCGTTTCACAATTTCTGCCTCTTATATTTGACAATTTGGCCAATGTTTAATTTGTCATTTTAGAGGTATTACAAAGACCTTGAATTGTCACTTTAGAAATGTGCAGATGCCCTCTATACACTCAAACTTTATGTTGGGTTGCTTACCGTTGAGAGAGAAAACAACGTTGCACATTAAGTTAATCATCTGGGGACCCCCCAAAATGATTTGGGGTCCCGACCAGGGACGTGCTGGGCCCCTGATTCAGCCCGGGAAAAACAGTTGGAGAGGCCCTTATTGCGCGCTATAGAGAGAGATCTCGTCGAGTGGAAACCTTGTATGTCCAAAACCGTTTGTTTTGTATTTATCATTTTAAAAATGATTTAAACTAGTGAAAACAGCCGATCTACAAGCAAACAACGCCTCGCGGTGCGAGGCGTTGTGTGCTTGTAGATCTGCTGTTTTCACTACTTTAGTGCGACGGCCTTGTATGATGAAGTAGGGCTTTACTTTGCGAAAAAAATTATAAATTTGAAACTTGGAGATACAAGGTTTCTGCCCGACAGTGACGATTTACTTTGTTTTTTTCCTAATGGCCGACCTGGACCGGCCGGGAATGAACCGGCCGTTCGGGAGTTTTTCCCAATGGCCAGCACGTCCCTGGTCCCGACCCACAGGTTGAGAACCGCTGGTATAGAGACAGAAGTTCCTCTCTCTCTCTCTCTCTCCCCTGGCATTCTTCCTCTCTCCCTGTGCCCTGCACTTTAACACCTTATCTCTACCTCTCGCGCTAAAATAAGACGCACTCCACTCTCACACACACCATGCCATGTGACACCAGTACACTGCCACCGCTTCTCAAATCCTCCCAGGTCGCTCAAAGCCCATCACACACCGTTGTGGACAACAACACCGATAAACAGCACGGCCCCATGGGCCCGGGCAGTATGTCGCTTTTAGGATACCCTCCCATCCCAGGGTATAGCTTACAGCAGGGGTCTTCAGCGTTCTCAGGCCAAGGACCCCTTAGTTGAGAGAGAGATGAAGCAGGGACCCCCATTATCATAGATTCCATATAGTTTCATTGTTTGACAGCACAATCATCAGTGTATTTTGGATTCATGTCAATTTGTGTTGAGTTACTACAGGGGGGCAGCCAAATCTTTGTGCGATAGGATCATTATTTTAGATTAACAACTTGAACCCTCACATCCCTATTCTGAGGAGAACTGTGGCCTAAAATAGCAGATCTACAAGCTTGTAGATCGGCTACTTTCGAGAAAGAGAAAGAGCGGACCAAGTAGAGAGTGATAGGTCAAGTTTACAAAATATCGACACTTTGATGATGTGATTAAATGTCTGAAAAAACACAATGACACAAATCCAGTGCCGTCAAACAAGTCTATGAATCGATGAAATCGATGAAAATCTGCCTCACAGTTTCATACAGCATGTAGAGGGGGGTCCCAGCTAAGTGGTCGAAGACCCCTGCTGTAGACCTTTCCTGCTCATGTTTGTCTGGACTCTACAGCAGGGGTTTTCAAAGTGGGTGACGGGGCACCCTGGGGTGCCGCGGCGGCAGTCCAGGGGTGCCGCGAGATAATTTGATAATACTTGGAATTTATTTGGACACTTAAAAGAATATTTAGTATCATTTTAAACTTCAGTTCTAACCAAAATGGCTATTATCTCAACGTTTTCCTCGCAACATAATCGCTAAAAACATGACATAAATATAAGGTGCTGGGAGTGAAAATGATGGATATAATGTAGGGGTGCCTCGGATGAAAAGAATATTTATAGGGGTGCCCTGAGCCAAAAAGGTTTGGGAACCCCTGCTCTACAGAACAGATCTAGTAGCCAGCGTTCCTCTGTGCCCACTGCCCAGTCAGTCACAGCGTGAACACATCGCCTGCTTTCCATTGGCTCGGGGCCAGGTCTCCTCAGCCTTTTTTACTGGCCCCGCCCCGGCTTCCGTCTGCCTGTGGCTTTTTTCAGGCGCCCTCTGGCCACGCCCCTCCCCCCCTCCCCTCCACAGCAGTAGGCTAATCCTGTGGGCTGGTTTTTTGATGTGGTGAGCTGACTGTTGAGCGCAGGTGTTGGCTATAGTGCCTGCCTGGGCCGCAGTGCCTTATTGCTTTAGTGGCTAGTATGCCCGCCCATGCCCGGGCAGGTGGCAGCCATTATGGACTGTGTCTGAGAGTGGCAGACGGGCAGTTAAGCCATCAGAATGCCACGGCCCCCATTCTGCTCTCCCAGCATGCAACGGCTCCCGGTGGCACGGCTATGTTGACATAGCCGCGTTCAGCTGGCGAAGCCAAGCTGTAGCACAGCACAGCAGAGCGATTCAAAACGGCAGAGCGTTCGACAGCTGGCTACAGTTGGTCCCTCTCTCTCTCCCTCGCTTGCTTGCTGCTTCCTTAACAAATATCAGCTCTGGAAAGGTACAAAGCAGGTTCCATTGCGTTCTGTTTTCCTTTCTTCTCCATTGCTTTTTCTCCCTTTTTTCCCCCACTGTTTAGCCAGGGTATTTTCTTCTCCCTCAAGGTGGATCAAAGCTACAGCCGGGGCTGTGGGGGCGTTTGAAAGCAGACTGACTGTCAACAAGTAGCCTCCACTGTCTCCACAGAACGGTTTCTCCCTTCTACTTTAACCTCACGACGCCATGTAAAGAAAGAAATAACCCCCGCACCTTGTGATTAAATCAGGGGTCTTCAACGTTTTCAGGCCAAGGACCCCTTAGTTGAGAGAGAGAGATGAAGGAGGGACCCCCACAACCTTTTCAGAGATTCCATATAGTTTCAATGTTTGACAGCACAATCATCAGTGTATTTTGGATTCATGTCAATTTGTGTTTTCAGATATTTAACCACTTGAACCGTCAATACTTAATAAACTTGACATTTCACTCTGTACCTAGTCTGCTCTTATTCCCCTCTACACCAAACCTCTTTGCCGAAAATAGCCAATCTACAAGCTCACAACGCCTCACGCTGTGAGGCGTTGTGAGCTTGTAGATCTGCTATTTTTGGCTAAAGTTCTTAGAATATGCATGCTAGGGTTCAAGTGGTTAACATAAAAAAGGAGGAAAAAAGGTTTCTATCACACAAAGATTTGGAGGACCCCCTGTAGTGACCATGAGGACCAAATTCCAGAATAGAGAAAGTTAAATGTGAACAAAATTGTACTTCTAAGCTGGCTGATAACTCCCTCTTGTTCCATACCAATGGTGTCCTCCAACCCTGGTTTGTGGTACTGCGTTTGGTTTTCAATGCGACCGAGCAGTTAACTGCGTTCACCTGGCATTCTTGTCATTCTTAGCCTGTCTGTCTGACCAGGGACCAGTTTGACTTGGGATGCCAGTGCCAATGAAATTAACTTCTCTGTCTGTGCGATAGACCAAGATCAGTCCATTCTTTCATCTTGTCCCATGAACCACTTTTTCAACCCGGCTGTCCCTATTTTGGGCATGAAGTCATAAAAGCTTTACAATCTCACGTGTGTCATTTAAGTGGTTGATACAGATATTACATTTGCTTCACCTCCTCTCTCTCTCTCTCTCTCTCTCTGTCTCTGCAGTGGCGTCAGTTCAGCAAAAGCTAGGGTATGGCAAAGATGGGAGTCCTCATGGAAAAGAGTCATTCCATTTTGTATAACACGGTTCTATTGCGAAAATAGCAGATCTACATGCTCACAACATAATTTGCACGACTTTTCAAAAATAGCAGATCTACAAGCTTGCAGCGCGGCACTCGGTGCCGCGCTGCTATTTTCACAATGTCTAAAAAAACGAGTTTTTTACACAGGTTTCTACGGTTTCTAGGGCTGGATATA
>NC_137828.1:18737354-18749854 GCF_963921795.1 Nannobrachium achirus | reverse complement strand
CAAGCTCGCAGCGCGGCACTCGGTGCCGCGCTGTGAGCTTGTATATCTGCTATTTTTCAGTAGTTAAAGCAGTCAATAATCCTAGGCCTAAATGGGTTAAGAGGCCAAGCTGCTACAGTGTATTTCTCCCTGCAGTGTGTATGTGGCCAGGCTGCGTCGCGTGTCCACAAAGCTACAATGTGTGTGTGTGTGTGTGTGTGTGTGTGTGTATGTGTGTGTGTGTGTGTGTGCTGGCTGGAATTGGAGTGGATTGGACACAGGGGAGGGGGGGGCAGCAACATGCACACTGGCTCACGCTACACTGATGCCAGCCGCTTTCACTGGACAATAATGGGAGTGTGCCATGGATGAGTGACTGGGAAGCACCCTCTATCTCCCCCCATATGGGGGGGTTTATTATTTGAGCAGGAGTCGTTCAGCTGTGTGTGTGTACGGCGTGTGCGCTGTGGTGTAAAGTAACCAAGTACATTTACTTAAATACTGTACTCAAGTACAATTCTGAGGTATTTTATACTTTACTTGAGAATTTCCAATACTTTTACTTCTACTCCACCACATCTCGGATCCAAATATTGCACTAACTCGAATGTGCGATGTGTGTGTGTGCGTGCATGTGTGTGCGCGCGCGCATGTTTCCTTCAAAGTAATGCCCTTTGAGTATTACCAAAATGTAAGGTTCATGGTGGTTCTTTATTGACCAGTGTATGTTTACATAATGTGCGTATACGTGTGTCATATTACATACACACCATGAGCATTTATCTGTAGCCGCCACACTATTTAAAGGAGTAGTTCGCCCCCAATATGACTATTTTTCTATTGATTACTCATGCCATGGAGACTTGAGTTCAAAACAATGTGTTGTATATGTCGCATGAATTCAAGTCTCCATGGCATGAGTAATCAATAGGAAAAACGTAATTTTGCGGGTGAACTACACCTTTAAATATATACACCACCACAGTACCTCTTCCTTGATGGACACATCTCTTCATGTCCTATTTCAATTGACCTCACTGCCATGAGGTAACTGAAGGAATCAAGCGTTAAGTGAACTCTCGCGGGTTCATTGTTCAAGTTGTGCAATGTCACAGAGTCAATAAACGTGAATTGAATGATGCTGAGACTTACCTCGATACGCGGAACTCATGATGCAGCGAGCGATAGGCCTGGTATATCACATTAGTTCCACCGCCGCGTGTGACACGGATTTGGTCATGTTATGCGGGGCCCCTCGCAGGGTTAAACCGTATCTATGGCACGTAAGGAAGCCATTCAATAAGTCAGCCTTCCTGAGCTCATTAACTGGTCTTGGGACTAAGTGAGGCAGCTATTGAGTTAACTGTATTAGCATTGTGTTATCCACTTAACCCTGACACGCACCTTCACCGCTTTAACCCAACATGGAATACCGTAAAACAGACACACACGCATAGGTCTAGTACAGGGGTCTTCAACGTTTTCAGGCCAAGGACCCCTTAGTAGAGAAAGAGATGAAGCAGGGACCCCCACAACCTTTTCATAGATTCCATATAGTTTCATTGTTTGACAGCACAATCATCAGTGTATTTTGGATTCATGTCAATTTGTGTTTTCAGATATTTAACCACTTGAACTGTCAAATTTAATAAACTTGACATTTTACTCTGTACTTGAACTTGTACTTTTTCCCTCTACACCAAACCTATTTGTCAAAAATAGCAGATCTACAAGCTCACAACGCCTCGCAGCGCGAGGCGTTGTGAGCTTGTAGATCTACTATTTTTGGCTAAAGTTCTCAGTACGCTAGGGTTCAAATCATTAATATAAAAAAGGAGAAAAAAAGTTTATATCACACAAAGATTTGGAGGACCCCCTGTAGTAACTCTGAGGACCCCCTAGGGGTCCCGGACTCCCTGTTGAAGACCCCTGGTCTAGTCGTCTAAGCCATATTTATACTCAAAATATACTCAAAATATGTCAAAATAGCAGCTTGCAGACCGGATATTTACGAAAGATGTTGAAAATGTTTGAACGTTTGGTGGAAACACGTGGAAATATATTGACAAATATTTGTATAAAAATGTAAATCCTGAAAACATTCACCTATAAGGACAGGCACAAAATCGGGATGCCAGGTCCAAAGTGGTTAATTCTAACAGCTATTTGTTAGATTCATTATTTGTCTCCCATGCCATCCTCTTTTCAGATTATGCCAACAACCAAGAACAACTTTTGTCACAACTATTACCTAATTTTGTTTTGTATGAAGCTATTTAAAATAGATTAGTTTTGAGTTTTCCTTTGGGTTAAAAGAACAACATTCAACCTCATCTTCGTCTCACTCTTCGTCTCATTGTTGGTGGGCTGTGGGCAGTTTAGAAACCAGGCAACGCGATAACATCATCGGTGGGGATATTCCAAGCTAATAGAAACTACAGCCTTTCTTTTCCTGGAAACGTTTTACATGCTGAAATAGAAGCTACTGTTCTTGCGTCAAGGTAAAAATCTTGTTTGAAATACCACTGATGATGTCATTGGCAGGTTCCTTGTTTTACGCTCCACCTCTGACACGCGTGATTCAAAATAACGGCGCAGTTCGGCCAGTGGAGACGCCCCTCTCGTTCCGCTTGCCTCTGATTTGCCCGTTTGCCTCTGATTTGCCCGTGGCGGCACCCGGGTGGGGACGCTGTCATCTCTGTCAGGCGCGTAGCGCGTTACTTTAACAATAACCCGACACGTTATAAGTTATCTTGAGTATGACAGTAGTTCGGGTTTTAATGTTAAAGTAAAGGCGAATTCGAATAAGCTTTAAGGAAATGCTGAGTATGAACGTTAATTCACATTTTATGGTTTCCTTAATTGTTTCCTACAGCCCATGTACGTATGCATGTGTGTGTTGTTAAGAGGGGCGTCTCTATAGAGTATAGGGGCGTCTCCAGTGGCCGAACTGCGCCGTTATTTTGAATCACGCCTCTGACACACAGAGTGTGCAGAGACAGACAATGAGCAATGGTGAGGATCGATTGTAAAAGGTTGAAAATGGCTGAAGTGCTCCCAAACTAGGCATTTTTTACCAAACAAGGTGTCGTTTTAAAATGATTCTGTGTTGAACCTGAAAGGTTCTACATAGCTCTGGTCCAGGTCGAGCGTCAGCTCACTGATGCTCTGACTCAAAGACTACCGATCGCCAAATAAAGGCTGGTTTTCCGAGGCTACTCAAAGACTAGACCAGGATTTCTCAGTCCCCTAAAATACATTATTTTTGTCATGAAATAAAATGCACCCACGCCGAGCCACCGCAGACACAACCCGGAAATAAGCGGCGGTCAAATTGGATGTGTTTTATTTCATAATGTAGGCTATTTTACAGAGTGGGTGGGGTGCTGAGAGGTTTCCCACCGCGGAGAATAGACTTTCAACAACGCAAAACTACCTTTGGTTTGGTGAGTAGTGAAGTAGTTTAGTTTGTTTTGACTGAAGTTGAGCCCTCGTAGGGGTAGAGAAATCCTGGTCTAGTCTTTTAGTCACCTGCCTGTCAGGGTGTCGGTGGGAACTCGCTGACACTCTGGACCAGAGCAAGGTTCTACACAGCCTCTAGATTTCATTGGGAACATTTTGTGCTACAGACACAATAATGTCAAATGTGGGATATATATGGAACCATTTTATCTGGTTACATAGATCCTTTTCAGCATCCAGACCATAATAAAGCAAGCTATAAAACTCTTTTCAGTTCTGGGGTGAGTAGCTCTCTTACAGACCTTAAGTCAGCAGACTGTACTCTCCCATATTGTTGGTCAGCAGATGCTTGTGTGTGTGAATCACTAGGCTGTCTAGCAGAAGTCATAGCCCAGCTAGCTTCCTTAATTCTCTAGTCTAGGTAGGTAGTCACCATACTGTCTGTCCTATAGCAGGTAGCAGGAAGTGAAACCTTGGCACCGGCATCTAAACTTCCTTCTATACGGCTCAGGGAACTTCCTGCGTCCTGAAAGGTCTCTCTCGGTGCGAACTCAGCGTAATCTCTTCACGACGGGACAGGCTGGGTTTTTGTGTGGTTGTTGTTTCTGGAAGCTGTCGGTTGTCAAGATAGCTTTGTCTCTACATTTCTGCGCTGTACACTGAAGGAGGGGGGACTTATGGGTTTGTAGTCTACATCCCATCACCATCACCTGTACTACATGTTCTCATGACAAATAGATAGATAGATAGATAGATAGATAGATAGATAGATAGATAGACAGATACCTTTATTATGCCAAGGGGGGGAATCAGTCGCCCGGAGGCAGCACAACGGTTTAAGAATATTTGCAAAGTTACAGAGAAGTATGAAAAGAAAAAATTGAACAGTGTACAGTAAAGAGCAAGGTACACCAAAAAAAAGGGAGCAAAGACCATATAGATAAAGTGTAAACAGTCAATGCTCATAAGTGAAACAGCCATACAAATAGCAATACTTAAAGCGCAACTTATCAATACAGTGCCAAACAAAAGTGTCCATAACAGTCAATGCTAGTCAGTTCTAAGTATCTCACCGGTCACTGCCATGTCAAACACAAGATTGTCTGTCATCCTCTCTCTCTCTCTCTCTCTCTCTCTCTCTCTCTCTCTCTCTCTCTCTCTCTCTCTCTCTCCCCCCCCCACGCCCCCCCTCTCTGTGTTTATGTCCAGTTGGTGGACTGGGGAAGGAAACAGCTGTACAGTGATTACAGTTCAGAGATTCCAAAATGACCTCTCCCTCCTATCCTCTCTCTCTTTCGCTTTCTATTCTCTCTCTCCTCTCTCTTTCTCAAAAACCCCTGTTTTCCCCAGAGTCACTGTGTCCTGTGACTCTCTCTTTCTCTCTGTCTCCATCGCGGACATAAATCAGCAAATGTCAGAAGACGTTGGAAAAGGGGAGAGTAGAGAGAAAGAATTCCAATGACTGAATAGTCTAAATGCTGCAAATTGCATTCATTCCTTCTCGGGCTGCCAGCCTCGCCTCTCGCAGCCCCCGTCCCCAGTATATTAATGTGCTTTTGGATTGTGAGTGTGTGCAGGGGTGTCGCACCAAATTCTGGGCCCTGGGTGCAAGGATTCACTGCGGGCCCCCCCCCTTGAATGTTCTTCATAGGGGGAGGGGGTTTAACCCATTTAGACATTAGCGTTATTTAGTGCTTTAACTATTGAAAAATAGCTAGATATACAAGCTCACAGCGCGGCACCGAGTGAGTTGTAGATCTGTTATTTTTTGAAAAATTTTGAAGAATTTGTGCAAGTCTTTGAATATTTCAAATCCTTGTAAGGTTTTTTTTTTTTTAAACCTATGTTTCTATGTCAGTGGTGCTCAAACCTTTTCATGTCAAGGACCCCCAAAATGATATGTATTTGGTCACGGACGTCCATCTCAAAATATTTAGTTCCAGGGACCCCCCAGAAGCAAAATGATATTCAAAGATGTGCACCCATTTTCACGACTTTTCATAAATAGCAGATCTGCAAGCTCTGTATATCTGCTATTTTTCAATAGCTAATTAAGGCCCCTCCACCTTGGGCCCTAGTAACTCAGTCCCACTTTCCCCCCACTTGTGACGCCCGCGCGCGTGCGTGCGTGCGTGTGTGTGCGCGTGCGTTCGTGTGTGTGAGTGCCCATGTAAATAAAGTGACTAATTTACGCGGGACTCTCATCAATATGTGTGAGGGTGAGTTAGGCGTGCATGGATGAGCGCAGGATGAATAATGTTAGCTGAGCGTCGCTAGATAAGACACCGCCCCCATGTCCCCACCTCCTCCTCCTCCTCTGTGTACATGTGTTGTGCATGCGCGCGTGCGTGCGTGCGTGCGTGCGTGCGTGTGTGTGTGTGCGTGCGCGTGCATTTATACAGAGGAGGATCAGAGCTAAAGCTGCCATCAATCACACGCCTAGGACCTTTCAGCGAGCTACACACTCTCTCTCTCTCTCACACACACACACACACACACACACACACACACACACACACACACACACACACACACACACACACACACACACACACACACACACACACACACACACACACACACACACACACACACACACACACACACACACACCTACGCCTAGGCCAACACTCCTGCCGGGTTTATTAAAAGCCAAAGTGTGATCACTGATTTATCTGACAACAGCCAGCGCACACACGTACACACGCACGCGCGCACTCGGAAGAAGGCACGCACGCACGCACGCACGCACGCACGCAGGCACGCACACACACATGCACAGCACACAGCCGTCACCATCACTGCAGCCATCAGCAGACACCAGTCATAGCACTCATGCTGGAGCAGGCACGTGCACACACATCAAAGGGGGCTTGAGCCCCTGCCCTTTTATCTGTCTGTAAAAAGTTCCCTCTCCAGACCATGAATGCAGTTTTTACTGTGGTGAAAGAAATGCAAATGCCCTCTTTCCATGCCATACCTGAAGGCAGCATTATAGAGAAATGCCTGCAAACTATCATGAACTTGAATGCTGCGTCTTATGTTGAAAGAATTGCCCTCTCTGTGTAGAAATCCATGCCGTTACGCTAGTATTGGCTTGATCATGCTTAGTTCAGTGTGGTATCCATGCAGTGAAAATAGCCGACCTCCAAGCTCACAGCGCGTCGCGGCGCGACACGTTGTGAGCTTGGAGGTCTGCTATTTTCGATATTTCCACCAAAAGGCCCTATTTGCCTCTCCAACATTCTCTGCACGTCCCTGGGCTGGTGGTGGTATGTATGACTAGAAGCAAGCCGTCCTTGGAACACAGAGCTGTCTTTCTTTGCTCTTCCTGTGGGCTAGGGTACGGAGGACATCATCACCACATCCAGAACAGGAAGACCAGTGTTCCACCGGGGTCGTACGTAACGTCGCCCCCGGTGGAATTCCCCCGAACTGCACGCACGGAGCCCCGACCGTCACGAAACACAAAAAGCTCGGCAACACACACACCTAATGCATAACACATAAATAACACATAAACACGGCAGCTCTGTTTGGCCCAGTTGGGTCACCGTGACAACAGTGCTGGGAACACCCTGTGTGAGTGAGTTATCACCTAAAGATCATCTCCAATACCATGTTTCCCTCAATTCATTTCCAGGAAGGCTGAGTCCATCACATCACTATAGAAATGACTGACGAGAAATGTACCCTGCAAGCCAAATGACGTCATGATGACGTTATGATAACGTCCTCCGGTGACTCCGGTGACGTTCAGAACTAGGCCAGGTCACAGCCCATATGGGGATGATCATGACGTCATTACCAGGACGTCATATGGACTTTTTAGTTTGACAGGATTTTAGGCTCTAATGCAGCCTGACAGAGCGTAGCGGGTTCAAATCCCAATTCTGACAACCTTTGCTGCGTGTCACTCCCCATCTCTCTCTCTCCCCGTTTCCTGTCTGTACACTATCAATAAAAGCAGAAAAAAAGATTATGTACAGATGCTGATAAGTGTATGCTATTTGCACTGACAAATTATGCAAACTAAACCGGACCATTTCCATTCCGACACATCCCCATTCCGAACACCAGGTTAGAATTCACCAGCGTCGGCAGGTTAGCATTTCACCAGGTTAGTATTCACCAGCATTAGTTTTATTGAGGTTAGGGTTAGGGTAGTCTCGCGTAGCCAGACAACTATTCCACAATCTCTGAATGCTATATAGAGTCTGGAACGGCAGCTCCCGAACGGCGAGTATCGGAAGTAGTCACTGCTGCACTGAACTGTAGTCCCACTGGAAACATAACAGAAACACACTCGCACAGACAGAGTCATTGGAGCGGCATATTCTTGTTATGAGTGTATAGTTTAAGAAAACATTAGAAAACATCATGGAAGTAACACCAACAACACCAGAGAAAGACGAAATAACTCCCCCAAAAATAAAGAAAGGAGACATAAGGCTTCCAGTAGGACATGTTATTGCTACTGCACCAAAGGAGCTCATCATTTTCTATTTCCCACGCGAGACTAGGGTTAGGGTTACGGTTAGGTTTAGGTGGTCGGAATAGCAATGTGTCGGAGAGCCGATATGTAGCCTTCCATTGGCTACGCTGTCCTCTCTTTGGCTGGATATAAGTGACATGTGCCCATTTGGAGCCATTGTCCTCCAACGTTAACTTGCCTAACACATACGTACATCCTTGTCAAGCAATGCAATTTCTCATAGGTGACCACATCACATATTCCATGCACCATGGCTTGCTAATGTGGACGGCGCACTCATCAACATGCAAGGCCGCATTGGCGCTGCCTGGCACTCGCTTACCTGGCGGCTTGTTTTGGGCACGCCTCACAAGCCTCAAGGACTCGTTGTCGGCGTGTCTGCCATATGCTGTCAAGTTGACCGGGTGTGGTTTGCATGATGTGTCAGCGCAAATAGCGTTCATGCAGCCGATACTGATAGAGCTGCTATAACTTATAGCATGGGTCTTCAACAGGGGGTCCTCAGAGTTACTACAGGGGGTCCCCCAAAATCTTTGTGTGATAGGAACTTTTTTTCTCCTTTTTTATGTTAACCACTTGAACCCTAGCGTCCATATTCTGAGAACTTTAGCCAAAAATAGCAGATCTACAAGCTCACAACGCCTCGCGCTGCGAGGCGTTGTGAGCTTGTAGATCGGCTATTTTAGGCAAAGAGCTCTGGTGTAGCGGGGAAAAAGAGCAGACTAAGTACAGAGTGAAAGGTCAAGTTTATTAAGCATTGACGGTTCAAGTGGTTAAATATCTGAAAACACACATTGACATGAATCCAAAATACACTGATGATTGTGCTGTCAAACAATGAAACTATGGAATATTTGAACAGGCTGTGGGGGTCCCTGCTTCACCTCTCTCTCTCAACTAAGGGGTCCCTGGCCTGAAAACGTTGAAGACCCCTGAGTTATAGTATCAGTTCTCTCTAGCAGAGCACATCTGGCTGCTTTGCTCCCTGCCCAGTGACTTCACATGTGTGTGAGATCACATGGGAGGGTCCGCTGTAGGCCCGGCCCCAGCCAAGTCCCTGTGCGGTGCGGTGTGCTCGCCTAATGTTGTCCCACGCCCTGTTGGCTGTGACGCACTAGACGACGTGCTCTCTGGCCCTCTATCGCGCCCAGAGAGTACACGGTACAAGTCTGTAGCGTTCATTTAACTCTGTGAGGTAAAGCATTTACCCTCAAATCCTTTAGCAGAAAAAAAATCAAACCTCGGTTCGAAGTGGAGCGGTGAATTTGAGCAGCTGTACCCTATGTGAGTGAGTGAGTGAGTGTAAACTGTGCCTGTGAGTGAGTGGTGAGTGTGCCTGGCCTGCACAAAACAGCGCCCCTCCTTTAACTAGTGTGTTGTGTGTGGCCACTCAAGGTATTGCCCAGGCTACGGACAGGGCCAGCCAGCCACCCAGCCAGCCAGCCAGCCAGCCACATACCCACGGATATACCTGTTCATTGGGAGCGCTTTCACCGCTCCAAAAAGAAATGCCACAAAGTAGAATGAAGGACAAGCTCTTCGTTTTCAGGGCTGCTTGTAATTGTCAGAAAGGTAACAGCTTCCAGGCACGTGCACACATAGACGTCAAAGGGGGCTTGAGCCCCTGCCCCTTTCCTGGTCTGTAAAAGTGCCCTCTCCAGACCATGAATGCAGTTACTATGGTGAAAGAAATGCAAATGCCCTCTTTCCTTTCCATGCCATACCTGAAGGCAGCATCCAAGAGAATTGCCTTGTCCAAACTCTCCTGAACTTGAACGCAGCATCTTATGTTGAAAGAATTGCCCTCTCTGTGTAGAAATCCATGCCGTCACGCCGTATCTCCAGTATTGACTTGATTATGCTTAGTTCAGTGTGGTGTCAAGCACTGGAAATAGCCGACCTCCAAGCTCACAACGCTGCGACGCGCTGTGAGCTTGGAGGTCTGCTATTTTTTGATATTTTCACCAAAAGGCCCTTTTAGACGTTTCAGCCCCTGCCTCTCTAACATTCTCTGCACGTCCCTGATACAGCACCCTTTGTCACGGGGGAAGGAATAAAAGCTCTTTTGAAGACCTGGCTATAATGGATCTCACAGTCAGGGGCGTCACACCAAATTCTGGGCCCTGGGTACAAGGATTCACTGTGGGCCCCCATGAATGTTGAAAAATAGCAGATATACAAGCTCACAGCGCGGCACCGAGTGCCGCGCTGCAAGCTTGTAGATCTGCTATTTTTGAAAAAATTGTGAAAATGTGTGCAAGAAACCTATGTTTCCATATCAGTGATGCTCAAACTTGTTCTTGTCAAGGACCCCCAAAATGATATGAATTTGGCCACGGACCCCCATCTCAAAATATTTAGTTCCAGGGACCCCCCAGAAGCAAAATTTGATTTGCACAAATTTTCACGACTTTTCAAAAATAGCAGATCTACAAGCTCGCAGCGCGGCACTCGGTGCCACGCTGTGAGCTTGTAGATCTGCTATTTTTCAATAGCTAAAGTTACTAGGGCCCCTCCACCTTGGGCCCTAGTAACTCAGTCCCACTTTCCTACCCCTTGTGACGCCCCTGCTCACAGTATTGTAAGGGCGCTATCATTCAGAGATACAGCCAGAAGCCTAATTGTACGGTGTTTTGTACCAGGACTGGGTACACAGCGGCCTCATTAGCGTTGATGGCCCTTGGCAGAGGGGGGAGTGGAGTGAGAGATCTGTCGACGTGTTTGTTGATGCACTCCTTCGATCTCTGACGCCACAGAGCTAATGCTCTCCTGGCCGGTGGCGACCGTGCTGCGGCCAGAAGCCGCCCCCACATGCACGCACACCATCCCCTAGCTCTGGTCCAGAGCGTCAGCTGCACTGACGGGCGGCTGACGCTCTGACAGGCGTCTGCCTCAAAGACTAGACCAGGATTTCTCTACACCTGCCAGGGATCAACTTCAGTCAAAATAAACGAAACTACTTCGCTACTCACTAAACCAAACGTAGTTTTGCGTTGTTGGTTGGGAAACCTCTCAGCACCCCACCCACTCTGTAAAATACATTATTTTTGTCATGAAATAAAACGCATCCAACTCGAGCCACCGCAGACACAAGCCGGAAATAAGTGGCGGTCGAGTTGGATGCGTTTTATTTCATGACAAAAATAACATAATAATATAATATTTTACAGAGTGGGTGGAGTGCAGAGAGGTTTCCCACCGCAGAGAATAGACTTTCAACAATGCAAAACTACCTTTGGTTTGGTGACTGAAGTTGAGCCTTCGTATAGGGGCTGAGAAATCCTGGTCTAGTAGAGTCAGCCGCCTGTCAGAGTGTCAGTGCAGCTGACGCTCTGGACCAGAGCTAGCCATCCCCCCACTCCACGCTTGTCTGTGTAACAAGAGGCCCGTCGATACATCACCACGTGACGGCCTGCGTTTTATACCTGCTGCCTCAGCCTATTGTCAGTCAGCCCAGCAGCCTATCAGCCTATCAGTTATGAGAGCGGCATTAACGACTGCGCTGCACCGGGCACTTAGCCCGGCTATTCCTCATATCTGTCTGCCCCGGTTTAGCAGCCGTATAGCTTCTGTGTTACGCTCATAGCCAAGGACAGCATGTTATACAGAGGGAGGAAGAGAGAGAGAGAGTGCACGTCCAGAGAGACAGAGACTGATAGAGTGAGAAATATGTATTTATCACTCTTGAAAATATATTATTTCATTTGTATATCGTCGTTGTCGGGTGAAAACCTTGTATGTCCAAAACCGTTTGTTTTGCATTTATCATTTTAAAACTGATTTAAACTAGTGAAAACAGCCGATCTACAAGCACGCAACCCCTCGCACTGCGAGGCGTTGTGTGCTTGTAGATCTACTGTTTTCACTACCTTTGTCCAACGGCCTTGTATGATGAAGCAGGGCTTCACTTGGCGAAAGAACATACACATTTGAAACTTGGAGATACGAGGTTTCCACCCGACAACGACGATATGCTCGTTCAGGTAGCCAGCATGCATGTCTACAGAGTATAAGTTTGGTTAAAATGTCTGTGCCTCTGAGGCTGTTATGTTACCATCATTGTTTTGGTAGAATCTCTCACAGAAACCCATAATATCAAGTTAACCCCAGAGTTATTTAAAGTTCTGGTGTCGTACGCCAAACCGCAGTTTCCTAGGAAACGGAGCACATTAATATGTCGACTGATGGCTCGACGCAAAGACGCCATACGAAACCCACAGTGTGTATAAAACCTTTGTATCACTGTGTTAACGTAGGAAGAATTGATCTGGAACCGTGTCGTTCTGATGCTTGCTAAGATCCCTTCCCTGGAATAAACCCAAATACTATTATAACTTATAAGATGTTTCCTCCGTTTATTGATGTCAATAATTATTTCACTGTCCGATAGATAATGGGGTACGAAAAACTAAGCTAACAGAGACGGCTGAGGTTTTTTTTTGTGTCTTGCAATGATCAGAGAGGGGAACGGTTCGCTGGTTTGACCCCTCCGGTCACTTTTGTCTTTCTTTATGGCGAACCCCTGCCAAACACACACACACACACACACGAACGCACACGCACA
>NC_137828.1:18714854-18732354 GCF_963921795.1 Nannobrachium achirus | reverse complement strand
GTGCAATCTCTTCTACTAACGGTAGTGGCGAAGGCGTTGTTACTTGTACCCTTGAATGGTGTGTGGTTATTGGATATTGGTCCAGGATTTGCTGACTGTACATTATTTACAGCACCTTGTAATATTTGTGTCCTTGTACTGTATCTCTTATGTGGACATAAATAAATTATTGAAATGTGTATGCAAGTATGTAGTGTATGATTTGTCTAAGATACATTAAGTCAAACCAGGATAAGAAATACAAATAAAGATAGGATAAAATACTGAGCTAATAGACCAAATTCACAGCCCGCCCACGCATGCTCCCTCAGCAGATTTCTCAGCATCCACCGGGTGCTGATGTCAATTTAGAAGGGGAAACTATAACAGAAATAGCTGGACTTAAAGCCAACAAATCATTATTTCAAACGGTAAAGTAAATTATACCGCTTTGTGCCTTTTACTATCTTGTGTTCTTGAGCATGCTAGCCGTATTTTATACATTACTATTCGGAAATTGCATTAAATTTGCGATTTCTGTGTTAACTCTATGGGATATTAGTAGTTTTTCCCCTACTACCATGACGTAAGCGCCAGGAAGTTGCGTAACGTGAATTTGGTCAATCGCCCTAGATATCAGCACTGGATCTCAGAATGGGTGGTGATTACAGTCTCATCAACAATGAATAGACTATATGTGAATGTACAGACGATCAACAATGCTTATAAGAATGGATCAGCAGCGAATATAAGAGAATCTGTTAACAGAAATCGTTGTTTTTGTGCCAGCTCTGTTGTTTTTGTTATTTTCAGAAAGAGAAAAAGGAAGAAAGGTCTACTTGTATACACACATAACATATCCGTCTGGTTGGTACGAAACAAGATCAGACATATGTGGCATGAACATAGCAGTAAGCTTGTACATGATATTAGACATTAAAGTGCAAAAAAAGTATCAGCGCATCGTACATGAGAATGAGATGAGAGATGAGAGAATCAGTACAGTGATCGGCACATTGTCAGGTTCGACCACGTAGTCCACAGTGAGTATATCTGGATGAGTATACCGTATGTACATATGTGTCAGTCTATTAGTAGAGTCTGAATAGTTATTCTCAACAGGCATCTGTCAAACTTCAGCAATGCATGTCCTATAAGTCGCTGTGCACATAGTCTCGCGTAGCCAGACAACTGTTCCACAATCCCCGAATGCTATATAGAGTCTGGAACTACAATTCCCGAACAGCGAGTATCAGAAGTAGTCACTGCTGCACTGAACTGTAGTCCCATTGGAAACATAACAGAAGTACACTAGCACAGACAGAGTAATTATAATTAACTGTAGTCCAATTGGAAACATAACAGAAGCACACTAGCACAGACAGTCAGTCAGTCGAGTGGCATATTCTTGTTATGCGTGTATAGTTTAAGACAACATTTGAAAACATCATGGAAGTAACACCAACAACACCAGAGAAAGATGAAATAACTGCCCAAAAACATTGAAAGGAGACATAACGCTTCCAGTAGGACTTGTTATCGCTATACTGCACCAAGGGAGCGGATGTGTCACATCTGCTTTACCTCGCACTCGCCATAAGAACTTCCGTCTCCCAGACTGTATGCTGGGAGCCTGGGAGCTTTGCAAATCGCGGGAACAGTCTGGCCACGCAAGACTACTGTGCACGTGAACCAGAGTCCATGCAGGAGTCAGAAGTCAACAATCACTAACAGACAGTTCGGGTCGTAAAGTTCTCATGCGAGTGAAGCGTAGCAGTTGGAGCCTGATGGCTACTGGCACAAAGGACCGGCCAACAGGCACTTCATGGTGTGTTGGATGGATGGATGAGTCTGTAGCATGTAGCACAGGGTTCCCCAATAGGGGGCTACTGTCAGGCCCACACAAACCCCAGTAATAATGGTGGTATAAGAGCAGCAACAACACTAGTATATCGTCGTTGTCGGGTGGAAATCTCGTATCTCCAAATTTGTACGTCCTTTCGCAAATCATACAAGGCCGTCGCACAAAAGTAGTGAAAACAGCAGATCTACAAGCACACAACGCCTCGCGGTGCGAGGCGTTGTGTGCTTGTAGATCGGCTGTTTTCACTAGTTTAAATAATTTTTAAAATGATAAATGCAAAACAAATGGTTTTGGACATACAAGATTTTCACCCGACAACGACGATATCTGAACTGTCGCAGTCGCTGGAGTAGTGGGAACGCCGCCGTCGCCCCCTGCAATGTTGTGGCCCTCGGCTTGGTACCCTAGACATCATTCGGCCCTTGGGGAAAACTAATTAGCCTTATTCACGGCCCGCCCACTCAGCATCCCCCGGGTGCTGAAGTCACATTTTGAAGGGGAAAATCCTACTATAGCCTATAGAGTTAACACAGAAATCGCAAATTTAATGCAATTTCCGAATAGTAAAGTATAAAATACGGCTAGCATGATCAAGAACACAAGATAGTAAAAGGCACAAAGCATTATAATTTACTTTACCGTTCGAAATAATGATTTGTTGGCTTTAAGTCCAGCTATTTCTGTTATAGTTTCCCCTTCTAAATTGATGTCAGCACCCGGGGGATGCTGAGAAAGTTGCTGATCTTATTTTATTGTTGTTTGGGACACGATCAACACAATCCTGAGTTATTTTTTGTGTTCAATCTGTGTTTTGAGATATTTTAGTATTTCAGAGTGAATGATGATGCATTTTGCATCATATGATGCAGCATGATGACTCATATGATGCAAAATGCATCATCATTCATGCATTCATTCATTCATTCACAACAATAAAATAAGATCTGGTTGTCCCAGAGGTGAACTTGCCCTTTAATGAACAACACTGTGGGCTTTGGATTCAGCACAGCGTCCCCCATAGCAAACTGCACTAAGGTAGTGTTAGCAATGTTGGGTTTTATTAGTTCCAAAATAATGAGTTCTTCTCCTCTAGAGATGTATGTTAATTAACCGGCGTGACTAAACCAAACCGGGGACAAAAGCATCAGGACAGCGGGACAGAAATATGTCTATTCTTCAACGAGATGCAAAAATCATCATCTCACTGTCACTCCGTGACTCAGCCTTCAACCTGTGATTCCGTTGCAGTAAATAGGATAATATGTACAACAACGTGAAGTTATGGCTGCTGCCGTGTGTAATGACGGATGTTTCGAGAAAACGCCGCGGTACGCGGAGACACTGAATATTGACACTGAATATGCTGCGAGCTTGCAGATCTGCTATTTTTGAAAAATCGTGAAGATTAGAATTTTGACCCGATTCTATAAGTGTCTTTTGAATCCTTCTAAGATTTTTTGAAAAACCCTATGTTTCTATGTCAGCAATCTGGCCAGCCATTGTCAAAGAAAAGGTCCTTTTCACTTAACTGGAGCTCAGTTAGTCTGTTCTTGAGAGACTACTATGTCAGTGGTTCTCAAACTTTTTCATGTGAAGGACCCCCAAAATTATATGTATTTGGCCACGGACCCCCATTTCACATTTAGTTCCAGGGACCACCCAGAAGCAAAATTTGAGTTACAAACGTTCGCTTTGAAAATACATATATTCAAAGATTTGCACACATTTTCACGACTTTTTCAAAAGTGCCGCGCTGCGAGCTTGTAGATCTACTATTTTTCAATAGTTAAAGCATCCACAAATGTTAGGCCTAAATGGGTTAAGTCACATTGCTCGGGGCGGTGTCGTAATGAGATTTCTTTTCCAGTGGGGGGAATTGTAAAAGCGTGGCCCTGCCTGCATACCACCTCCCTAGCATACAGTAATTCCCCAGGCTCGCACCACTCCCCCACACAGCCTCTATACCAGCGAGCTTAATACAGGTTGGAATGTCCAGTCACCTGCTCCCGGAATACCACAGCCCTGTGCTACACTAATGGAGGCCCCAACACTACAACATGCAGTTGGTCAGATGTGATTAAAGTACTTCTGCTGCATAGGATGGTCGTTGCTATCATTAGCCCTATGCAGATAACATGCCATATAGAGCACTGGTTCTCAAAGTGGAGTCCGGGGACAACCAGAGGCCTTGGAAGGGTTACAGGGGGCCCCCCCAGGAACATTTGAAACATTCAGTCCTATTTCCTTGTTGGGCTGTTTTTAAAACGAATGTTGACTAACCTTTGAAAGAAGTTGACACATGTTCTCTCGCGTAGGTCCCGCGGGCACAAAATCTGTTCAGATGGGGGTCCGCAGCCTAACACATCTCAATTTGGGGGTCCTTGACATGAAAATGGGAACATAATAGTGGCAGGGTTCACACAGACATGCTAGCACTTTTAAGGTTTCCATATGAAGCACAAATCTTAAGATCATTGGTATACAAAAGTGTTTGACTCATATTTTTGTTAGCTTGTCACCACACCAACTAGTCAACAGTTGACTGTAGAAATGGTGTGACTGATAGCCTGATAGCCTCTAGTGAGCCAATCTGAGTTCCCAGAAGTTCTTTTTCTCGCCACTACTAGTGAGCTAGCTATCTAGACCAGGGGTCTTCAACAGGGGGTCCGGGACCCCTAGGGGGTCCTCAGAGTTACTACAGGGGTTCTGACACATCTTTGTGTGATATGATCATTTGTTTTTACATGAACAACTTGAACCTATAGCATCCCTATTCAGTGGAACATTAGCCAAAAATAGCAGATCTACAAACGCACAACACCTCGCGAGGCGTAGCTATTTCTGGCAAAGAGGTGTAGAGGGAAAAGAAGAGCTGACGAAGGTTGAATGTCTGAAAATACTCATTAATCAAACATACACTGACAGTGCGGTCAAACAAGTCTAAGCTGTCTAAGAAATCTATGGACATTTTTAATCTGCAACACAATATACAATATATTGTGGGGGTCCCTCCCTGCTTCATCTCTCTCTCAGTAAAGGGGTCCTTGGCCTGAAAACGTTGAAGAACCCTGATCTAGACATTCACATATGCCTGGTGCGGTTGACAAGACGTTAGCTCAAAAATTAAAACACAGGCCACCGGAGAGAGGACTATAATGTATAACGCTGGCTCGTTCCTTTTCAAGCTGTATTACTTACAAGCATACAAAATGTCACGCTACCTCCAGACTGGAACACTATTCAATTCAATTCAAAGGGCTTTATTGGCATGAGAAAACATACATTTACATTGCCAAAGCAGAAGTGTACACAATACAATACAATACAATACAATCGGAGCAAAATATCTACAGGTGAAAAGAGTGTAACCGTTTTCATGCACCTGTAGGCAGAGCAGGGATATACGGTATACCGTCGCTGTCGGGTGAAAACCTTGCATGTCCAAAACCGAAAACAGCCGATCTACAAGCACACAACGCCTCGCGGCACGAGGCGTTGTGTGCTTGTAAATCTGCTGTTTCCACTACTTTTATGCGACAGCCTTGTGCGATAAAGCAGGGCTTTACTTTGCGAAAGAACGTACACATTTGAAACTTGGGAGATACGAGGTTTCCACCCGACAACAACGACGATACACTAGCACTGGTGTCATTGGCTTTGATGCGCTGAGGAGAGCAGGAAGGAGCTAATGGAGTGTGATGTCATCGATGCTACAGATTCATCCGGCTTTCTGAATTCCCTGGAAGCTTCTCTAATGATACGGTCACGAGTCCCCCATTCACTGATCTGTCACTATACTCACTATCTGATCTTATCTATCTAGAACTGCAGCCTGAATGGACTCGCGTTTCTTTTTTTTAATATATATACTGAATGAATGGGACTATAGCCTGAATGGAGCCTAGCAACGGGAGGCTCTCTCCATTCCGACATGTCGCCACTCCGAAATTGACTTCTTATTGTCGGAGTGGCGACACTCCCATAGGGGTTAGGTTTAGGGTTAGGGTTAGAGATAGGGTTAGTGTCGGAATGGAGACATGTCGGAAAGGAGACATGTCGGAGTGGAGAGATGCACCCCCTAGCAACAGAGGTGGCTAAGATGTTTCATCTCCTTTTCACACCTTCACGTGGAAGGAACTGAGCTCAGCATTAGCCAGTTTTTTGTGTTTTCGATATTATGGAGATGTTGTAGTTCAAGGGTCTTCAACAGGGGGTCAGGGACCCCCAGGGGGTCCTCAGAGTTACTACAGGGGGGGGGGGGGGCTCCAAATCTTTGTGTGATAAGAAACCTTTTTTTCCCTCCTTTTCCCAAAGGTTTTATATTAACCACTTGAACCTTAGCGTCCATATTCTAGTATTTATATAGAACTTTGGACAAAAATAGCAGATCTATAAGATCACAATGCCTCGCACTGTGAGCTTGTAGATCGGCTATTTTAGGCAAAGGGGTTTGGTGTAGAGGGGAAAAAAGAGCAGACTAAGTACAGAGTGAAAGGTCAAGTATTGACGGTTAAATATCTGAAAACAAATTGACATGAATCCAAAATACACTGATGATAGTGCTGTCAAACAATGAAACTATATGGAATCTATGAACAGGTTGTGGTTGCTTCATCTCTCCCTCAACTAAGGGGTCCTTGGCCTGAAAACGTTGAAGACCCCTGTTTTAGATATTATGGAGTTGTTGTAGTTGAAATGTTCCTTGCTAGCAGCATAGCCTACCTAGGAGACAAAACTCAATGTCAGCCAGGTTTTGTTTTTGTTGTGTACCTGCTAATATGGAGGTGTTGTGGTTCAAATGTCACCCCCCTGCAGTGCAAACAGCTGTTTACCCAGGTGTGTGCTTCTGCCATTTATCCTGCATGTGTTTTCATGCTGATTTGAACAACGTGTGAACGAGATGTAGTTTGGCTTCAGGTGACATTAATTGTGGTCTGCTAAATTGTCATATCTAAAGTTGGCCAAACTGAAAACAATTAAGCGCCAGTGGCTTATAGAATGAAGGAGTGGTGAATACAGGGTTGACCTTATTCATGGGTTTCATTTGTAGTCCTACACCGGCCATGCTGAGGACCAACACAGGTGTTCTGATTGGCATAGAACATTAGTTCTGTGCCAATCATGTGCCATAATATTTCCCCACTCAAACACTCAGAGTCAACCCCTGTGAATATACTGTATACTTTATATGTAGATATGTCATAGATAACCCAACAAGAGGTACCGTTTCCTTGTGGATGCTGAGATCCACATAATTCCATCTTTATTTGGCATTCAGGAAACATAAGGGAAGTTCATTACGGGTTAGTAGTATGTGTACAGGTTAGTAGTATGTGTACAGGTTAGTAGTATGTGTACAGGTTAGTAGTATGTGAGCGGCAGTGGCTCAGGGGTAGAGAAACCACCATTAGAACACGGAGGGTTCCCAAAGGTTTCCCAGTTCGATCCCGGGCTCCTCCAGTTAGTGTGGAAGAGTCCTTGAGCAAGAGTCTGAACCAATAGTTGCTCCCGGTGACTGCGGTGAGTAGGAATTGGTGCCTTGCATGGTTTCCTCCGCCATCGTGTATGAATGTGAGTGTGAATGGGTGAATGGAATGCACAATCTATGTAAGGCGCCTTGGATAAAGGCACTATATAAACGCACCATTTACTTTGAAACCATCCTATACTCAGTGTGTAGGCAAAGCTGGTGGGTGACTAGGAGTGGGAGGGGACTCTCTCTCTCTCTCTCTCTCTCTCTCTCTCTCTCTCTCTCTCTCTCTCTCTCTCTCATCAGCAACCTGCTGAGTGTAGGAGAAACCAGAGCAGGTCTGCCCACAGGGGGAGATAAATGGATCTATAGGGGAGTATCGCCTCTAGACGTGTGTGCGTGGGTGTGGTTATTGGTGTGTGTGTGTGCTGCTGCATGTGCTGACATCGTGTGGGTGTCATTGTACGAGCGTTGCGCGCCCGCGTATGTGTGTGTATGTATTGACTTCATAAGTACACGTGCGTGTGTGTTTGTGCACGTCCGGCAGTTAATCAGTGCTGGCTCTGACAGACACGCAGCAAAGATCATGTGACCACTGATATGATGGAGTGGCTTTTACATAGCCTGCATGCCTTTTAACAGCTTAACGTACAGCCTCTGCGTGCACGCACACACACACACGCACGCACGCACGCACGCAACACACACACACACACACACACACACACACACACACACACACACACACACACACACACACACACACACACACACACACACACACACACACACACACACACACACACACACACACACACACACACACACACACACACACACACACACACACACACACAGCCTAGATGCTGTGCTGGTATTACCGTGCATGGGGTTGTCTCACCTCTAACATAAACAGGGCTTGGGAGACTAGTGTAAACGTTGTAGTGGGGGGCATTGCTGTGGAACGCGGTGTGTGTGTGTGTGTGTGTGTGTGTGTGTGTGTGTGTGTGTGTGCGTGTGCGTGTGTGCGTGCGTGTGTGTGTCAGCGTGATAGGATCACACCTTCTGCTTCTCTCTGGCCCACACCTGTCCTTATTTAGAAGAAGTGTGAGGAAGCAAAGCCCTGCAACGTCAGAGGACATTCCCAGCCATGCAGAACCTTCGTTAGCCCCGCCCCCCCCGAAAATAAGTACCACTAGTGTTTCTCATATACCTACAACAGCGTGCAACATGTTCTAACAGCTTTGATTTTTGCAGCAAATTTTGAGTTTTAGTTTTAGTCATAAGCCATGTTTCCATAAACGTATTCGAATTTGGGAAGCGAATTATCAGAAATGCGTATTAACACATCGGATGCCCACGTGGTGTCTACAAGTCAATTTCTTTGATGTCGCTGGAGGCCCACTGCGCGTTTGACGCGTTGTACAGTAAACTATACTGTACTGTAGCTACTGCACTTGGCTACCGCGGTGATGAAACAAACTCCATTTCCCAACATGCAGCGCGCAATTACGTCACCCGGACGTGCTGTGTGTCTCGTTGACTTCCTGTTTAGCGGCTGCACAAAAATGCTGTTTTCTCCGGATTCTCTTCCTTTTTTCATTTTTTTCTCAAAACGGCAGCCTCTTCTACATGCCGTAACACAAACACTGTGGCTTAGAAATGATAAAAAACGGTCCTGACTGAAAGAAAAGATTTTCGCGAAATAAACAGGACATACTCGGATTACATTTACTCGGATTACTTTTCTCGCCAGTACTCTCGCCGGTAGGTAAAATGACGCGTTGCCATGGGCACCAGCAAATTAAGACGTCAAAACCACGTGGGCGTCCGATGTGTTAAGACAAAGCGAATTTAGCCTGTTTCCATTAAACTGATGAAATGCGATTCTTGGGAGATCCTGCCTGGGTCCGTCTGACCGATGTGCTGTAAATACTTCCCGTGGACTTGCACACAGTGCACAGAGCTGGGATGGGACAGATTTTTTCAGACCGAGAGACGTGCAGATGCGAGCTGATGTGAGCTTGTAGATCGGGCACTTTTGGCACGCGCAACACGGTGTGATGATGAAGGGTCACTCCGTGTGTAACAACTGGTTTGTTTTGTGGGCTAACGCTATACAATGGACGTTAATTAAGCAGCGGGGGAAAGTGTTATAGGAGGACAATATGGACCAGAACGTCATAATTTATTTGCATTTATTGTCTGACTCGTTTCCATTCACAAATGCGCATTTAGTTTATTCGATAAAGCCTCAAAATCCACCTCCTCCAAGCGGATAACATTTTTGGCGGATAATGAAAGTTTATTCGCATTTTGAAGTGTTTCCATAAAAAGATTTTGCGAATAAGCCTTAAATGCGCATTAAGAGGCTTTATGGAAACGCCACTATAGTCTTTTGAAAGAATTCCCACATAGTTTTAGTCATATCTGATTTTTTGAGGCATCTGATTTTTTTTTGTTAGTATTTTAGGCGACTCACTATTTTAGTCGACTAAATCTACAGTTGAGTTTGACAACAAAAATGTATTTTGGCGGGCCTTGATGGCGTCATAAAAGCAGATTTTACACTTGATATCCGATCATCTATTCTACGACTACAAGCTTGTAGATCTGCTATTTTCAGAGCGCTACACCCGTTAGTTACCAAACATAAAATGACTTGTCCACATAGATTCTACTGGATCTCTTCTCCACTAGTCCCTCGGTAATAGTTTTGTCTAGTTTTTTTGTTGTTGACGGAATTGCCGATGCCGATATGTTTAATCTCAGTTTTAGTCACAATAGCTTTAGTTTATTTTTATTCCGTTTTCGTCAGCGAAAAAACGTAGTTGAACATTTTTTGTCATTTTAGTCAACAAATGCAACACCATGTTCTACCCTGTAGAATATTATGAAACATAACACGTATAATCTACAGTATGTTCGCCATGTATGTTTCAAAATAATACAATATGCACATTCGTGGCAGGAGATACAGTATACACGATCAATTTCAGATACACCTGTTCTTAGAGCAAATGTTTTAATAATAAGCAAAGCACTTAACCAAGGCAAGGCTATCATCAGAACTGCAAGGTTTTCTCAGAAAATCAAACTTAATTTTCCAGGAAGTTATTTCCCATGCACTTGGGTGCTCTTAAGGGTTTTTTTCTAGTTCTTTTTTTTATCATCTAAAGACTCATTAACACCTCCAAACTTCTTTTACTCCTCCAAATCCTCGCACTGATTAAGGAAACAATAGCTTCCATTAACTCTCAGTGTTATCATGGTTAAAGTGCTCGTCAGAGGAGAGACGAGCGACCAGGGGGAGGCCCATTAGCTCCAGTGCTAAAACCTTGATTGTCATCATTAAGGAGACGAGAGGCCGTTCTCTTCTGATCTCTCAACGTGGTGAATCTGAACAGTCCCTGCTTAGCAGGTTGAAGCCCTCTGATTCTGCACCAACAATTCTTCCTTCCACTTTTCCTTCAAACGCTCAGTGTGATTCCATTCACTTAGATCAAGAGTCTTCAACAGGTGGTCCTCAGAGTTACGACAGGGGGTCCTCCAAATCTTTTCCTCCTTTTTTATATGAACCGCTTGAACCCCATAGTGTCCATATTCAGAGAACTTAAGCCAAAAATAGCAGATCTGCGAGGCGTTGTGAGCTTGTGAGCTTTCGGCAAAGAGGTTTGGTGTAAAGGGGGAAAAAGTTCAGACTAAGTATAGAGTGAAAGGTCAAGTTCATTAAGTATTGACGGTTCAAGTGGTTTATGAAAACACAAATTGACGTGGATCCAAAATACACTGATAATTGTGCTGTCTAACAATGAAGCTATATGGAATCTATGAACAGGTTGTGGGGGTCCCTGCTTCATCTCTCTCTCAACTAAGGGGTCCTTGGCCTGAAAACGTTGAACACCCCTGACTTATAGATCAAACTACTCTAAAAATGCAACACTTGTACCACGTTTTATATCCACTCAATGGATAAACGTATTCTCCAAAGTGACTACTATTCTTTTTTTTTTATTATAAACCTCTACTTCTGTCTTTCCAGGCCAACTTAGAACAATGACTAAGACTCATGATGCCGTTGTGGGAGGGCATTCATAGACACGGAGGTGACTGTTTTATTGTGCCATTGTAGCTATGGAGAGAGACCTTCCAGGATATGACTGACTACTGTGACTGGCCTGTTCTGGTATGAATGACAGACACCTGTGGAAGGACTTGGAACTAGCTGGTATGCAGTGTTGATTTCGTTGACTAAAACTATGACGAAAAATGTGTGTCGACTGCGTTTTTTTTCACTGACGAAAACTAAATAAAAACTACATAAAAACTAAGCTGTGATGACTAAAACTAAGACTAAATATATCGACAATTTCGTCAACAAAATTAAAACTAGACTCAAACGTTAGGGAGGGACTAGTGGAGGAGAAAGTCATTTTATGTTTGGTTGTTCTCAGGTGTTGCTTGCTGAAAATAGCAGATCTACAAGCTCACAACGCGTCGCAGCGCGACGCGTTGTGAGCTTGTAGATCGGCTATTTTCAGCATGCAACCAAGTGTAAAATCAGTCATTACGATGCCATCAAGGCCTGCCAAAATACATTTTAGTTGACTAAATCAACTGTAGATTTAGTCAACTAAAATCTCATGATATTTAGTCGACTAAAATTAGACTGAAAATAAAACTTTTCAGGAGACTAAATTATGACTAAACTAAATGAGATTTTATTCAAAAGACTATAACTAAAACTAAATCAAAATTTGCTGTCAAAAACAACACTGCTGGTATGCTACACTGAAGCTAAGCTAACAGGGGAGGCAGACAGTCTCCTGGGGACCTATAGTGCCCTCTACAGTTTTTGGACAGTTATAGCTTTCTGTGTCTTGGCTATATTAATGTGAGGAGCTACTGTTGTTGGCCATGTTTGATTGATTGAGTATTTATTAGACAAAACTGGAGAACAGTACAAGTATAGTCAATACAATACAAAATGTAGTACAGTACAAGTACAGTTAAACACCCTGCCTAAAAGGAACATCCCAAATAAGTCCTTTTACGGTATTTTTTTTACGTCGGAAGTCCAATTCATGGACATAACAAATAGCAAGCAAAGAAAACATTCAATACTATCGCAGTTATAAAAACACTATATGTACAGGATAGGGGAAACAAGGGGGTGGGGCTAAGGTAAAGTAACGGAGGGTGCTCACTTCTCGCCTCGCCTGTCTATGGGAGAAGTGATAAGTGCATCCGCCTCTGGCCTCCTGAAAGGTGAGTTTTCAGGGCAGTTTTGAAGGAGGCCAGCGAGCTACATGTTTTTAAGGGAGGTAGTCAAGGAATTCCACACCTGGGTGGCAGTGTTGTAGAAGGAGAATTTATATTGGGCATTAATGAATAATGATTCATACCCCGACCATCTCTCCTCTACTGGATTTGGACAGCGGTTGTGTGTAGAAGTCCAGCTTGCATGAGAAGTTTGAGACAGTACGTGAGCAGAACCGACCGTGAAAAATCCCCAACTCTTTTGTTTTGTTATCGGTACTTGAGTTGACCTTCCTGCACTCCGTGGGAGCACGGCCTGTTGTTTTAACAAAAAACCCAGCGCCGTTTACCTCGGCGCCTCACCTTGAGACGGCATACTTGAGGTTTTGAATGGCACGGCTTTTGTTTTAGTTTGGTTTTGTGTCGTGCCTTTTTGTAGTGGTTGTGCTTCCCTGAGAAAATGGCAGTGCGGGGCCTTAGGGGCAGACTCTGTGACGGCAGGGTTTGTGCTCTTTGAGGATGCCTGTGGTTTTTTTCACCGCTAGCCTGCCTGGGCCCCAAAGCTCTGAATGAGATAAGTGGTGCACCTCAACCAGGGAGCCTACGGTGTAGTGAGGTTAAATATAGAGAATTCACTCAGTCAGTGGAAACAGTTGGATCCTTGCACACTGGAAAAATGCGCAAGTCAAAAAAAAAACAAGGATCAACTTATCCTTGTTATTTTGGGGACTTATGTTGGGGGGATTTGGGATGCAATTCAATTCAATTCAAAGGAGCTTTATTGGCATGAGAAAACATACGTTTACATTGCCAAAGCTAGTGTCACAAATAAAGTATGTGTCTCTGATGTCTTGGTATAGTGGGCAGGTGGTAACTGGCAAAATGCTAAATCCTTTATAAGACAAAAAAACAAGGATCAACTTTATCCTTGTTATTTTGGGGAACTTATTTTGGGGGGATTTTGGATGCTTTACTTGTCATTTACAAAAAAACGAGCAGAGACTGTACTGCGGCTAAATATAGAAAGCGACAGAGAAAGAATGACTAATGCTCACAATGGACGTGTTAGCCTTTTCTCTAATCACAAACACACCACTCAAAACCACCAAAAGGCCTGCCTCTGAATGTGGAGCAGTTGGATGAAATTAGCAACCCAACCCTTCACCCTTTGATCTGTCTCTTTAAAGCCCTAACTCAGGGAAAGTGTTTTGCTTAGACATTCCACACATACCTTTAACACCTACTGCTCTATGGGGTTGTTGGCTTGCGTAGAGAGACGATGTGCTGGCTTTTTGCTTTCTCTACAGGTGTCTGTTTAGGTAATGAGTGGAGATAACAACTCACTGCAGCCCGTAATGTCTGTCTGTGTTTGCAGAATGCATGTTTTTCTGCGCTCCCATCTAAAGGCTGCGTTATTAAAGCAGATTACTCACACCTTGAAGGCAGTGGCGTCAGTTCAGCAAAAGCTAGGGTATGGCAAAGATGGGAGTCCTCATGGAAAAGGGGCATTACATTTTGTATAATATGGTTGGTTCTATTGTGAAAATAGCCGATCTACATGCTCACAACTGCGAGGCGTTGTGAGCATGTAGATCGGCTATTGTCTGAAAAAAAGAATAGTTTTGTCACAAATTGTCCGTTTTTACACAAGTTTCTACAGTTTCTTGGCAGCCTGGAATGGTTGTTCAAGTGCAGCTAAACTTAACATGTCAGTAAATGTGACACAATTAACAATAATGCATTGCACCTGTGCAGCTGACCTGCAGAACCTAGAAATATACCATTTTGTCAAGCTGGGGAGAATACAAGTGTGGAGAATATAATTATAATACCTTGTTAAAGTGACCATTTTGTAGTTATTTTACTGTAATTTAACAACACTAGAAGCTGGGCCGCCCTTCGGGCGGCCCAGCGTCTAGTCGGCGACCTGGCCAACTCGGAACAATGTAAATAGGGAATGAATGCCCCGCCCTTTAATGCAAACCCCATTATACCTGTTTTCATAGGACCCGTTTTGACCATTTGTCTGCCTGTGTCCATTTATGCCCATATATGGAGATATCTGTATCTGTCTGTCTGTCGGTGTCCATTTTATGTCCATATATGGAGATCACTGCAGTTATAGTTCTGGGTCCATTTTATGCCCATATATGCCCATATATGGAGATATCTGTCTATCTGCGTCATTTTATGCCCATATATGGAGATCTCTGTATCTGTCTGCAACACAGTCGGAGGCACAGACAGATACAGAGCTCTCCATAATGGGAATAAAGGGACACAGACAAACAGATGGAGGAGGAGACAAACTTAATGCAAACCCCATTATACCTGTTGTCATAGGACCCGTTTTGACCATCTGTTTGCCTGTGTCCATTTATGCCCATATATGGAGATATCTGTATCTGTCTGTCTGCGTCCACTTTATGCCCATATATGGAGATCTTTGACCATCTGTTTGCCTGTGTCCATTTATGCCCATATATGGAGATATCTGTATTTGTCTGTCTGCATCCATTTTATGCCCATATATGGAGATCTATGCAGACACAGTGCCAGTTCCGGAAAATCCTGATGTCAGACATCAGAATCCGAACCTTTCGTGCTGGTTCCAGAAAATCGTGTATCGGGTCGGGTCGAGGCCGAGCACTGCACTACCTGCTGCGGTGGGGAACGCACGTGCCGAATTTGAAATAGGGAATGAATGCCCCACCCTTTAATGCAAACCCCATGAATGCCCCACCCTTTAATGCAAACCCCAATATACCTGTTGTCATAGGACCCGTTTTGACCATCTGTTTGTCTTTGTCCACTTATGCCCATATATGAAGATCTCTGCACACACAGTACCGGTTGCGGAAAACTCTGATGTCAGACTTTATTCCCATATCTGGAGAACGCGCGTGCCGGTGGGAAGAAGGGTTCTCGAGATACGCGGATTACATACATACATACACATTCACAGAGATTTTGTGTTGACTCATGTGGCGTACGTGATGTCAGAGCCTTTTATGAAGTGATGTCACAATGACTCAGCGCTTGCGCCGATTTCCTCCGGAACAGCCTGATGTCAACAATCAGCTCCGCATAAGGAGATTCCGAACGTTTCGCGCCGGTTTCGGAAAACCGCGAGTCGGGTCGGGTCGAGGCCCGGCACTGCACTCCGCGCGGCGGCGGGGAACGCGCGTGCCGAATCTGAAGCCGGTGGGACGAACGGTTCTCGAGATACGCGGATTACAAACAAACAGACAGAGATTTGTCGCATTTATAGATAGATAATAACCAGCGCAGATAGACAAAGAGACATTCATGGATTTATATTTAAAAGTAACTCTTATCTTCCCCCCCTGGACCCAGGGTATGGCAGCTGCATACCCCTGCCATACCCAATTGACGCCCCTGCTTGAAGGCTTCTAAGCGCAGAGATAGCTCCCCTCCCACAGAGACCCCACCATTAGCAGAGTCTCTGTGTAGTTAAAGGTATATTCAGTGATTGTATTTCATTCAAATAAAAAATATAATTGGTACATTTTCCAATCATTCTCCTCACTAGAATGTGTGCTGACCATATAAGGACGTCCACCATGGCCCGTGTTATGAGCATAGCTAGATTCTGTTTTCAGAGGTGGCCAGCCAGTCCTCGACCAATCAGGGTAGAGTATGGCCGTAGTTATGTTATGATGTTTAGTTATGATGGTCAAAATAAAAGTTTTGAGAACCACAGTCGCTCTGAATTAAGAACGTCTGCTAAATGCCTAGATTGTAAACTACTGAACTCATAAAATGCCACAGTCTCATAGTAAATCAGTATCATACATATCCTGAAGCTGGAGACGTAGGCCTACCGATATTCAGTGATTGGGTCTAATGATCAAAACGAGAACATTATAATGGTGTAAAAAATCATAAAAAACTAAACATTTCCACGCTGTAAGGCCAGTAAGGGACAAGATGAACCCCGGCAACTTTCATTATCACTGAATACACCTTTAAAGCCCAAACAAAGACCCAGGTCAAATATTAGAAGATAGATTAAGCCAGCATTGGTGATGATGGATGGGAACAGTTTGCAGGTCCAGTACAATACCAGAAAGGGTTAGGCCAGGGAACCCTTAGCTGAGAGAGAGATAAAGCAGGGACCCCCACTACATATTGTATAAAATTGTGTTGCAGAAGAAAGATTTGGAGTAATGTGTATTTTCAGACATTAAACCATGAACCGTCAAATACTTTAGTCTGCTCTCCTTTGACAAAAATAGCCGATCTACAAGCTTACAACGCCTCGCAGCGCGAGGCGTTGTAAGCTTGTAGATCGGCTATTTTTGACTAATGTTCCACTCAGAATAGGGATGCTAGGGTTCAAGTGGTTAATGTAAAAAACATGATCCTATCACACAAAGATTTGGCGGCCCCCCTGTAGTGACTCTGAGGGCCCCCTGTTGAAGACCCCTGCCATAAAGTTTGTACAGTATTTGGAGGTCACTTTAGTTAAGTTAACTGTTTTACTGCCAGATGTTGTTATTTATTTATTGGGTTTTGTGCCAGCAAAAGCACCTTACCTTTGCGATGTTATAGACAAAGATGTATTTTTTTTTTTTATCATTATTATTTTATTTTCTCCTTAAATAGGTGTACTTTCGCTATACCAGCAGTAGAGGGCATCCTCATGCAAGAATTAATGTGAAATGGCCGCGGTAGGCTGCCGTCCGTCAAGGCCGCTCAATCGCTACAGAGCAATAGACCCAGAGAAAATAACATGGAAGTGTTTTGTTACTCCATTGATGCTAACGTCCAGTGGGGTTTTGAGAGCACTTTTACGGGAGCTGTCTCTACGGTACACACCCGCGCGACCCCTCATCAGTTTACAGACATCAAACCAAGGTACAAAAGAACGAGCCAAAGAACGTACTATAGGGTGTGCCAAATGT
>NC_137828.1:18413594-18714654 GCF_963921795.1 Nannobrachium achirus | reverse complement strand
GGAATGAGAATGAGAGAAAGAGAGAGAAAGAGAGGGGGGGTGTCGATTGAGAGCAGCGAAGGAGCAGAGAGAGGCGAGGGAGAGAGCAGGCAAAGAGGCGACCTGGCGTTTCCCAAGGAACCTAAGCACAACGGTGGGGGCCAGTGGTGGGCAAGGAGGTAGGGAGCGCTCCGCTGTGTTCACTTGGACCGCGCGGAGGTGCCGAAAGTCATGGGGACGAAGATTTACTATTCTGTCCATAATGGCACATAACTCGGTAATGGCGCTGAGTCGGCTCATGCGACCGTCGCAACGCTCAACGCGTCGACTTGCTCGCTGCCGCTCGCTCAGCGTTGTCTCACGTTGCTCATGGTTGCCTGAGACGGCGCGCCTCCGCCGTCAGCACCGAAAACAAGCGATCCATTCCCTTGCAGCCCCCCCGCGCCCCCACCGTCGCTCTTAGGGTCATTGGGAAAAATGTGGACGCGGCAAAGAGAGGGTGGAAAACAAGACAGGGTCTAATAACAGCATGGCTTCCCTGTGGATCTCTGACGCCACGTCGATGATGTCAGTCTAGCCAAAAAAAATTCAACACATGTATTCGCAAAATGTGAACGATATTCAGGGTGCTGTCTCCCGTGGCCTTTTACAGGTATAGCCTGCACAGGAAACTTGTGGTTTAGCGAGGTTTAGCCGCAGACGGACGGGTATAGACGGACGGACAAAAGGACACACGAACGCTCTTCTAGATGGTTCGCCCCTCAGGCGCCGCGCCGTTAGAAAATAAGATAATAATAGTACATTGATGGAAGGGAAAGCGGATGAGAATGAATTTGCTGTCCATGAGTCTCTTGATGATGAAACCGTACGAAGGTTTAGCAGCGCAGCGTGGCTGTGTTGACCCTGTGAACACTCACCAAGTAACACCCTCCCACGCACACACGCACGCACGCACACAGGCACGCACGCACACACACACACGTGACTCCCCTGTCTCTCCCCCCCCGTCCATCCCACACCTCCGCGCTCCTGCCCCCCTCCCCTGTAGTTTGACCTCCCCGCCTCCATGGGGAGTCTGTGTGAAAGCAGACCCCAGGTGTAGGAGAGAGAGAAGAAAAAGAAAAGATCTCGCCTTCGCTGTCAGGGCCGTGAAAACAACAATTCTCATTGATTGAAACGGAGGAGGATGGCGAATCCCCCGACCGCGGTTCCCCCGGGACCGAAAACGTTAGCATCCACTACAGAGAGAGAACGGCGGGGCGGGATGGGGGCTAAACTGCAGATAACAATAGCATGTGTGTGTGTGTGTGTGTGTGTGTGTGTGTGTGTGTGTGTGTGTGTGTGTGTGTGTGTGTGTGTGTGTGTGCGCGCGCGTCTGTGTGTGTGTGCGTGTGTGTCAGTGTGTGAGAGAGTTCAGGTGGATGCATTAGCAGTATGTGTTCAACGTGTGCGAAGGGTTTCTGTGTGCACACACAGGCGCTGTGTAGCAGCAGCATGGTGGCATATGTGTGTGCACGTCTGTGTGTGTGTGCGTGTGTGCATGCGTACGTGCGCGTGCATGTGTGTGTGTGTGTGTGTGTGATAGAGTACCAGGCAACTTGAGCGGTGTTGCCCGGCCACTCTCTGCTGACTGGGCTGCTCCCACCAGAGAATTGATTTGGTCTCCGAGGAGGATAGGCAGCACTCAATGAGGAACAGAGGGATGAGGAGGGAGGGAGGGAGGGAGAGAGAGAGAGAGAGAGAGGGTGAGAGTGGGAAGGAGGAGTGCTGGAGAGATACCTGCAGCGGGACATTGGAAGTGAAGCCAGGAAATGGACTGACATGAAAAGAGATACCTGGAACGCGTGCATGCGCGCACGCATCGGTAATAAGCTTATCTTGCAGGCTCCTTTTGCCCATAACTAGTCTGGGATCACTTCACTTTACGAGGTTTGATCCGGTCGGGAGCGGAAACCACGTTACGTCATGTTGTAGTCCTAGACGGACTACACTTTGGCCGGAACTATCAACCGGATTCAGTTTTAACCCAAAATATTCCCCTGCACACAAGGACATAGTTTTAGGGCCAACCTAATAAACACCTTGATGCGGCGTAGTTTTGCTTTCGAAAAATTCGTTTGGTATGTGATCTTTTAGTCCAACTCATAGCGACTGGCAATTCTCGAGCATTTTAATAGTGATTGGGGAAACAAACGAGGGGAAGTAAAACAAAGCGACGCCGCTTCTTCTAGTGGTTTCCGCGCTTTAGGCGGAAAACCAATCGGTCTGTTGTGAACGAGCACCAGGCTTTCTCCCGAGAAAGACTGGTAGGCGAGGTTAGCCCATAACACAGCTGGTCAGGTCAAGCGGACTACAAGACAGCACGCACAAACACAACACGGGGACATTTCTATACGTTTCTTTATTTCAACAAAGGGATAGGGTTAGATATAGTGGTTAGCATTCACCAGCGTCGGCAGGTTAGCATTTCACCAGGTTAGCATTCACCTGCGTCGAACAAATGTTATGTTGCAATATCGACACGCTCCCACACAACACAACACAACACAACGCCCAGCTATCTAATGGCTTCAGAAACTGTTGTTATGTATCTGTGAGTCTGTGTACTGTCTCTGTACGGTATGTGTGTAGATTCTGTAAGTGCTGCTGTAGGTTATGAGTGGGTGGGTAATTTTGTGGAGACGGATGTTGTGTAACCTGGTCAAGGGTTGTTCCTTCCTACCTCTGAAGCCTGATTGATTTATACTTGCGTTATGCCTTGCGTGACACAAGGCACAACAACGCCTTGTGTCACGCACCCCAAAAGATGTGCAGTGCAGAATTAAATGATCTACAAGCTCAAAACGAATCGACGTTATGTGAGCTGGTTGATCAGCTATTAGATCTTTTTCGATTTTTTGTTTTGTTGTTTGCTATTATTATATCGTTTGCTGTTATATACCACTGCATTGCCTGAAGGCAGCCAAACAAAAACTAGTTTTACTCTTATGTACCTGTACAAAAGACGTAAGAATAAAGTACTACCTTGGATGGCACTATAAAGCAGTGTGCGGGCAACCTTTTAGAAGGGAAACAAGATCACTTAACTGGTGGCGTCAAGATGGGGTCAGTGCTTAGGCACCAGAATGCCCCCTTTGTCCTAAGGGGTCAACCCTGTGGTAGAGCTATATGTCCCATTGATTTGTGTCTCCACCGCTCCACCGTCTCCCTCCACCTTTCAGTTTTATAGTTCTGACATTTAGACGACCCAGTGTGTTTGACCCCCTCCGTTCCGTGTCCTTCACATGTCCCATCCCATATATTATCTCTGTGTTCTCATCACGTTAATGGGTGTGATTCTGTGCCGTTTGAATGGCCATCCTAACCTTCCAGTCTGTCTGTCTGTCCGTCTTTTGTACCGGCTGCTCTCAAGCTATACAACGGTCGCCTGACAAGGACTACCTTCCTAACCTAGGACGACTGTAGCCTTATTTAACTGGAACGATAGTTGTACTGACTCTTGACCTATATGGACCTTCCCAGGGAGGGTGCTCATGTGTGTCTTGCTGCGTCACCCTTTCTTGTTTTTCTTTTTCTTTCTTTTTGTTTGGCTCTGCACTATTAGGTTGTGTTAGTAGCATTGAGTATTTTGCTTGTGTTTGACATGGTGGTGAGATACTTGTAGCTCTGACTAGCATTGACTGTTATGGACCCTTTTGTTTGGCACTGTATTTGTGCTTAAGGATGGCTATTTTGCTTTTTTGTGTAAGTTGGCAGTTTCACTTATGAACATTTACTGTTTTTGACACTTCATTTATATATTCTTCATTCCCTTGCTTTGGTGTACCGTGCTCTTTACTGTACACTATTCAATTTTTTTCTCTGTAGTTTTAGAAATATCCTTATACTGCTGTGCTGCCTCCAGGCGACTGCTTTCCCCCCTTTGGATAAATAATAAAGGTATCTATCTATCTGTCTATCTACAGTGACCAGCTACAGCAATGTGGTGGAAGCCGGCTCGGAGTCGGACGACGAGGACAAGCTTCACATCGTGGAGGAGGAGGGCAGCCTGCCGGACGGGGCCGACTGCGACAGCGCCCTGCCCGAAGACGAACACAACGGGGAGCACTGCTGGGAACAAGGTGAGGCACAGGCATTCTGTTCTGTTCTACTACACTATTCTGTTCTATTCAATTCAATGGCGTCAGTTCAGAAAAAGCTAAGGTACCGGTATGTCAACATGACTGGTGTCTTGCACGCGCACGACACCAGTCATGTTGCCATACATGGCAGCCTGGAACGGTTGTTCAAGTGCAGCTAAACTTGGCATGTTAGTAAACGCGCCACAATTAACAATAATGCATTGCACCTGTGCAGCTGACCTGCGGAACCTGGGAATATACCATTTTCTCAAGATGGGGAGAATACAAGTGTGGAGAATATAATTATAATACCTTGTTAAAGTGACCATTTTGTAGCATTTTGCATTTGTAGTTATTATAATAATTGACGCCCCTGTGCCAAAGCAAGTGTCAAAACATAATAGAAACAGTTGAAAATGGGGAACACATATATACAGTTGGAGGGGGTACAGCATTGCGTAAACAGAGCTATGAAGGGGCGGCAGTGGCTCAGGCGTAGAGAAACCGGCATTAGAACACGGAGGGTTCCCGAAGGGTTCCCAGTTTGATCCCGGGCTCCCCCAGAGTTAGAGTCGAAGAGTCCTTGAGCAAGACTCTGAACCCCTGGTTGCTCCCAGCCCAGCATGGTTTCCTCCGCCATCGGTGTATGAATGCGTGTGTGAGTGGGTGAATGTAACGCACAATCTCTGTAAAGCGCCTTGGATAAAGGCGCTGTATAAATGCACCATTTACCATGTTGTCATTATGCACAGTATATACAGGGTATGAAGCTTTTTGGAACAAATAGCAGCATTTCTTTTTTTCTCAATACGATTTCAATAGTATACAAATAAAAGAAAGGAACACGGTAGCAGCTCTGTTTGTACTGTATGTGCCGTAGGTCCTTAGGGTGGTTGTATTCCATTCTCTAGCCTTCTTTTATCGCAATCGTTCACAAATCTTGCTATTCATGCATGCATGTTGCATGTTCGTTCCTTTGAAGCACAACATTATGTGACCATCAGCACAGTCGTTTGTTGACTAGGGTTCATGACATTTTCTCGCACTTTTAACCCATTTATAGGCCTAGAATTATTGAATGCTTTAACCAGTGAGAAATAGCAGATATACAAGCTCACAGCGCGGCACCGAGTGAGCTTGTAGATCTGCTATTTTTGAAAAAGTTGAATATATGTATTTTCAAAGCGAACGATTGTAACTCAAATTTTGCTTCTGGGGGGTCCCTGGAACGAAATATTTTGAGATGATGGTCCGTGGCCAAATACATGTCATTTTGGGGGTCCTTCACATGAAAAGGTTTGAGAACCACTGACATAGTAGTCTCTCAAGAACAGACTAACTGAGCTCCAGTTGAAGTGAAAAGGACCTTTTCTTTGACGATGGCTGGCCAGATTGCTGACATAGAAACAAAGGGTTTTTCAAAAAACCTTAGAAGGATTCAAAAGACACTTATAGAATCGGGTCAAAATTCTAATTTTCACGATTTTTCAAAAATAGCAGATCTACAAGCTCGCAGTGCGGCACTCGGTGCCGCGCTGTGAGCTTGTATATCTGCTGTTTTTCAATAGTTAAAGCATAAAATAATGATACACAATAATGTGTACCCGTTCTGAATGGGTTAAGTCACTCTGGAAATAAGAGCATCTGCTAATGTCTAAAATGAAATTGTACTTGTTCTATTCTGTTATATTCTACTTTCTACTCTATTTTTGCACCCGTAGGTCGCAGTTTAGTATGTGAACGGACAGAACGGTCACAGCTTGTCCGTATCTCTGTCTGTCTATGACGTCTGACACTGGTTCTATGGGTTTGTCGCTCTGACATCATGCTCTGACATCACTGTGATGTCGGGGGAACCACTGACATCACGCTCTGGCTTCACTGTGATGTCACACTAACAGAATCCATTTTATGCCCATAAATGGAGTTCCCTGATGTCATCAGCATTAAGCCCATATCTAACAGGACTTCATATGGGAATGCCCATATATGGAAGCCACATCGGCCACATACCACACTAACGGCTGGTTCTACAGACAGGGATCTCCATTTATGGGCATAAAAGGGACTTTCACATAACGAATAACTGAGTAAGCATGTTTGGGCTCCCCCAGTATGGGTACCAGGGCTCTCCATATATGGATAACTGGTCCGATACATCACTGGCCATATAAGGGCGAGGTTGCATGTCGCCCTGAGGCGTCTTACTAGTATTCTACTTTCTACTATTCTGTTCTATTCTAAGCATTTGACCACCATGGACCAGTCACTATGCACGTCATATGTGGCTAAGGGCGGATATTACAACTTAGGAGTGATATAAAACACATTGATTCATTTAACACTCGCACACTCGACTGTAACATATTCCCCTCTGGCGTCTCCACCTCCGTGTCTCCTTCGTAATTCCTGCCACTGTTAAGCGCCACTTCTCATGCAACCTTTGTTTAGAGGCCTTTTTCAAAGGGGTTTTTGTTGTTTCGAGAGCTGCTGTCACATAGCTTCTTGCGTTTGACCTTAGCCGAGGTGAAACGACGTCTAAGTTAAGAATTGTCCCATTGACATCCGCATGGCGCAAGCCATCAAGTACCAGCCTTTGTGTCACTGTGAGACAAAGGTGTAAGGAAACAGGTACTGCACACGGTGGCTTTCAGACTAAGGCAGGAAATGTGATATTAAAACCAGGACAATGCCAGCATAGTCAGAGACCTTCAAGTACAAAAAGAAAAAAGAAAAGAAATTGCCCCGTGCAACCAAAGGGCTGGAGGTACATAATGTTACCGGTGGGCATTTGGCCGGGGGGCCGCCCTGAACTTGTCTTTACCTCAGCCTAGGTGGAAGTGACATCAGCGACAGCCCCCCGTCCCACCACCACAGGAAGAGCTGACGTCACCCCCCCCTCTTGGCACAACAATGCCAGGTGTTGAAGGATGTTGGTGTTTCAACCTGGGCCCAAGGTCGCCCCGCTGGGCTCCTGACCTCAAGCTGTGTGTGTGTGTGTGTGTGTGTGTGTGTGTGTGTGTGTGTGTGTGTGTGTGTGTGTGTGTGTGTGTGTGTGTGTGTGTGTGTGTGTGTGTGTGTTCCTGTGGATGTGTGTGGTGCATGTGAAGGGGCGTCACAAGGGGGGGAAAAGTGGGACTGAGTTACCAGGGCCCAAGGTGGAGGGGCCTCTGATTGTTTTATACTTTAGCTTTTGAAAGATAGCAGATCTACAAGCTCACAGCGCGGCACCGAGTGCCGCGCTGTGAGCTTGTAGATCTGCGATTTTTGAAAAGTTGTGAAAATCTGTGCAAATCTTTTTAAGTGAAAATTTGTAACCCAAATTTTGCTTCTGGGTGGTCCCTGGAACTAAATATTTTGAGATGGGGGCCAAATAAATGTCATTTTGGGGGTCCTTCACATGAAAAGGTTTGAGCACCACTGACATAGAAACATAGGTTTTTCAAAAAACCTTACTTGCACAAATTTTCACAATTAAAAAAAAATAGCAGATCTCAACAAGCTCACAGTGCAGCACTCGGTGCCGCGCTGTGAGCTTGTATATCTGCTATTTAAAGCACAAAATAACGCAGTGAATCCTTGTACCCAGGGCCCAGAATGTGGTGCGACACCCCTGGGTGCATGTGTTCATAATTATGTGTGTGTGTGTGTGTGTGTGTGTGTGTGTGTGTGTGTGTGTGTGTGTGTGTGTGTGTGTGTGTGTGTGTGTGTGTGTGTGTGTGTGTGTGTGTGTGCGCGCTGTGGGTCTGGGGCCCGTGCCAAGTACAGTATGTGCAGCAGCCGTGTGACGGCTCCACATGTAATGTAACGAGACACTCTGACTGGACATGTCAGCCGTGAACGTGTTTATTTTGGGGCGTTGCTCGCTGCTCATGGGTTTTGGCTCGGAGCGCTCACCCGTGAGGGACGTGTTAGTTAGCTAGGCGGCCCAGGCAAAGGCTGAGCACTCGCGCTGGCATGGCGATTAGGGCAAGGGGACAAAAAGTAAACAGGAGTGAGAATCAGGGGTGTCGCACCAAATTCTGGGCCCTGGGTAGGGTACAAGGATTCACTGCGGGGCCCCCATGAATGTTCTTCATAGGGGGAGGGGGTTTAACTGGGAACGCATTATTACGCATTATTTTGTGCTTTAACTATTGAAAAATAACAGATATACAAGCTCACAGCGCGGCACCGAGTGCCTCTCTGGGAGCTTGTAGAACTGCTGTTTTTGAAAAATCGTGAAAAGTTGTCCAATACAAGACTTTGAATATTTCAAATCCATCTAAGGTTTTTTGAAAAACCTATGTTTCTATGTCAGTGGTGCTCAAACTTTTTCATGTGAAGGACCCCCAAAATGATATGTATTTGGCCACGGACCCCCATCTCAAAATATTTAGTTCCAGGGACCCCCCAGAAGCAAAATTTGTTCGCTTAAAAAATACATATATCCAAAGATTTGCACACATTTTCAAGACTTTTCAAAAAATAGCAGATCGACAAGCTTGCAGTGTGGCACTCGGTGCCGCGCTGCAAGTTATTCTTCAATAGCTAAAGTATAAAATAATGAAGGCCCCTCCACCTTGGTCCCTGGTAACTCAGTCCCACTTTCCCCCCCTTGTGACGCCCCTGCCCAGCGGTGAGCTATCCCTTTCAGTCCGTGCGGGCAGGGATCTTTTTTTTATGAATTCAGTCAAGTTCCTGTCAAAACGGCTGCCTGTTGCCGGACAGCCCTTTGAGGTCATTTAGATTGGTTTCAGAATGTATTGATGTATTACTTTTTGGGCATCGCTGCACACGCGAGGACACACACACACTCTCTTCTGGTGTGTACACAGACACCTCTCCCCCGCCAGGCTAGTGTTGCCGTTTCCATCACCATTATGCCATCTCCGCGGCCCTCTCCATCTGTACCTCCTCCTCGCAGAGAGAGGGAAAGTTGCAGAAGAAAAATGTCATTGGTTTTGGCCGGGCGCTGTGAACATTAAACACTTCAAAAGCATGAGTTATACTGAGACAGCAGAGAGCTGGCCCCACGCCACACTACTGCCCCATCAGTCACATTTTCTTTCACTGGTGCCTGCCTCTCTCTCTCTCTCTCTCTCTCTCTCTCTCTCTCTCTCTCTTTCTCTCTCTCTGTCTATCCATCTGTCTCTCTACCCCTTTCTCTTTCACTCATACTGTCATTTCTCTCTCTCTGTCCCCGTCTCTCTCTCGTCTCATACGTCAAGCAGAAGTCTCCTCTGTCACTCTCAGGGACCTGGCAAAGAAACATGGAGAAAGTCGCAATCCTTGCATTCTGTAAGCCAGGAGTATTCAACTAGATTAGGCAGCGGGCCACGATTGTAAAATCAATTGAAGTCGGGGGGGGGGGGGGGGGGGGGGGACAGAAATGAACGAAAACTTTCATGGTTATTCGTTTCACCGCTTGTTTTTGAAGCGGTGAAAGCCGCTTCCAATGAGTGGCTTTGTGTGTCCCATGCCCAATGCCCATATATGGTAATTTCAGTCCAGAATGAACAGGTTTTTTCAAAAACAAAATGTGTGTTTCATGTCCATATATGGTCATTTCAGTCCAGAATGAACAGGTTTTTTCAAAAACAAAATGTCTGTCACCTCATGTCCATATACAGTATGGTCATTTCAGTCCAGAATGAACGTCTGTCCCGTACGTCCAGAATATCAGTCCAGAATGAATAGGTTTTTTCAAAAACAAAATGTGTGTCCCATGTCCATATATGGTCATTTCAGTCCAGAATGAACAGGTTTTATCTGTCCCGTACGTCCAGAATATGTGTGTAGTGTCCCTCCCGGTCTGATGATTGGATACTTTGAGGATTGGTCAAGCTTCACATGATAATTCGGCCCTCCAGATAAAATCATTCATTCATTCAGAATATATAAAGAATGTAGAATTCAGAATATATAAAGAATGTATAGATCACAGAGTTCATAACTCTAGAACACATAGAATAAAAGTTCACCGCTTCACTTCGAACAGATCGAGGTTTGATTTTTCACTATATGTCCGATAAGACACAACAATGGACATGCATGTTCATTAGGCTACAGTATATGGTAACTTATAAGGGCCCGCTTCATACTGCATTCATGCATGTTGATGTCTTCTGTGCCAGTCCTTTATAGAGCACAGGCTTAGATTTTAAGAAAAGAGGAAGTAGATACAGTATTTCAGGATGTTCTGCAAGGTTCATTGGCATGGAAACGTCTTCGCCGGAAGAGTATTTGAGGCAGGCTGGCAAGATGAAGGTGTTCGTATGAATGAAAGGTTCTTTTCATGCTTTTGTTTCGAGCACCCGACTGATAAGAGCACAAGATGTGTTTGTGAAAGATGATGGAGAAAATGGACAGAATGCAGGTGAATTATTTCTTTAGGGTAAATGGTTTCAAATGGATGGATGAACTGCACTCAGAACTCATCTGTTGAGCTTGTGTATGTTGCCAAGCTACCTAGCTCCATGGTGAAAACGTTCAAAATGGTCATCCTGTACAAACAACCACCCAATAATACTTTTACATTTATTTCTTACATTGGAATATGGAATGTTCTCAAGGGGCCACAAGAAAGCTCCGCTGGGGCCGGATATGGCCTGCGGGCCACCAGTTGAATATCACTGCTGTAAGCTCTCTATCTTTCTCTCCTCTCTCCTCTCTCTCTCTCTCTCTCTCTCATTCCTTGCTCTCCTTTCCTCTGCCCTGGCCAGCGTTTTGCTTCCCCAGAACAGTCCTGGCGTTAGCCTTGAAAAGCAACCTCCACCCACTAATCTTCTCCTCACTGCGGCCCCGGGTTTAGCTCGCTCTAAATTAAAGCCTCCACGCCCCCCTTTTCCTCCTATGCGACGACTCCGGCTCCGAAAACCGAAAGGTGTTTTTTCAAGCATGTCGCCATCAGTCTCCTCCTCCTCCCTCCCGCCCTTTCATCTTTCATCCTCCCCTCTCTTTCTCTCTCTCTCTCTGTCTCTTGTTCCGTATAATGCGTCTTGATTATAAGGTATCACGGAGCCCCCTGCTCGCTGTCATTACCCATTCACTTCTAAATGATTATCTGCCGCCGGGGGAAGCGGACGCTGCAGCCTGCTATCGGAGCAGGAAACTGCAGCCTGCCGTCCGCTAAAAAGAGCAGGCGCTGGCTGACTCCTCCCGGGGAGGACAAGAGGTTGTTGGCCTTCATGTGATGATGAGTCCTAGAGCGTGATTACATCTCAGAGACTCGGCAGGCAGGGTGGAGTCGCGGAGTTTTTGTACCGTGTGTGTGGGAGCGAAGACACTTTAATGACAGTGAGAGGACACGTTCAACTAGTGGACCTGAGATACTGTCTGGTGCATGTTGTAGTGCTAAATTTGGAAGTGTGGGCACGCACCGACGCACGCACGTGCACGCGCCGACGGGCGCCAATGTGCACGCGCATTGCGTGACGTTTTAAAACGGGTCTGCGCGCGGCGGCAGAAATAGACAGATAGATACCTTTATTATCCCAAGGGGGGAAATCAGTTGCCCAGAGGCAGCAAAGCAGTATAAGGTTATTTACAAAGTTACAGAGAAGTGAGAAAAAGATAAAAGAAAAACAAGAACAGAGTACAGTAAAGAGCAAGGTACATCAAGAGAGTGAACAAATAATATATAAATATATAGGCCTATATAAATATATACAGTGTCCTTAAGCACAACTATCAAAATAGTACTGTGTCCAAATCAAAAGTGACCATAGCAGTCAATGCTAGCAAAATAAAAGAAATCAAGAAAAAGCCTTGATATAGACCAGTGGTTCTCATTCTCAACCAATAATTTGATGACCAGATCACCAGCTAAACCATGCAAAATAGCTGCACAACTGATATTTCCAATTCATTAATCCATTCTCAAATATTCTATTACCATCTGCTGTGTCAATCGTGCTCATTTCAGCACGGCAGGCGAGCCTATTTCAACCAATTGCTGGGTCAGAATGACCTGTAATATAATATCAATATTTCCTATAGACTTTTCACAAGAGATATTTCACAATTCACACGGTTAATGCACGGCGGCATAACAGAACCGTTTAGGCTTAATATAATAGTTTTAATATATCGGTAGGCATTATGTCTTACCTAACCAGCCCTCCAGTAAGAATAACACATGTTTATTTACTCACGTGTAGCAGCTGATGAGAAATAAGCAGGTGTCTGCATGTTTGACTGGAATAATACTCGGGTAGATAATCCAAGGTAACAAAAATTCACAACAAACAAACAAATTAACTGCTGCAGGCTACGAACCGCTTAAAGTTTGAAGAAGTAAACACAGACAGTGTAGTTGGTTGGTTGGTTGGTCAGTGACAATGAGTCTTATCCCATAGCCCGAAGGGGCAGTCAGCTTGGTGGTTGGTTGGTTGTTGGTTGTCATGGCGATATTACAACCAATCGGTGGACGATCTGCTCTGTACTTGCCTGGCTTCTGCACTCTGTCTGCGGTACAGTAGGTACTTGTCGTGCCCATGCATGCTGTGGTTCTATTTGGAGGTGGTTGGTTGTTGTCAGTGTTGACATCACGAGTTCACGGGTAATCACGACCAAGATTTTTTAAAGTTATATATATAATAATACAAAATAATGATAAAAAAAATAAAAAAATAAAAAAATATTTTTTTCAAAAACACCCCCCAAATTTTTTTTCGGGGTGAGTGAGAAGTGTGGGCACGGCGTACCCCCGCGTGCCCCCCCCCCCACTACATCCCTGGGTACAACCCATTTAGGCCTAGAATTATTGAATGCTTTAACCAGTGGAAAAATAGCAGATATACAAGCTCACAGCGCGGCACCGAGTGCTGCGCTGCGAGCTTGTAGATCTGCTATTTTTGAAAAAAGTCGTGAAAATGTGTGCAAATCTTTGAATATATGTACCGGTATTTCAAAGCGAACGTTTGTAACTCAAACTTTGCTTCTGGGTGGTCCCTGGAACTAAATATTTTTGAGATGGGGGTCCGTGGCCAAATAAATATCATTTTGGGGGTCCTTCACATGAAAAGGTTTGAGAACCACTGACATAGAAGTCTCTCAAGAACAGACTAAGCTCCATTTAAGTGAAAAGGACCTTTTCTTTGATGATGGCTATAGCCAGATTGCTGACATAGAAACATAGGTTTTTCAAAAAATCTTAGAAGGATTCAAAAGACACTTATAGAATCGGGTCAAAATTCTAATTTTCATGTTTTTTCAAAAATAGCAGATCTACAATACGCGCTTTAAATACACCTTGCATTCACTAATATAGCTCTCCTTGTCTTGCTGCCTGCTTCGCATCTGCTGCTACTTAGATGCCTCCTCCACCCCCAGCCTCCACCTTTTGATCAGAGTCTGGCATAGGCTCAAATAACTGTTATTTATGTCTAGGGTTACCAACCGTCCCGTAAAATACGGGATCGTCCCTTTTTTGGAAACTAAAAGACGTGTCCCGTAGTGAACTGAAACGGGACGCTCTTTGTCCCGTATTTTAAGGTTGGGGGATAAATATGAATGACGGGATGATTTAATTGAGAAATGACAGCGATTCTGCCTGTCAGAGAGCTTCCACTTCCACTCTGCTCTCCTCTGAGACGATAAGTGCTGCATCCCATTGCTGTGAGAGGCGCTGCGCTGTTTGTAAGCAGCTGATTGGCTTATTAACATACGGCTCTGAGTGTTGCTAAGACACAGTCTCCGCCCCCTACACACTCCCTTCCCAAGCATGGGCTGTAGGTTCACTCCACAAGTTGCCTGCGAGAGACGAAACGAGTGCGTGCGAGCGACCATACGACAGTGCTCGGCTCAGAACATTGTTTAATGTCTTAAAAAAACGTGTGACAGAAGATTGTGTACAAACATATTAGACATGAATCCATGATAGGTGATAGGCTAAACAAAAAGGTGAAAAAGCAGGCAAGCAACAGAAAATAAGCCATGGATATTGGTATTCCTGGGAGCACTACAGTAATCTTGTCTGCCAACTAAAGCGACCCCAGACAGGCTGGTATGTGAAATAACATAAGCATGCGTTGATTTTGTTTTTAAAACCTAATGGTTATTGCTGTATGCCAATATGATTAAACTAGTGTTGGGTACCAGAGAGTGGGCACATAAGGACCAGGTAGACCTAGGCGATATGTTTTGGAAAATTGAGAGACACCCGAATTAATATTGTGAAAGGAAACATATGATTTAATAGAGGAAAATGCCCGTTTTAGCCAACTTTATAACCGAAAATATGCGATTTTTCGGCCCAAAGACACCCGAATTAATATTGTGAAAGGAAAAATATGATTTAATATAGGAAAATGCCCGTTTTAGCCAACTTTATAACCGAAAATATGCGATTTTTCGGCGCCGCCTTCGGCGGCGCATGTTTCCTTATAAAGTGTCCCGTATTTGAAACTCTGGGAGTTGGCAACCCTATTTATGTCTGCTGATTCAAGATAATATGTCAATGTATTGCTATTGTATCCCGTGACGGCAGTTCAGGGGTGCCGCGAGATAGTTTGATAATGTTTGGAATTTATTTGGATACTTGAAAAAATATTTAGTATCATTTTAAACTTGAAGTACAAAGTTATTTTCAGTCAGTTCTAACCAAAATGGCTATCATCATCTCAACGTTTTCCTCGCAACATAATCACTAAAATATCGTCACTGTCGGGCAGAAACCTTGTATCTCCAAATTTAAAATGTGTACGTCTTTTGGTAAAGCAAAGCCCTGCTTCATCATACAAGACTGGCAAAGCCCTGCTTCATCATACAAGACTGTCGCACAAAACTAGTGAAAACAGCCGATCTACAAGCACACAACTTTTGTGTGCTTGTAGATCTGCTGTTTTCACTATAGTTTAGTACATTTTATAGATGATAATTACAAAACGAATGGTTTTGGACATACAAGGTTTCCACCCGACAACTTATAATGTAGGGGTGCCTCGGATTAAACAAATATTTATGGGGTGCCCTGAGACAAAAAGGTTTGGGAACCCCTGTTCTATTTGTTGTAATAAATAGTTCAATCTACTTTGATGTGAGTGTTCCTGACTGTACCACTGACTGTGTGTTTCATTATTTTATGCTTTAACTATTGAAAAATAGCAGATATACAAGCTCACAGCGCGGCACCGAGTGCTGCGCTGCGAGCTTGTAGATCTGCTATTTTTGAAAAATCGTGAAAATTTGAATTTTGACCCGATACTATAAGTGTCTTTTGAATCCTTCTAAGATTTTTTGAAAAACCCTATGGCTATTCTTATTCAAAACTAAATGTCCACAGAGTACTGTCTCCTCCTCTTCTCCTTCCGTCTACTCTTATACGCTTATATCTCTGTAACGTGATACCACGGTATCCCATGATGCACTTCCTGCCTTGGCTTGACCTTTGCCCCCTCCTGCTTCCTGAGATCGTGCATCCAGACCCGGCATCCATATAGGACCCATCCTCTCTTTGATTTTAGGATGGGACACACACACACACACACACACACACACACACACACACACACACACACACACACACACACACACACACACACACACACACACACACACACACACACACACACACACACTATTTTTGAGCGGTGGTTACACCGTCTCCTATACGTGGCCGTGTGTGTATGCGTGCGTGTGTGTGTGCGTGTCTGTATGTAGCCTGAAGTACCTTTTTTAGGGAGGGGCGCTGTTGTTCAGGCCAGGCCAGACACACACACACACACACACACACACACACACACACACACACACACACACACACACACACACACACACACACACACACACACACACACACACACACACACACCCCACACACACAGGCACCCCTCCCCCCCCACGACCACGCTCAGTTCACACGGGTGTGATTTTTGTAACGCTGCTGTGCTTCTAGCACAAGAGTCCCCTAGGTCCGGGACACCTAGGGGGTCCTCAGAGTTACTACAGGGGGTCCTCAAAATCGTTGTGTGATAGAAAATGTTTTCTCCTTTCTAACCACTTGAACCCTAGCGTCCACTTTAGCCAAAAATAGACGATCTACGGCTATTTTCGGCGAAGAGTTTTGGTGTAGACTAGAGGGTAAAAGAGAAGACTAAGTAAAGAGTGAAAGGTCAAGTTTATTAAGTATTGACTGTTCAAGTGGTTAAATATCTGAAAACACACATTGACATGAATCCAAAATACCCTGATGATTGTGCCGTCAAACAATGCAACTCCCTTCTTCATCTTCTCTCAACTAAGGGGGGTCCTTGGCCATCAAAACGTTGAAGACCCCTCGTTCTAGCAACAACAGGACATAAGATGAGAGAATATTCACTAGGCATTGTCATGATTTATTTAGTCGTGCGTTCATTGCTTACTCCTCCCATCACACTCCTAGTCTCTGAGGGTCTGGGAGACAGCTTTATCCCAGCTCTCTGGAGACTCTTCCTTCCTGTGCTGAGCGGTGGCCCAGTTTATCTGAACATCACAGCATGACATAATCCACACAGGAATGTAGGTGTTCCTCTGTGTGTCCTAGTGGAACTATCATCTGGCTGGCTGACTCTTCTGCGTTTCACTGCGACCCATCCTTAGAAATCGGCATGTGTATATATAATCAGATTTAACACAATATATCGTCGCTGTCGGGCAGAAACCTCGTATCTCCCAAGTTTCAAATGTGTACGTTTTTCTCACCAAGTTAAGCCCATCATACAAGGCCGTCGCACAAAAGTAGTGAAAACAGCCGATCTACAAGCACACAACGCCTCGCCGTGCGAGGCGTTGTGTGCTTGTAGATCGGCTGTTTTCACTAGTTTAGTTCATTTTTAAAAAACAAAACGAACGGCCTTGGACATACAAGGTTTCCACCCGACAACGACGATATACGCCAAGAATATTATTGATAAGAGTGTTAAGGATAAGAACAGATTTCAAATGTTTACCTGATATCTGTGTGACAACCTGCCTGTATGATATTTGGTCAGGAGCACTCAGGTTTAACCGTTAAGCAAAGCCCCCATAGGGATACGATAGCAAAGATATTTAATTTATGAAGATAGCTCAACCTCATTGGATCCAGTGGAGTGCGAGTGCTGACGGCAAATCTCGCGCACGTCCTGTTTACTGGTGCTATAGATCCCGCAAGAGTGTGTTGCTGGGACAGCTAAAGAGCAATAATAAAAAAAGCATGACAATTGTGTTAATATTATAAGGCTTGTGATGATCGGGTCCAATATTTAGTTCAGTGACCATAGCTTCTGAACTATTATTTTGCTCTGTGTTCACGTTAGCTCTCTCATTGTAAAAGAATACACTCCAAACATGCTTCCGGCGTCCTAAAAAGGTATCTACCTACGTCACGCAGAAACGGGAAGTACGGGTCTGTTCCGCCCTCTTGCTATCGCCCTCTTGGACAATAGCATGGGACCAGAGAAAGACAGAACCCTGATAACATATAGATAGAGCCAGCTCATCCTGCCCAGTGTGAACCCTTCTGGCCTCAAGTCGTACTTCACACAGAGCTGTGAGAGGGACACACACGCTCTCACACACCACTGTTGATTTCGTCGTCCGACACTTTGACGAAAACCAGGGGCGTCAATTGGGTATGGCAGGGGTATGCAGCTGCCATACCCTGGGTCCAACGGGCGGAAATAAAAGTTACTTATCCATGAATGTCTCATTGTCTATCTGTGCTGGTTATTATGTTGTTAAAAATAACTACAAATACAACATTTAACAAAATGGTCACTTTAACAAGGTATTATAATTATATTTTCCACACTTTTATTCTCCCCATTTTGACAAGATGGTATATTCCCAGGTTCCGCAGGTCAGCTGCACAGGTGCAATGCATTATTGTTAATTGTGGCACGTTTACTAACATGCTAACATACCGTAGAAACGGGGGAAAAAAATAGAATGTACTTCTAAAAATAAATGTATCATACCTGTTGCTAAGGTATGGCAACATGACTGGTGTCTTGCACGCGCGCAAAGGCGCGCGTGCAAGACACCATGCTTTTTCTGAACTGACGCCACTGACGAAAACTAAATAAGAACCAAATAAAAACTAAGAAATGGAGACTACAGTAGACTGAAATGTCACGGAGGGACTGGCGGAGAAGAGATCCGGTAGAACTAAAAGACAATTCGTTTTGTCTTTTAGTTGCGCTCTGAAAATAGCAAGCTCACGCGCTGTGAGCTTGTAGATCGGCTATTTTCAGAGCACAACCAAGTATAAAATCAGGCATTACGACACCGTCAAGGCCTGCAATAATACATTTTAGTCGACTAAATCAACTGTAGATTTTGTTGAATAAAATCGGACTAAAACTAAAATACATTTCAGATGACTAAAACGTGACTAAAACTAAATGATTTTTTACTCAAAAGACTATGCCTAAAACTAAATCAAAATGTGCTGTCAAAATCAAAACTGTACAAACGCGCGCACACACACACACACACACACACACACACACACACACACACACGCACACGCACGCGCACGCACACGCACACGCACACACACACACACACACACTATATATATATATTTACATCACTTGTGGGGACATTACATAGACTTCCATTCATTTTTATGCAAGTCCTGTGGCCTTACCCTAACCTCTATCCCTAAACCTAACCCCTAACCCTAACCATTGTGGGGACCTACTATTTTGTCCCCACACTGTCAGAGGTCCCCTGCAGGTGACCATGCTTTTGGTCCCCAAAAGTATAGCTAGACAAACTCAATAGCACTGCAGAGACACCCCAGCCAGGCAGGGAGCATACCTTCCTCTCTCTCTCTCTCTCTCTCTCTCTCACACACACACACACACACACACACACACACACACACACACACACACACACACACACACACGCACACGCACACGCACACACACGACATTCCGGAGGTTGAGAGGGCGGGGGAGAATCGCAGACTACCTCAGCACATGAATCCCATAGTTGTTGTTTTGTTTTTATGTCGCTCTATTAAACAAATTGTGTAAATGCTGCATTTTATGTCAGAGCCGCAGTGCATCTCTACGACACAACTTCCAACCTGTGATCGATTGGAAAATGTTATGGTGCAAGAAAACCAAAGATGTTGATATCTTCACAACAGAGCCTGTAGTTGAAGCTCTTCATACCGGGAGAGAAAAGCAATGTTAATGTGAGGGTCGGCAGACTGTCTCTGCTGTGGGACGAATAATCCAACAATCCCTCTCCTTCTCTCTCTCTCTGCACCTGTCCTCTCTCTCTCTCTCTCTCTCTCTCTCTCTCTCTCTCTCTCTCTCTCTCTCTCTCTCTCCGTGTGTGTGTGTGTGTGTGTGTGTGTGTGTGTGTGTGTGTGTGTGTGTGTGTGTGTGTGTGTGTGTGTCTCTCTCTCTCTCTCTCTCTCTCTCTCTCTCTCTCTGTGTGTGTCTCTCTCTCCTTAGCTGTAGCAGTTCCATACTTCCATTCTCTCTTTGTCGATTATTACGCCCACCCATATCTCCAGCTCACCTCCCCACTTGTCCTATTGGCTTGCACTCCCCCCACCCCCCCCCCCCTCTCACGCTGCACGCAAATGCACGTTGGCTGACGGACAATCACTCTCTCTCCCTTCTCACATGTTTTGTTTGGTTTTGTGGTGGGTGGATCCACAAAACGTCCTTACCGACCATGGCAACAAATGATCCACACACTTGGGCTGTGTGTGTGTGTGTGTGTGTGTGTGTGTGTGTGTGTGTGTGTGTGTGTGTGTGTGTGTGTGTGCGCGTGCGTGCGTGCGTGTGTGTGTGTGTGTGTGTGCGTGCGCGCGTGTGTGCGTCTGTGTTAAGGTGCACCAGAGGAAGCCAGCGTTCACAGGGCCTTGCTGCTTAGTCACATAGTGCAACACATGTTCTTCGATCTCTCCAAGGAGCACACAGCTGGCCTAGTCCATCACCACGCATTCTCACACACACACGCACGCACGCACGCACGCACGCACGCACGCACGCACATACACACACACACACACACACACACACACACACACACACACACAGTACAATTCACAATCCTCATACCTCGGCTGAGCGGGGGAAACGCTAAACCTCATCCCTGAAGCATATCGTCGTTGTCGGGTGGAAACCTTGTATGTCCAAAACTGAAAATAGCTGATCTACGCTTGTAGATCTGCTATTTTCACTACTTTTGTGCAACACTCTTGTATGATGAAGCAGGGCTTTGATTTACGAAAGAACACACTATTTTGAAACTTGGAGATACTAAGGTGTCTGCCCGACAGTGACGAGTTCCTCAATAAGCAGTCTAAAAACCAGTCTCTCGGAATCACCAGTTGTTGAACTTTACTACTTTTAGCTAGATGGTTCTGCCCTGCGCTGCGCTGCTTGCACTGTAAACTATACGCCGCTCGTACACTTCCCCTACCCATACAGGAATGATGTTGGGGTTTTTAACCTATTCAGAACGGGTACACATTTTGTGTATCATTATTTTATGCTTTAATATTGAAAAATAGCATATATACAAGCTCACAGCGCGGCACCGAGTGCCGCGCTGTGAGCTTGTAGATCTGCTATTTTTGAAAAATCGTGAAAAACAGAATTTTGACCCGATTCTATAAGTGTCTTTTGAATCCTTCTAAGATTTTTTGAAAAACCTATGTTTCTATGTCAGCAATCTGGCCAGCCATCGTCAAAGTAAAGGTCCTTTTCACTTAACTGGAGCTCAGCTAGTCTGTTCTTGAGAGACCACTATGTCAGTAGTTCTCAAACCTTTTCATGTGAAGGACCCCCAAAATTATATGTATTTGGCCACGGACCCCCATCTCAAAATATTTAGTTCCAGGGACCACCCAGAAGCAAAATTTGAGTTACAAACGTTCGCTTTGAAAATACATTATATTCAAAGATTTGCACACATTTTCACGACTTTTTTCAAAAATAGCAGATCTACAAGCTCGCAGCGCGGCACTCGGTGCCGCGCTGTGAGCTTGTATATCTGCTATTTTTCACTGGTTAAAGCAGTCAATAATTCTAGGCCCTAAATGGGTTTAATGTGCGACGACACGCTACACTCCTGTTCCGGTATCCACTTCTTCAGGAAGCCCTGCCAGCCTGGGCAGAGAGACGGGAAGAGAGGGAGAGGGGAGGAAGCTTTTGTACACCCTAAACTCTGTCCTCGGGTTGCACTTCCTATAGAAGCCTCGTCTCGGTAATTAGCGCTCATTAGGCTGCATCTCGCTATAAGGCTTATGTGATGTGCAGGAGAACACACACACACCCGGCTCCCACGTGCGTGCACGCAGGGTCTCATTTAGCCTTGGATATTAAGTGTGCACGTTTGAAGGCCAAATGTGTGTGGTGTGTGTGTGTGTGCGTGCGTGCGTGTGTGTGTGTATGTATGAGAAGCCGAGAAACAGAATACTGTATAGTGTGCGTTCATGTCAGCTAGTGTGTACGTTGAAAAGACACAAAGAAAGAACATGTACTACATGCGCTATAGCAGGGGTTTTCAATGTTTTCAGGCTAAGGACCTGAGAGAGAGATGAAGCAGGGACACCCAGATTCCATATCGTTTCATCGTTTGACAGCACAATCATCAGTGTATTTTGGATTCATGTCAATTTGTGTTTTCAGATATTTAACCACTTGAACCGTCAATACTTAATAAAGTTGACCTTTCACTCTGTACTTAGTGTGCTCTTTTTTCCCTTCTACACCAAACCTCTTTGCCGAACATAGCCGATCTACAAGCTCACAACGCCTCGCAGCGTGAAGCGTTGTGAGCTTGTTGATCTGAAATGTGGCATCGACAATTATTAAGGACCTATCTAAACATGTCTGAATCATGACAAGATATTCAGTTCTTACAAAGAGCTCCTCCATGGTGGTACAGTGTAGCCCGGCGCCAGGGACATGCTGGGCCCCTGATTCAGCCCGGGAATAAGAGTTGGAGAGGCCCTTATTGCGCGCTATAGAGAGAGATCTCTCTCCATAGCGCTGCTGCTGCTGCTACTCAAAGATTTGCCATTTCAGAACATGACAAGTGACAAGCCAGTGGGCCAATTACATGAGTTATATTTTGTCGTTGTCGGGTGGAAACCTTGTATGTCCAAAACCGTTTGTTTTGTGTTTATCATTTTAAAAATGATTTAAACTAGTGAAAACAGCCGATCTACAAGCACACAACGCCTCGCGGTGCGAGGCGTTGTGTGCTTGTAGATCTGCTGTTTTCACTACTTTTGTGCAAACAGTTTAATTTTTACTTTTGTGCAAACAGTCAAATTTTTTCCTAATGGCCCGGCCTGGACCGGCCGAGAATGAACCGGCCGTTCGGGAGTTGTCCCGCTTTTCCCAATGGCCAGCACGTCCCTGCCCGGCGCTCTCTTGATGCCAATTAGTTTTCCTGGGTCTTTTGTTAACCGTGGCATTCAGCATGTTCTTTTTTTCTCTTTTTTAGTTGCTCTCGCTGCACACCTCATTCCATGCTGGTGAACACGTCGTGATCACGGCCCGCGCTCATCCATTAATGACACCCGCAGAGCCTTTCCGGATTATTATCATCGCGGCTAATACTCATGTTTTGTACATACGTACTGTAGTGTTACAGTGATGTTAACACAACAAACAAAGGCCTGTGTGTGTTGTTCGGTAATGATGGACTTTGGCTGCCATGATTTTAATCATGCTTTCCTCTTCTGTGTGTGTGTGTGTGTGTGTGTGTGCGTGCGTGCGTGCGTGCGTGCGTGCGTGCGTGCGTGTGTGTGTCAGCTAACACAGGGACGCTTACAGAACCCTTGCTAAAAACCCCAGGACAAAAATCCACTCGTCCTATAGACAATTTTCCCTCCTGGCCCCCGAACTGTGGAATAAACTCCCTGTCGCACTTAGAACTACAGACTCACTCCCTAGCTTCCACCGTGGACTGAAGACTCACCTCTTCAGACTCCACCTAAACCCATAGCACTTAGCATAGCACTCACCTACCCTCAATGACCATACTGTACATGAAAGCTAGATAGCAGTTTTTAGGTTTTATACAAAGCTCTTTAATACTGATTAAGTGCTCGGTCTAACTACGTTATTTTTTTTTTTTAGATTGATATTTCTATGCATTTGATGTACTGATATTGATATATTAACCCATTTAGAACGGGTACAGATTATTGTGTATCATTATTTTATGCTTTAACTATTGAAAAATACACAGCGCGGCACCGAGTGCCGCGCTGCGAGCTTGTAGATCTGCTATTTTTGAAAAATCGTGGAAATTTGAATTTTGACCCGATTCTATAAGTGTCTTTTGAATCCTTCTAAGGTTTTTTGAAAAACATGTTTCTATATGTCAGCAATGTGGCTATAGCCATCGTCAAAGAAAAGGTACTTTTCACTGAACTGGAACTCAGTCTGTTCTTGAGAGACTACAGTGGTTCTCAAACCTTTTCATGTGAAGGACCCCCAAAATGATATGTATTTGGCCACGGACCCCCATCTCAAAATATTTAGTTCCAGGGACCACCTAGAAGCAAAATTTGAGTTTTTCAAAAATAGCAGATCTACAAGCTCGCAGCGCGGCACTCGGTGCCGCGCTGTGAGCTTGTATATCTGCTATTTTTCACTGGTTAAAGCATTCAATAATTCTTGGCCTGAATGGGTTAATGGGTTAATGTATCACCTTGCTTATTATAAGTCGCTCAGGATTTTGAGTGTCTGCTAAATGGCTAAATTGTAAATTGTAAATTGTGTGTGTGTTGTAAATTGTAAATTGTGTGTGTGTGTGCAGTGAGGGAGGACGGCGTGTCGGACGGCGAGGACGACGCGAGCACGGACGTCCTGATGGAGGACCTCCTCCAGCAGGGGGACACGGCCGTCATCTACCCCGAGGCTCCGGAGGACGAGCCCCCCGGCCGCCAGGGGACCCCCGAAGCCAGCGGCCATGACGAGAACGGTACTGAGCTGGCACTTATAACCAACCGCTGCATTCTACTAAATGTCTTTTTTTTTCTTTTTTCTTTTTTAACCCATTTAGGCCTAGAATTATTGAAAGCTTTAACCAGTGAAAAATAGCAGATCTACAAGCTCACAGCGCGGCACCGAGTGCCGCGCTGCGAGCTTGTAGATCTGCTATTTTTGAAAAAACGTAATATATATATATATATATATATATATATATATATATATATATTGCCAAGTCTTTGAATATATCTTTTTGAAACTGAAACATTTGTAACTCAAATATTTGCTTCTGGGGGGTTCCTGATACAATATTTTGAGATGGGGGGGGGTCCCTGGAACAACATATTTTGAGATGGGGGTCCGTGGCCAAATACAAGTAGTTTTGGGAGTCCTTGGCATGAAACATTTTGAGAACCACTGACAGAAACATAGTTAAAAAAAGAAAAAAGAAAAAAAGAAGATCTACAAGCTCGCTGTGAGCTTGTATATCTGCTATTTTTTTTTATATTTAAAGCATAAAATATTGTGTAATAATGTGTTCAGGCCTAAAGCAGGGGTCTTCAACAGGGGGTCCTCGGAGTTACTACAGGGGGTCCTCCAAATCTTTGAGTGATATATATATTTTTATATATTAACCACTTAAACCCTAGTGTCCATATTATTCTGAGGAGAACTTTAGCCTAAAATAGCAGCTATAGCGGCTATTTTTGGCAAATTTTGGTGTAGAGGTAAAAAAAAAAGGCAGACCAAGTACAGAGTGAAAGGTCAAGTTTACTAAGTAAGACTTAAGCCTAAAACAGGGACGCAAAGATTTGTAAAAGGGTAACAAGATTTATTCATTTTTACTGTACGTCTATTTGGACGTAGCCTCGGAAACCCAGACTTCTTTTGGCGATCGGAAGAAAAAGAAGCCTGGGCGAACGCGTTATGATCACTGTTGTAGGAAGTGTAGAATTTCCCTAACCAGAGAGGAGAGGGTCGCACCAAATGTGTTGACGTCATGACGCAGCAGCATTCTCTGCGCTGAGCAGAGGAGCAGAGGGGGGTGGGGGGAGGAGAACACATGCTATTGGCTGGAGACTTGCGGAGAGACTCGCCGCGCCCGCCCATCTGCCTACCCGTACCCTAAACTGTCCGCGTTAGCAGGGTTGTTAAGTAACGGATTACATGTAACGGGATTACGTAATCAGATTACAAAAAAACGGTAACTTGTAAAGTCTCAGGTTACATTTTAAAATGTGTAATCTGGATTACAGTAACGGATCTGAATGATGGGGGTTACATGTTGGATTACATTCTCCCCTTGCCCTCATCAATTTTACAAATAAGTTATAACGCCAAACAATAAAATAATCAAGTCGAATCAGCGTAAAGTGCTGCCACTTCGCTTAAGTAAAATTCAGTTGTCCTTTTCCTAATTTCATTGGCTCAATATTCTTGTCTAGTTATCAATGGAAAAAACATGTTTTTTTTTATTTTATTAGAGAGTTTTGCTAAACAGTAATCTAAAAGTAACTGAAAGTAACAAGTAGTTACTTTTTACATTGTGATAATCAGATTACGTTACTGACTACATTTTCTTTGCAAGTAACTTGTAACTGTAGGGGATTCCTTTTTAAAAGTAACCCTAACAACCCTGCGCGTTAGGTTAGAGGGATTTGGACGGGACAGTGCATATTAATGAACAGCACACACAATGCCGTGTAAATACACAGGATTTAGCAATAATGTTAATTTCCATCTGTAGTCCTCACACAGAAAACAAGCAACATTACAAAAAACTGCACGTATAAACATTACTAAAAGGGTACAAACATTAAAAGAAAAGCCTGGTTTTGACCTAAAATACAAGACACTCAGGGAAAATGAGATGGGGTCTGATTATGGCGTGGTCCAATCTCATATTGATGATGATGTCAGTCAAAACTACCTCTCACAGAGTCATCAATAAAGCTGCTTGCACTCAGCTATTATGATTTATTTACGGCATATTATTGATGATGTATTGATCTACATCTACAAACCCCTCAGCCTGTTCCGAGCACCCTTTTGTTTTCCATCTTTAAACTGAAGCATTCATATTTCCGAAAATATAAAACATACTTGGTAATGCATGGAGGCACTAAGTTGGCCTACTGGTGTTGTTCACAAAAATGTGATCGCTGATCGGTCCAGTGGATTGCCAGATTGGCTCCAGACAAACAGACAGACAGACAGACAGACAGCCAGCCTCTAAAGCCCCTATCATAGTCCAAGGTGAAGAGCTATCCACCGCAAATTTTAGGTGGAAAGCTTTCCATCTCAAGTCAGAAAATAAGTGAAGGCCATCATAGTCAGTCACGGTGAAGTCCTATTCACCGTGACTGACTGGTCCAGGTCGACCAATCAGTGAACGGGGTGAAGAGCCTGTCAAAAAACAGAGAGATGTGTCGGGACTCGCGGTGGATAGCTCTTCACCGCGGGTACCGACTCTGATAGGGGCTTTACAGTACGCTGTAAAAGAAACAACAACAGAAAACATCTAGGGAACGCCATAATCTGCTTTGGCGGTGCATTGATGGGGTGCTGGAAATGGTATTTATAATATTGTATATTGTTCTCAGCAGTGAGCCAAACAAACAAAAAAGAAAAAACCTTAAACAACAACCACCTAAGGCTCAGTTGGTACGTAGCCGTGCTGCTAATAATACCCAACCCCATCATGTTCCACCTGAGAACTCCCAGGCATTGAGCTTTCTCTCTCTCTCCTCTCACACCATTACTGCCCCCACCAGCTGGTAATTACCCTCCCTCTGGGCATCACTCTACTCTACCTGCCCCTCTCTCTCTCTCTCTCTCTCTCTCTCTCTCTCTCTCTCTCTCTCACCTCAGGTGTGAACTCCACCCCCGTTAACACGGCTGCTCGCTCCAACACACATCATTAGCGCAACACAGCAATTTGTTAAGTGCAACAACACAACTGGGGCCTTTATGTGGCCTCAGGGGCTTTTGGCTTTTTTACCTGCCTGCCACGCCGTCGAAATGGGGGGTTGGAAATAAACACAAGGGGGGTGGGGGGGAGGGGGAACTGCAACACCTGAGTAAATTCTGTCACGTCCGCAGGGGCGTCACAGGGGGGGGGGGGGGGGGGGGGGGAGTGGGACTGAGTTACTAGGACCCAAGGTGGAGCCTTAATTCTTTTATAGCTATTGAAAAATAGCAGACATACAACCTCACCGAGTGCCGCGCTGCGAGCTTGTAGATCTGCTATTTTTTAAAAGTCGTGAGAATGTGTGCAAATCTTTGAATGTATGTATTTTTTAAGCAAACATTTGTAACTCAGATTTTTCTTCTGGGGGGGGTCCCTGGAAACTAAATACTTTGAGATGGGGGTCCGTGGCCAAATACATATCATTTTGTTTTTGGGGGGGTTTGTGCACCACTGACATAGAAACATATAGGTTTTTCAACAACAACAACAAAAAAAAACATGATTTTTCAAAAATAGCAGATCTACAAGCTCGCAGCTTGTATATCTGTAATTTTTCAATAGTTAAAGCACAACGTAATGCGTAGTAATGCGTTTCCAGTCTAAATGCGTTATACCCTCTCCTCCCCCTATGAAGAACATTCGTGGGGGGCCCGCAGTGAATCCTTGCACCCAGGGCCCCGAATTTGGTGCGTCGCCCCTGCACGTCCGTGTGAGCGAGCGGCCGGTGGTGACTCACCGCTATACCTGCGATGAGCGATAATGTGTGTGCGTTCCCATCCCTGTGCGCTCTCACCTGGCCCTTAGGGAGGCTTAATACATCACCTGTTAACAGCAGTAATGCTTTACCTGTGTGGGAGCAGAGCCAGGCAGAACAACAAGCCTGCCCTGCACGCAGCACACAGGAGAAAGTGAACCCCCCCCCCCCCCCCCCCCCCCCACACCTCCCCATCTGCGTGCTAGCTCGAATCTAACGGCTCTGTTTTTTATCCAGCTTGTTTTTCTATAGCAGGGGTCTTCAACGTTTTCAGGCCAAGGACTCCTTAGTTGAGAAAGAGATGAAGCGGGGATCCCCACCTTTTCATATAGATTCCATATAGTTTCATTGTTTGACAGCACGATCATCTGTATATTTTGGATTCATGTTAATGTGTGTTTTCAGATGTGTTTAACCACTTGAACGGTCAATACTTAATGAACTCGACCTTTCACTGTACTTTGTCTGCTCTTGCCTCTTTCCACCTCCAAAGCTCTTTGCCAAAAATAGCAGATCTACAAGCTGAGCTTGTATATCTGCTATTTTTGACTAAAGTTCTCCGGATATGGACGCTAGGGTTCAAGTGGTTAATATAAAAAAAGGGGGGGAAAAACAAGTTTCTCTCACACAAAGATTTGGAGGACCCACTAGGGGTCCCGGACCCCCTGTTGTATACTATGTGCATGGGTTTCATTTCTAAAGACTTTGAAAAGACAACGGGCAAAATCAAGCGACGACGAGATTCACAGTCAGCATGACTGGTTTATTTTTAGAACACTATAAATATCCCTCTAAGGCCCACTGTTGTAATATTACAACGTTTGTATTTTATCCAAAAAAAGGTTTAAATCATTTTATTTTAGCTCCCCCTACAACCTAAACATCACCATTGGATTCTATTGTTTAGTATTACAATGCCATTGGCCACAATATTTGCATATAAATACCCCCCACAGGGGCTGGCATTCACACCCTACACACCCGCTGACATCCCAGAGTTTTGACGAACAACATCTCACTTTTTCATGGAAGCTATTCCTCACAAAAACATAAGTAAAATGCCTGTACTATTTGTTTTGGTGATCATTAGAATGTCTAGAACATGTACATATGTTATTATTGTGAAAAATATCCCCCATATGTAAATTAGAGCATGATTTATGATTTATGATTTATGGCTATAAAACCTTACAAAAACATTTTTTTTAGAAAAACATTACATTTTCCTCTTATTATGACTCCTACGACACCACCTGATTTTTTTCAATTTTTTATTTCAAGTATTTCTATATTTGGGCCTTAGAGGGATAAACACTAGTAGAACACTAGTTTCAGTTCTTTGAAACCTTGACCATAATGGAAGCTCTGTCCCGTTTTGTGTGTGCGCGCGCGGGCTACGCTGATAATGACAGGGACTTTTTATCAACTTTTATCCGCGGGGTTTACCTGGGGGCTGCTGTTTACCTGTGGGGGAGGATCTGTCAGTTATTGGAGAACTACTCACAGGGCAGTGTTACACTGAGTATCTGCAGACATCAAAGGGCCGGCCTTCTCTGTGAGCCTGAGTGGCCAGGACAACCCCTTTTAAACTCTTTACACTGTTAATTTAACTCTGACTTTTAAATCAACACCCTGGATTAGAACATTCACATGCTGACTGACTGACTGAAACATCCTATACAATTTACAGTTGAGGAGCAGAGGCTTTTAATCCAAAGCGACTTAGAATAAGCAGGTAATACATCAATATAATAAGCAAGATAATATGTCAGTACATCAACAACAATACAACCAATGCATAGGAATATCAATCTAGAAAGCAATAATAGCATAGGTAGACCACGCACCTAATCAGTAGAAAAACCTTTCTAAAACCTTAAAATGCTATCTAGCTTCATGTGTTGTCACTGAGGGAAGGGGAGTGTTACAGTAGTGTTATGGGTTTAGGTGGAGTCTGAAGAGGTGAGTCTTCAGTCCACGGTGGAAGCTAGGGAGTGAGTCTGTAGTTCTAAGTGCGACAGGGAGTTTATTCCACAGTTTGGGGGCCAGGAGGGCAAATTAGGACGAGTGGATTTTTGTCCTGGGGTTTTTAGCGAGGGTTCTGTCAGCATCCCTGTGTTGGCTGATCTCCTCCTACTACTCCTTCTATAGGCACTCCGGACGCCTTCTCCCAGCTGCTCACGTGCCCCTACTGCTCGCGTGGCTACAAGCGCTACAGCTCGCTGAAGGAGCACATCAAGTACCGCCACGAGAAGAGCGAGGACAACTTCAGCTGCTCGCAGTGCAGCTACACCTTCGCCTACCGCACGCAGCTGGACAGACACATGACGGCCCACAAGAGCGGACGAGATCAGGTATGTGACGGTACTTATTTACAGTGCAGGAGTTAATACCAGAAGAGTCGCCTGGGCTGATGGTTTATGCCTTTTGATTGATTGATTGAGGTATTTATTAGAAGTTTTGGATAGGAAGAGGTACAGTTTCATGACAGTACAGTTCACTGATACAATGTCAACTAAAAGGAAACTCGGGTAAGGCAAGGCTTATTCGTTATTTTCCATTGAGATCCTTAATATCCTTGTATACCTCTTTATCTATGCCCAAACGGTTAAACCTAACCTTAACTTCAGTAAAACGGTGCCAAAACCTAACCCTATTCCTAATCTTAACCTCAGAAAGACATGCGTAATCCTAAAGTTATTTCTAACCTTATTCTCAGTAAAACAAATACAAGAATAAAAATCTCGGCGAGTTAATTTCCGGCGACTCTACCGGTTACCGACGGTAGGCCTACTTAAAGTGCAGTCAGTTAGTCATTAGAACAGTTTGAATCAGGGTTCATGGATATGTCCGTACAAAGACAAAATGTGTCCGTGGCACAGACTTTGTCCTTGTCCGCTGCAAATTTTAGATTAATCTTTTTACACATCATTATAATGTTCTTATTTTGACCCAATTACTGAATGTCAAGTTGTTGTTTTTTACTACAATACTATTATTATGAGTCCACTAATACTAGTGCTTCTCCAATGTTTTATTTGCAAGGACCCCCTTAACTCTCAAATACCTGGAACGCGCCCGAGTCGCATTTGAGTTTAACCACTTTAACCATTATTTTATGCTTTAACTTTAGAAAAATAGCAGATATACAAGCTCACAGCGCGGCACCGAGTGCCGCGCTGCGAGCTTGTAGATCTGCTATTTTTTTAAAATCGTGAAAATGCGGGCAAGTCTTTGAATATCTTTGACCCGATCTTTGACCCGACTTCTAAATCCTTCTTCTAAATCATGCTGTTCTCAAACCTTTTCATGTCAAGGACCCCCAAAGTTACAGGTATTTGGCCACGGACCCCCATCTCAAAATATGTTGTCCCAGGGACCACCCAGAAGTAAATATTTGAGTTTAAAAAGTTCGCTTTTAAGTAGATATATTCAAAGACTTGCAAAAAAAAATCATGATTTTTCAAAAATAGCAGATCTACAAGCTTGCAGCGCGGCACTCGGTGCCGCGCTGTGAGCTTGTATATCTGCTATTTTTCAATAGTTAAAGCAGTCAATAATCCTAGGCCTAAATAGGTTAACTCTGAGAGTGTTCAAAGTGTTCACTCAGAGGTACAGGCCTGTTATCGTCGTTCAGGGCTATCTCTTAAAAGTGTTTCTGATAATATTATTGTCCGCTCGTTTTGTATGTCAGTGGCAAACTTTTAATTTAGACAAAAATGTTTAACCACAATTTCAACTTTTGGGCTTTGTCATTATGTTTTCACTATTTTCACTATTCTTTTGTTTTCTTCAAGTATAGTATATCCACAAGCTCACAGCATATTGCAGCACACGCCGCGATCATCTATTTGCATGCAACACTATTGTACACAATTTATAAAATAAGCCATAAGTGCCCAGCCAGCACGCCCACATGGGTCCCGCATGGGTACAGGGTGGGCTTCCCTACATGGGCCCCATGTGGGAATGTCCGCGGTTTCCACAAGGGTCCCTCGTGGGTTAGCCCACGTGGGCTCTGTGTGGGTTCTACATGGGCCCTGGGTCGGCCCCACCTCGGCTAATTTATATGGGACCCAGGTGGGAACCACTTGGGCTAGCCCACGTGGGCTCAACGTGGGTTCTACATGGGCGCTGGGTGGGCCCCACCTCGGCAAATTTATATGGGACCCATGTGGGACCCGCCTGGGCTAGCCCACGTGGGTTCTATGTGGGAATGTCCGCGGTTTCCACAAGGGTCCCTCGTGGGTTAGCCCACGTGGGCTCTGTGTGGGTTCTATATGGGCTCTGGGTGGGCCCCACCTCGGCTAATTTATATGGGACCCAGGTGGGAACCACTTGGGCTAGCCCACGTGGGCTCAACGTGGGTTCTACATGGGTCCTGGGTGGGCCCCACCTCGGCAAATTTATATGGGACCCAAGTGGGAACCACTTGGGCTAGCCCACGTGGGATCAACGTGGGTTCTGCAGGGGCCCTGGGTGGGCCCCACATCGGCAAATTTATATGGGACCCAAGTGGGAACCACTTGGGCTAGCCCACGTGGGCTCTGGGTGGGTTCTGCATGGGTCCTGGGTGGGCCCCACCTCGGCAAATGTATATGGGACCCAGGTGGGAGCCGCTTGGGCTAGCCTGTGTGGGCCCTAGGTGGGTTCTACATGGGCCCTGGTTGGGCCCCACCTAGGCAATTCTATGCGGGAACAATAGGGGATAAACGTGGGATCCAAGTGGGCTCAACCTTGCTCCTAGGAAGATTTTAATGGTAGACTAAAACAGTGTTTGACATGAACTGTGTTAATTATTGAAACACCTAAAATACATTTTGGATGAAATAGACAATATACTGTATATTTGACAACGTTTATTACAAAAATAAACAAGATAACAAAATACAATATAAATAAAGATAGCAGCAGCATGAAGGCAAACAGATCAAATGTGCAAGTGTACATACAGTACATTTAAAAAAACACTTGAAATGCAAAAAGAGATATTCCCATAATGCTCCACAGACTGCTAACAGAACAAAATAAAGGATAAAAAAATGTCCAAAAACATAAATTGTGTAAGAGGTGTATTAAAATCTTGATTTTTTTTTAACAAAACTGTTTTAGGGCATAGGTTTTCTGGAATCCAGTGTTCATTCATGTTGCATTCATCAATCTGGGTCCGCTGTGCTTGTGGGTGTTTTTTTTTAGCCAACCACAGGGGAGAGAGAGAGAGAGAGTTTGTCTATTGGGATGGCACATCATCCAGTTCTTTTTCTGTTGTATGTCCTTACACTCCGTTGCAGCAATCCAGTCGAGTGTGTCATTGTCTAGGTCATGATCATTCTCGTCCACGATCACCATTCAGTGGCTGGTATATAGGGCAGCTGGTCATGACATGCTCCACAGTCTGTGATGGATCCTGTGCTGCACTGAAACGTCCCACACCTGTCCTCAGGTGATTGAGGGTTGTCCACTCCTTATGGGGGAGGTGCTGGTCAGGAACATATGTGAGATCCTTGATGAATTGGTGAAGCCTGGACGGTTCTGCTGCCTTCCACTGGTCTGTCCATCTTGCCTTCACCCAGGAAGCCTTAACCTTAGATATCTCCGACATGGCAATTCCTGAGTTTATGGCAAAAGTCAAAGAAAGGATTAGCCACAAGATATGAATGTAAAGTAGTCATTCTATCTTTAAACACACTTACACTGGCGTCACCAGGAATGAGATTTTAGTAGGCGAAATGCCAGTGAAGTGCATTGCGACGCATTGTGAGCTTGTAGATCGGCTATTTTCAAATAGACAAAAGTATAGGGCTGAAGAGTTTAATGTAGGCCTATGTTTTATAGCCTAATAATATTCTAAATAAGTAACTAGTCCAATAGTGTAGTACACAGGAGACAGACCATTTGGCAAGCGTGTGCACATTTGATTCTTTGTAAAGCCAGGTGACGATGACCCAAAGTAAACCCCCACAATAGCAAAAATTTGCATCTCTATAAGCAAGTTGAGTAGGCCTATGCTATCAGCTGCCTACTGTCTACGTGCCTGCTGACTGTGGACAAACTGGTTTTGCATGCTCAATGTTTTCAGGCCACGGACCCCTTAGTTGAGAGAGATGAAGCAGGGACCACCAAAACCACATAGATTCCATATAGTTTCATCATGACAGGAAAATCATCATTGTATTTTGGATCCATGTCGATTTGTGTTTCAGATATTTAACCACTTGAACAGTCAATACTTAATAAAGTTGACATTTCACTCACTACTTGGTCTGCTCTTTTCCCTCTCTACACAACCTCTTTGCCCAAATGTCTGATCTACAAGCTCACAACGCCTCGCAGTGCAAGGCGTTGTGAGCTTGTAGATCTGCTATTTTTGGCTCAAGTTCTCAGAATATGGACGCTAGGGTTCAAGTGGTTAATATAAAAAATGAGAAAATAAGGTTTCTATCACACAAAGATTTGGAGGACCCCCTTTAGTGACTCTGAGGACACCATCAAAAGTTAAAGCAATGTAAATGTCAATGTAGGCCTACACATCTTTGAGGAGGGAAAAAGTTATGTTCTGGCCCACCTTTAAGCATCTGGCTGTACTAAATAATAATAATAATTGAAATAATTGGTTACAATGTGATAACAAATTTAAATCTAGAGCTAAAACATGCAACTTGTTTAAGATAATGTCCTTGGTTAAGCTGACAAAAACAACAAACCTTGAGTTAAAACCAGCCTGTCTGGGCTAGTTTGAGAACATTTTAGAATATAGAGTAGACAATGAGGCTACTTACCATACTTTTAGATGTTTTAAGGTCCATCCGTGGGTTAAGCCAAATCGCAAGACAGTACAGTACAGTACAGTAGCCTAGTGGAAAATGAGTTCCTAATTCTATCAGTTACTTTTCAAAATCTGAGAAGGAAAGTGATTGGTTAGATGGACTTCACAGTGACGTGTGAACTCACCCTGTATTCAAATGGTAATGAGATTCTGTCCCTGGTTGGTCTGTCTGCCCTCTCTCTCTCTCCCTCTCTCTCTCTCTCTCTCTCTCTCTCTCTCTCTCTCTCTCTCTCTCTCTCTCTCTCTCTGTGTGCGTGTGTGCGTGTGTGCGTGCGTGCGTGCGTGCATGCGTGCGTGCAATGTGCCTGTCTGTCTGTCTGTCTGTCCAAAATGCATCAAGTATAATCAGCTACTGACTTTTAAATAATGTGTATTATGTATTATTATATTGTAAAAGTACCTATCAGCACATAAAGCAGACATGTCACAACACACAGACATGTCACAACACGCACGCGCACACACGCACGCACGCACGCACGCACACACGCACACGCACACACACCACCAGTGGTTTTTGGGAGCGTTCCAGGTGGTCCCTAGCTAAATGATGGCGAGTTGGTGACCAAATTGACCCTCATAGATCTACAGTTTCATTTTACACTAAATTATTGTTAAACATCTGCATTACTTAATTTACAACAAGTCTACACAATTAGAGAAAGTAGAAGTGTTATTTTGGTCAACATTTTGCCTGTTATCTCTCCTACTGGTACCGGTACAGCATGGAATTGATATAGCATTAAAGTCATGGATGTTTTTCTTTATTATTATTTTTCTTCTTTATACATAACCCCCTGAATAGATATGTTGGTCAAGCTGTTGTTAATAACTAGGCTAGACTTCGTAAGTCCATATGGAAACATTCAAAGGAAATAGTTTTCCCCACTCATTGCCTAGGCCAATTCACAGCCAAAAAATAACAAAAAATAATAAAATAAAAAATACATTTAAAAATAGGCCGATGTGGGAACCAGTGATTGACGCTTGAAGTTGAAAAATCTATGTAGACCAATGTGGGAACCATGTGGGCCTGCCCACTTCCAACCCATGCCCAGTTAGCCCACATGTAGCCCATGCGGGAACCACGTGGGCCAGCCCATGTCCATCCCATGCCCAGTTAGCCCACATGTAGCCCATGCGGGAACCACGTGGGCCAACCCACTTCCATCCCATGCCCAGTTAGCCCACATGTAGCCCACGCGGGAACCACCTGGGCCAGCCCACTTCCATCCCATGCCCACTTAGCCCACATGTAGCCCATGCGGGAACCACGTGGGCCAGCCCATGTCCATCCCATGCCCAGTTAGCCCACATGTAGCCCATGCAGGAACCTTGTGGCCAAGCCCACTTCCATCCCATGCCCAGTTAGCCCACATGTAGCCCACGCAGGAACCACCTGGGCCAGCCCACTTCCATCCCATGCCCACTTAGCCCACATGTAGCCCATGCGGGAACCACGTGGGCCAGCCCACTTCCATCCCATGCCCAGTTAGCCCACATGTAGCCCATGCGGGAACCACGTGGGCCAACCCACTTCCATCCCATGCCCAGTTAGCCCACATGTAGCCCATGTGGGAACCACTTGGGCCAGCCCATGTCCATCCCATGCCCAGTTAGCCCACATGTAGCCCATGCGGGAACCACGTGGGCCAACCCACTTCCATCCCATGCCCAGTTAGCCCACATGTAGCCCACGCGGGAACCACTTGGGCCAGCCCACTTCAATCCCATGCCCAGTTAGCCCACATGTAGCCCATGCGGGAACCATGTGGGAAAGCCCACTTCCAACCCATGCCCAGGTATCCCACATGTATCCCACGTGGGACCCATGTAATTTGCCCACATCAAGCCCATGCCCACGTGGTACCCAAGTAGCCCAACTCGTACCCATGCGGGACCCATGTGGGCGTGCTGGCTGGGTGGTAAACCACTTGAGCCCTAGCATCCCTATTATGTGGGGGGGGGGACATTGGCTGAAAATCACAACAAATCACGTTGTGAGCTTTTCCAAAGGGGAAAAAGGAGCGCACCAAGTAAAAGTGCCAATTCAGGTCCATTTGGTCTGAAGCGTCCTCAAGCGTAGCGGAAGTAAATAAAGAAGTGTAGCTGAATTATATAAGTAATTTTGTTCTGTTATAGGATTACAATTTACAATTTAGGCATTTAGCAGATGCTTTTAATCCAAAGCGACGTACAATAAGCAGGTAATACATCACTATAATAAGCAAGCTAATATGTCAGTACATCAACAACAATACAACAAATGCATAGGAATATCAATCTAGAAAAACAATAACATAGGTAGACCTTTAGAACCTTTCTAAAACCTAGAAATGCTATCTAGCTTCATGTGTGGTCATCAAAACAATCAAAAAGAACTTTTGTCCTTGATTGATTATTGACGGGTGGATGGCTATCAGTTCAAAGGCCATGTTTTCACTGCTGTCTGAACAACCACTCTCTCTCTCTCTCTCTCTCTCTCTCTCTCTCTCTCTCTCTCTCTCTCTCTCTCTCTCTCTCTCTCTCTCTCTCTCTCTCTCTCTCTCTCTCCCTTTGTCTCTCACAGAGACACGTCACGCAGTCCGGAGGCAACCGAAAATTCAAGTGCACTGAATGTGGCAAAGCCTTCAAGTACAAACATCACCTGAAGGAACATCTGCGTATTCACAGCGGTAAGAAGACTTCCTACAACCTCCTCCTGTCCCCACTAGCAGCCTGTCAGCCAGGGACGTGCTGGGCCCCTGATTCAGCCCGGAGAAAAGAGTTGCAGAGGCCCTCATTGCGCGCTATGGAGAGAGATCTCTCTCTATAGCGCTGCTGCTACTCAAAGATTTGCCATTTCAGATCATGACAAGTGACAAGCCAGTGGGCCAATTACATGAGTTATATATCGTCGTTGTCGGGTGGAAACCTTGTATGTCCAAAACCGTTTGTTTTGTATTTATCATTTTGAAAATGATTTAAACTAAAATCCGATCTACAAGCACACAACGCCTCGCGCTGCGCTGCGAGCCTTTTATGATGAAGCAGGGCTTTGCTTTGCGAAAAAATGTACAAATTTGAAACTTGGAGATACAAGGTTTCTGCCCGACAGTGACGATTTACTTTGTTGGCCGCCCAGCCCCCAAAATGGAACGAAGGCCGACATTTTATTTTAATCTTTTCCCTAATGAACCGGCCGTTGGGGAGTTGTCCCGCTTTTCCCAATGGCCAGCACGTCCCTGCTGTCAGCGCGTGCATACAGTATTATCGTCACTGTCAGGCAGAAACCTCGTATCTCCAAGTTTCAAATGTGTACGTTTATTTGTAAGTAAAAGTAAAAGCCCTGCTTCATCATACAAGACCGTCGCACAGAACTAGTGAAAATAGCAGATCTACAAGCACAGTGTGCTTGTAGATCAGCTATCTTCACTATTCTAAATCATTTTTAAAACGATAAATACAAAACGAACAGTTTTGGACATATAAGGTTTCCACCTGACAACAACGATAATGTGTGTTTGGCAGTGCACGTGTGAATGTGTGTGCGTTTGTGTGTGTGCGTGCGAGCTGCCGTAGTTATTGAGATGACTCACTCACAGATGGCTCAATAACCCCTCTCCCATAACGACATATTTATGTTTTATTTACGTTTTTAGCCAGTTCCGTGTATTTAGATCGTATACTCGATGGTGTTTCAGTGCATTGTGTGCTCCCTTCTTAATGTGCCATAATTGTGTTTCTTTTGGCATTATGGGATAGCAATTAGAGGGGCATTTCCCAACGGTACCATTCCATCTCAGCGTTTGAGCATCATTGAAATGCATTAGAGCTCTTTCCTGCCTTATAGCTCCTCTCGCTCCGTTCACTAATGGAAGTTTGTGAATCTCTCTCCCTCTCGTTTCCCCCCCTCCTCCCCCCCCCCCCCCCCCCCCACACACACACCTTAATTTGCTTATTTCTATCATTTTAGTGATTTTAAGGATTTTGATTTGCAAGTGGCTAAATATGTATTTTTAGACACAATAAGCCCATTCCCAAGATGCACCGCAAAGAAGTTGCCGGCGTATGCTGTCTAAAAAGACATATTTTGCCACTTGTACGCATGCCCCCAACCACTGAAATCAAAATACTAAAATCGATAAAACAACAGAAAGGCACAGCAGTAAATGAAAACATTTTAACACTCATCTTTTCTCTAATTGTGTGGGTTTTTTTTTTCTTTCACAGGGGAGAAACCCTACGAGTGCTCCAACTGCAAGAAGCGCTTCTCCCACTCGGGCTCGTACAGCTCGCACATCAGCAGCAAGAAGTGCATCAGCGTCATCTCCGTCAACGGCAGGTCGTCACGCTCCTCGTCGGGGAACAACAACGCCAAGACGTCGACCCAGCAGCCTCCCCAGTGCCCGGCGTCGTCTCCTTTGGCCCTGCCCAGGGGCGCCTTACCCTCCTCGGCCCTCGCCACCCGCACCCAGACCCGGGACAAGCCCCTGCAGGAGCAGCTGCCGCTCAACCAGATCAAGAGCGAGCCGCTGGACTATGAGTACAAGCCGGTGGTTATGATGACGTCGCCGTCCGGTGGCGGAGGCGGAAACAACAACGGAGGGGTTTTCGCCGGCGGCGCGGCGGCTCACCTGCAGGGCGGTGCCACCGTGCAGGCGGTGGTCCTGCCCACCGTGGGCCTGGTGTCGCCCATCACCATCAACCTGGCCGACCTGCAGAACGTCCTCAAGGCGGCCATGGACGGCAACATGATCCGCCAGGTTAGCCACACCCACAGCCACAACACCAGAGGGAGCGCACACAACCATCTGATAACACAAACCCATAAGACAAATATGGCGTAAATTCTCCTTCTACAACACTGCCACCCATGGTGTGGAATTCCTTGACTACCTCCCTTAAAACATGTAGCTCGCTGGCATCCTTCAAAACTGCCCTGAAAACTCACCTTTCAGGAGGCCAGAGGCGGATGCACTTATCACTTCTCCCATAGACAGGCGAGAAGTGAGCACCCCCCGTTACTTTACCTTAGCCCCACCCCCTTGTTTCCCCTATCCTGTACATAGTATAGTGTTTTTATAACTGCGATAGTATTGAATGTTTTCTTTGCTTGCTATTTGTTATGTCCATGAATTGAATACCAAGGACTTCCAACGTAAAAAAAAGACCGTAAAAGGACTTATTTGGGGTGCTCTTTTTAGGCAGGGCGTTTAACTGTACTTGTACTGTACTACATTTCTATACTATACTTGTACTGTTCTCTATTTTTGTCTAATAACATTTTCAATCAATCAAAAAAGGTGCTGGAGAACAACGGCAAGGGCCACCAGGGGGCGCTCCACCACCAGCAGCAGCTCATCCCCATCAGCCTGCCCATCATGGGCCAAGACGGCAACACCAAGATCATCATCAACTACAGCCTGGACCCCAGCCAGGCCCAGCAGCTCGCGCCGCACAACCTGAAGAAGGAGCATCTCCAGGTAGGGGTGGGCGATATGGAAAAATACAATATCACGATATTTTCCCAAGCCGTATCACGATACACGATTTTATCACGATTATTTTTCACGTTGGTTTTTATGGTTATTTTTTTAAGTTACTTGACAAAAACTAGACTCTCTGGGTTCCTTTTGGGAGGTCTAAATTGAACTTTACAAGTATGTAACTCTGACAGTATACAAATGAAACCAAATGGACCCTTACGGGTCCATTTGGTTTCATTTGTATACTGTCAGAGTTAAGTGGAGACCTTGACAATTTTGAAAACTGATGATTTTGACCAAAATGCAGGTTTGATTTAATTCTGCAATGAATCTCTGTATTGACGATTAAACAGGATTTTTTACAAGGCTCCCTCAATTGTATCACGATATATACGATACCTCTGAAAAGGCATATATCATGGAGACATTGTATCATCTCAACGATAATTATCACCATATCGCCCACCCCTATCTCCAGGTCACCGTGCCCTCCGCGCACGGCACCGCCGAGGTCGTCAACAAGGCCCAGAAAGTACCCGAAGACCTCACGGTCAAGACCGCATGCAGGGACGTGGCGACGAAGGAAACGGACAAGGAGGGGAAGACCACTAAAACCTGTCTCCTGTGTGACAACTGTCCTGGAGGGCTGGACACCGCTCTCCACGCCCTCAAGCACTGCACCAAGGACGGCCTCAGGCTCAACGGAGCAGGTCTCGATAAGTCGGAGTCCGCCGTCGCCGCCCTGCTGGCCGACGGAGGGCTCTGCAACCAGCCCAAGAACCTCCTGTCGCTGCTCAAGGCCTACTTCGCCCTGAACGCCGAGCCCACCAAGGACGAGCTGACCAAGATCTCGGACTCGGTCAGCCTGCCCGCCCACGTGGTCAAGAAGTGGTTCGACAAGATGCAGGAGGGTCGTAACAACATCCCGCCGGGCGCCCCCACGCCGCCCTCCGAGGAGGAGGACTCCTGCGACGCCAACAACGTGGTGTCTCTGGCGCCCGGGAAGGACAAGGGCACGTCGAGTCCCTCGGGGACGCAGGGCAGCCCGACGGAGGCGACCCCCGCGGAGGTCGACGGCTCCCACAGCTCGCCGGCCTCCCCCTCGCCACTAAACCTAACGGCCGGCTCTGGGGGTCCCCTGTCCCCGCAGACCACCGCCACCACCGAGGGACCCCTGGACCTGTCCCTGCCAAAGTCTGCCAATAGGGCTGCGGCCAAATCCCTCTCCTCCCACTCCTCCGGCTCTGCCAATCAGGACGAGCCCTTGAACTTGACTTGCATAAAGAAAGAGGCGTCGCCACTCTCGGCCGCGGGCGGGGGCCACTCCGTGCCCGTCTCGCTGTACTCCAGCGGCCAGCCAAGTGCCAACAACAACCACATTAACATTATGACCACTCAGCTGCCCGCCCTGGTGGCCATCACTGACCAGAGCCACCACGTGCAGTGTTTACGGGCCTTCACCAACAGCAAGCAGCAGACCATCCTGATCCCACAGCTGGCCTACACCTATACCACTACAGCCAGCAGCCCCGCTGGCACCCAGACCCAGGAGAAGACCATCCACCTCAACGGAATCAAGGTGCTTTATCTTTCCATTCCATCGCTTTTATTGATGTCCATTAGAGCAGTGGTCCTCGACCATATTTGAACCTGGGACCCCTGCACAAGCACTTTGAATTGTGGTCGGTTGGCATTCATTTAGTTTGACTCGATCTATTCCATTGTGAAAATAGCAGATCTACATGCTCACAACGCCTCGCGTTGCGAGGCGTTGTGAGCATGTAGATCCCGACCCCCAGGTTGAGAACCATTGCATTAGAGTTCTCAACGGGCCTGAAAATTAACCGGGCCACGAGGCTCGGCCTGGCCTGAACAATTACCATACTTTATTACTTTTATAGGCTCGAAAACCAGAAAAAGACCAAAAGGCGTCATTATGCGCTTAATGTTGTGTCAAAGTCAGGCATCCAACAAACTTTGAACTGAGCAGAGTTGACCTTCCGTTCCAGAGATAACGGCCACACTAAACTAAAACTAACGGCCCGAGTCTTAGCATACATTTTGGGCCCAGAACCGGCCCGAAAACGTCGGGTCGGGTCAGTTTCGGGGTGGAATTTGAGAACTCTAATGTCCATTGAATGAGAGGCATTCCTCCTTGTGGCTCAGAGACTACTCATGCCATGAGTTATAGCGAAGGGAGGAAGTTAGAATCATTTTTTCCACATGAATAAGTCATCTTTAATTCTTTAGTAATGTTGGAGGAACTCGCCCCAGTACATGATGGGAGTCTGTTTGTTGCGCTGCTGGCTTGACTTCCTCTGGAGGTCTGCCCACACTGGAACAAGTCCCAGCTATTCACACTGGAACAAGTCCCAGCTATTCACACTGGAACAAGTCCCAGCAATTCAGTTTACTGATAGCAGCAGTGCTATGTTCCTGACACAGCAACAACGTTGGCTGTTTTGAAATCAATTGGGTTTCTCTCCCCCCCCCCCCCCCCCCCCCCCCCCCTTCTCTCTTTTCAGAGAAATCTGACAAAGCCTTTAGAGTCCAGACCATTATCTGGCTCTGTTCACCACTTGTCAGGAGGGTGATAGATACAATAGGTAGAAAACCATCAGAAAACCCAATCAATAAGTCATATACAGAAATGTCAGAATTCATCTCTTTGTAAAATGATAGCCCTTAAGCCATGTAGACCGGGAACGCAAATCTGTGTCACTCTAGATTTCAACCATTATTTTATGCTTTAACTATTGAAAAATAGCAGATATACAATGATGTAGATCTGCTATAAAAATAAAAAGTCTTTGAATATTTTTGACTCGATTCTATAAACGTCTTCTAAATCCTTCTTCTAAATCAGTGGTTCTCAAACCCTTTCACGTCAAGGACCCCCGAAATCATATGTATTTGGCCACGGACCCCCATTTAAAAAATATTTAGTTCCAGGGACCCCGCCCCAGAAGCAAACTTTGAGTTACAAATGTTCGCTTTAAAAATAGACATATTCAAAGACTTGCACACATTTCCAAGACTTTTTTCAAAAATAGCAGATCTACAAGCTCGCAGCGCGGCACTCGGTGCCGCGCTGTGAGCTTGTATATCTGCTATTTTTCAATAGTTAAAAGCATTAAATAATTTTAGGCCCAAAAAGCTTAATAGTTGTTCATTTGGTGGACACCTAATGGGCCCATAATGATGGATCCTGGGCTCTCCCGGCGTTGTATGAGCGATCCCTCTAGCCTGTCAGCCAGAAGACGTGAGGCAGCACTTATACTGCAGAGCCCTGCATTGATCTGTTGGAATCTGTTTAAATGCTGCACCTCGGCCCCGGCCCCCATTGATTTATTGTTGTTGTATTATGCTTTCATGTTAAGTGGATTGGCACAGAAGGCTGCCCTGTTAAAAAGAACTTAGCAACGTATATGCAGCATCAGTTCCTTAATGTCCCAATGCAGCAAACAGTGGCAGCTCCAGAGAATTGAGACAGGGGGGCAACAAACAATTATGAATTGTACTAATATTACAAACGAGATTCTCTCGCTTAGAGTATGGAAAACGTAATTGACCAGATCATTGGTCAGTTTTCAACTCCAAATCTGTGGACTGTGGCTGATCGAATAGGGTTTTTGTGAGGCTGAAGATGCTTTCCAGCATAAAAAGTACAGTTTTATAGTATGGTTGACATAGATGTCAGTCAATTGTCTTAAACATATTATATTTAATTTATTTGTTCCTTAAATATTTTTTTTTGGGGGGGGGGAAATAAACAGAATAATAAACAAAAATAAAAAATAAAACAATCCACAGGAGGCAAGCAGTGATCACCCCATGATGTGCACCGCAATGTAGTTTCAAATGCACTACATTGAAGACGCTTTTTGAGAGTGAAAAAAATGAGAAGACCCGTGTGATATGTGTGATCTGGGCAGCTTGCCCTAAGAAATGTGCCAATCTCAACAGGAAACAACGGTACTTGCATACAACTGTACACTGTGTACAGTTGTATGAAACAACATTTTTGTGTTGTAGAACCGCCGAGCCAACCAATATGCCCATATCTCCATATACATGGATCTCCATATATGGGCAAGTGGTCCGATATATATTAATAATGAATTCCGTCCTGTGCGAATTCCGTCCTGCCCGACCTTGCCCTCTGTGGCTTTTCGCCCTTAGGCGTCTTACTGGTATATAACTCTTATATCGTCGTTGTCGGGTGGAAACCTTGTATGTCCAAAACTGTTTGTTTTGTATTTATCATTTTAAAAATGTTTTGAACTAGTGAAAACAGCCGATCTAGGGTTAACCCTAACCCTAACCCTGATGAAGCAGGGCTTTACTTTGCAAAAGAACGTACACATTTGAAACTTGGAGATACAAGGTTTTCACCCGACAACAACGATATGCTTGCTCTATACAGTATTTCTGTTTCACTATATCTAAAAAGATATCTATTTTGGATACTTGGAGTCATACCGTCCAGTCATATCAGGAAGCCGTTGGTGTGTTCTCAGCGGTGTGCTTGTAAGTGAACACAGAACGCCTGGGTCACGTTGAGTCACGGCGGTTCTTTTTTTCTTCTTCAGGCCAAAGTAAAAACAAATGAAGTCAAACGGAGCGTTTTGTGTGTGTAGGTGATTTAGATCTCAGGAGGGAACCCAGAGAGTACGGTGTTCTGTACCGAAGGCAGGATGTGGACATGGTTCGACCCAAATGCATCATTTCCTGTCACCCACGTACAGCCTGACTGTACCTTCTCAAAAAGCATTTCTCCTGGCAGGGCTGATCAATTCCTGATGATTCATTAACCCGTTTTAGACCTGCAACGCAAATCTGTGTCACTTATTTAGATTTGAACCTGCTTCAAGCATTATTTTAAAATAGCAGATCTACAAGCTCACGGCGCGGCACCGAGTGCCGCGCTGCGAGCTTGTAGATCTGCTATTATTGAAAAATCGTGAACATTAGTGCAAGTCTTTGAATGTTTTTGACCCGATTCTAAAAAGGTCTTCTAAATCCTTCTTCTAAATCAGTGGTTCTCAAACTGTCAAGGACCCCCAAAATTACATGTATTTGGCCGCGGACCCCCCATCTCAAAATATGTTGTTCCAGGGACCACCCAGAAGCAAATATTTGAGTTACAAATGTTTGCTTTTAAAAAGATATATTCAAAGATATATTGCAAAAAAAATAAAAAATCTAGCTTTTTCAAAAATAGCAGATCTACAAGCTCGCAGCGCGGCACTCGGTGCCAAGCGGTGAACTTGTATATCTGCTATTTTTCAACAGTTAAAGCATAAAAAAATTCTAGGTCTAAATAGGTTGATTATCTGTAAAATGTAATTCTTATCAGGCTTATCTTCTCCGGTTTAGTTTAGTTTATTAAGGATCGTTGTGGAGACTATTCTTCCAGCGGTCCAGGCAAAGAAAGAAACATCACAATATAAATCATAAAATGCAGTACAGCATTATTTCATAGACGTTCTTTTGGCTAGGCCATGGGCCTGTTGCACCTCTAAAGGTGGTCAAAAGATAATTAAAAATAACACCCAATGTGAAGTGAGCGGTGGTCGTGCTTGCATAACGTCTTCAGACTAGGATGTAATTGGTGATGTAATACAGGCTACACACACACACACATTGCTATGGTAAAACGCTGAGGAAAAAGTGGCTACAGACTAGGATGTAATTGGTGATGTAATGCAGGCTACACACACACACACACACACACACACACACACATTGCTATGGCAAAACGCTGAGGAAAAACACATTGCTATGGCAATACGCTGAGGAAAAGTGGCTACAGACACACGCACAGCCACTCTATGGAGCGGTTTACCACCACTCAAAAACTAATCTAATATCATTTCCATTGATACTTGCTTCCTTAAGCTTCCTTTTAAAACCAGATGTATTTCTCTGTGGCTCCTGCAGGAGGAGAAGCAGGACACCAGCTCTGAGGGCGTGTCCACCATGGAGGATCAGAACGACTCGGACTCGGGCCCCCCCAGGAAGAAGATGAGGAAGACGGAGAGTGGCATGTACGCCTGTGACCTGTGTGACAAGATCTTCCAGAAGAGCAGCTCGCTGCTCAGACACAAATACGAACACACAGGTAAAGTACCGCAGCAATGCACTCTGGGAGAGATGCAACACCCGTGTCCCCACCATAGATATTTAGGCCTAGAATTATTGAATGCTTTAACCGGCAGCGTTCTCTGCGCTGAGCAGAGGAGCAGAGGGGGGAGGGGGGAGGAGAACACATGCGATTGGCCAGAGACTCGCGGAGAGATTCGTCGCGCCCGCCCATCTGCCTACACAAACTGGTCCGCGTTAGGTTAGAGTGCTCAAGAACAGACTAACTGAGCTCCAGTTAAGTGAAAAGGACCTTTCAATGGCTAGCCAGCTTGCTGACATAGAAACGTATGTTTTTCAAAAAAATCTTAGAAGGATTCAAAAGACACTTATAGAATCAGGTCAAAATTCTAATTTTCACGATTTTTCCAAAATAGCAGATCTACAAGCTCGCAGCGCGGCACTCGGTGCCGCGCTGTGAGCTTGTATATCTGCTATTTTTTAATAGTTAAAGGCATGTATAATAATACGCAATAATGTGTACCCGTTCTGAATGTGTTAAGGGAAGGCAATTATTACTTGTCGCTCCAATGAACTGCAGCAGCGAATGAGGTCTAGGTCTTTATTGCGACCGCAGGTCGCAGTTTAGTATGTGAACCGTCACAGCTTGACCGTATCTCTGTCTGTCAGTAACGCCTGACACTGTGGTTCCCCTGACACATCACTGTGACATCACAGGTGACATCACAGTGATGTCAGATACTCAGAGCAGGGATCTCCATATATGGGCATAAAAGGCTGACACATCACTGTGACTTCACAGGTGACATCACAGTGATGTCAGATACTCAGAGCAGGGATCTCCATATATGGGCATAAAAGGGATCTCCATATATGGGCATAAAAGGGATTGTATGTATGATGTCAGACCACAGAATCCATATATGGCCAAGCTAAATGGCAAAGACAGATGGCGCGACCTCGCAAGGTCGCTTTTCCCCCTTAGGCGTCTTACTGGTATCTATGGTGGGTGAGCTTGCACTATGACCTTGACTGATTTGAAAATCAATCAATCAATCAATAGCGCAGGTTCTGATCCTTCCACTAATTCATCTCGTCCAAGCTGTCACTGTGACAGACAAACAAGCAAAAAAAAAACAACAGTCGCCAGCGATTACAGCACAACCCGCTCCACTGGGTGTGGGTGTAATTAGCGGCTCCAAAAAACACACACACACCCTGTCGTGTTTCTTCTTCTCTCTTGTGTGTTCTCTGAGCCTACGCACGAAAAAACACAGCCTTTTTTATTCCTATGCTCACACACGGCGCGGCCGACTGTGGAAACTGCTCTCTCGCGCTATCACTCACCGGCGCAGCGCTGGGAGAGATGACTCAGGGTTAAAACAACGGAGGGGGATTTCCAGCTATCACGCTAGCTGTTGCAGAGCAGAGCTCCACATGCAGCGTGCAGCGAGCACTGGGTGGACAACCCCATTCCAGTTGTTCCAATTACTCAATACGCGCAGAAGAGGTCTGAGGACGTCTTCTCCGCCAACTCCCCACCTCTACCCTGCCAGCTAACCTTAACGGCAGGCATGTGCACACATAGACATCAAAGGGGGCTTGAGCCCCTGCCCTTTTATCCGTCCGTAAAAAAGTGCCCTCTCTCCAGACCATGAATGCAGTTTTTACCATGGTGAAAGAAATGCAAACGCCCCTCTTTCCATGCCATACCTGAAGGCAGCATTCAAGAGAATGAATTGCCTTGTCCAAACTCTCCTTGAACTTGAATGCAGCATCTTGTGTTGAAAGAATTGCCCTCTCTGTGTAAAAGTCCATGCCGTTACGCCACATCTCCAGTATTGACTTGATTATGTTTTAGTTCAGTGTGGTATCAAGCACCAAAAATAGCCGACCTCCAAGCTCACAACACGTCGCCGCGACGTGTTTCGAGCTTGGAGTTCTGCCATTTTCGGTATTTTCACCAAAAGGCCCTTTTAGAAATTTCAGCCCCTGCCTCTCTAACATTCTCTGCACGTCCCTGCTTAACGTGCAACACACGAGACGTCCCGAAATGTTGCAACACACAGGCGAGAGCTCTGGTAGTGATTTGGAAACGCTCGCAGGAGAAGTGTGCATGATGATGGCGTTCGTTGGCCAAGCCCAGGTCAATGCTCTCTCCGCTTGCTTTATTATTGCGATACCTGGCGAGCAACCACGGTTCTCTGCTCCAGATGACCTCACCTAGGCTGAGACCAGGGACGTGCTGGCCATTGGGAAAAGCGGGACAACTCCCGAACGGCCGGTTCATTCCCGGCCGGTCCAGGCCCGGCCATTAGGACAAAATTCAAAATAAAATGTCGGCCTTCGTTCCATTTTGGGGGCTGGGTGGCCAACAAAGTAAATCGTCACTGTCGGGCAGAAACCTCAGAAAACCTCAGAAAACAGCAGATCTACAAGCACACAACGCCTCGCGGTGCGAGGCGTTGTGTGCTTGTAGATCGGCTGTTTTCACTAGTTTATATCATTTTTAAAATGATAAATACAAAACAAACGGTTTTGGACATACAAGGTTTCCACCCGAAATATAACTCATGTAATTGGATCACTGGCTTGTCACTTGTCATGATCTGAAATGGCAAATAGCAGCGAGGGCCTCTCCAACTCTTTTTTCCCGGGCTGAATCAGGGGCCCAGCACGTCCCTGGCTGAGACGTTAGCTGTTCCCCGTGTGGATAAAAAAGTGGCCTCGAAGCCTTTCAGGCAAGAATCTTGTTGTGGTTCTTGTTGCATTGTTTGGACGTATTTTCCTTGGATACGTCGATGATAGATACTACGGGGCCTTCGCAGGCGTTGGCACCGTTTCGATCTCTCGCGGCCCACGTGGGGGGAGAGCTCAGCGGGGGTGCTGTGGGGAGCTTCTCTTCCCCACATGTGCTCCGTTTCAATCGTTGACCTCCATCCTCTGTTGCCGTGTTCGATTGCAGAGAGGCTGTATGTTTACGATGTGTTTAAAGGGCCGTTTACAGTTCTGTATGTTTGAGTTTGTGTACGTTTTGGGTGAGAGAGTACGTGCAGTAATTACGTCGACATGCTTAGTTCGTCTACGGTTTGTGCGTGCCGACCCGCTCTCCGCTCCAATTCTGCCCCGTTGGGGCCGCGCGCCACATATTACGCCTCGCAGCACAGAGCACATGTGAACGATGGTATCCGGTTCGCGCAGTAGAGAGCAGTTCATTTGGGGGGGGTGGAGGGCCCCCCCAGTTTTACTCACTGGTTAATCACTATTATATGATATTTACCTTGCTGGCTTGCTCATTTTAAATAAATCACAGAATGCAGAATTAAAAATATATTTTATTCTAGTCGTTTGCCTCGGGGGTTCGGCGCACTAGCGCCCCTATGGGCCGGCCGCGGCTGCCTGTGGTCCTTATGTATTACTATGCATGGTACTTAACCCATTTAGAATGGGTACAGATTATTGTGCATCATTATTTTATGCTTTAACTATTGAAAAATAGCATATATACAAGCTCACAGCGGTGCCGCGCTGCGAGCTTGTAGATCTTGTAGAGCTATTTTTGAAAAATTGTGACAATTTGAATTTTGACCAGATTCTATACGTGTCTTTTGAATCCTTCTAAGGTTTTTTGAAAAAACCTATGTTTCTATGTCAGCAATCTGGCTATAGCCATCGTCAAAGAAAAGGTCCTTTTCACTTAACTGGAGCTCAGTTAGTCTGTTCTTGAGAGACTACTATGTCAGTGGTTCTCAAACCTTTTCATGTGAAGGAACCCCAAACTGATATGTATTTGGCCACGGACCCTCATCTCAAAATATCTAGGTCCAGGTACCACCCAGATGCAAAATTTGAGTTACAGACGTTCGCTTTGAAAATACATATATTCAAAGATTTGCACACATTTTCACGACTTTTTCAAAATTAGCAGATCTACAAGCTTGCAGCGCGGTACTCGGTGCCGCGCTGTGAGCTTGCATCTGCTATTTTTCACCGGTTAAAGCATTCAATAATTCTCTCTCTCTCTCTCTCTCCTGCAGGGAAGCGGCCCCACGAGTGCGGCATCTGCACCAAGGCCTTCAAACACAAGCACCACCTCATCGAGCACATGCGCCTGCACTCGGGCGAGAAACCCTACCAGTGCGACAAGTGCGGCAAGCGCTTCTCGCACTCGGGCTCCTACTCGCAGCACATGAACCACCGCTACTCCTACTGCAAGAAGGAGGCGCAGGGAGGAGGAGGAGGGGGGCCACGAGGGGAGAGGGAGAGAGGAGGAGGAGCGGCGGGGGGCCGGGAGAGCCCCGAGGAAGAGCCGGAGGAGACGAGAGAGGAGGAGATGGAGATGGAGATGGAGGAGGAGGTTCTGGGAGAGCGGTCCTCTTCGCCTCCGCCCGGCTCCCACGCCGACTCGGACGAGCGAGGGAGCAGCGCCCGCGAGGACGAGCTGGAGGAGGAGAGCGAGGAGGAGCTGGAGGAAGAGGAGGAGATGGGGAGCGAGGCGGGGGGAGCCGCCGTGGACATGGACGACATCCAGGTGGTGCAGATAGGAGACGAAGGGGGAGACGAGGAGGAAGACGAGGTGGAGAGAGAGGGGACGGACGGAAAGGAGGAGGACGCGGTGGACGAGAGCGCGGAGAGAGGGGAGGACACGGCGGAGGAGAAAGGGGTGGAGAGCCTGGAGGAAGGGGTGGAGAGCCTGGAGGAAGGGGTGGAGAGCCTGGAGGAAGGGGTGGAGAGCCTGGAGGAAGGGGTGGAGAGCCTGGAGGAAGGGGTGGAGAGCGTGGCGGCCGTGGCGGCCGTGGCGGCGGAAGGGGCAGAGTCAGAGGAGGAGGAGACGTCAGGACAGGGAGTGGAAGTCGAGCAGGAGGAGGAAGGGCAGAAAGAGGAGGAGCAGCAGGAGGAGGCAGACACGAGGCAGGAGGAGGAGGAGGAGGAGGAGGAGGTGCACGAGGAGGAGAAGAAGGGCCAGGTGGAGGAGAAGGCAGCGGACGGGGAGGAGTCTAAAGAGGAAAAGGGGGTGGAGGCTGAGGGGACGCCGACGGAGGCAGAATCAGGGGAGGGGGGGGAGGAGGAGCAGGTCACGGAGGAGGAGGGGACAGGGGGCGAGGCTGGCGGGGACGCGGTCGTCTCGCGTGAAGGCGAGACGCAGCAGGCGACGAAGACGACGCCACAGGAGAAAGAGGAGGCAGAGACTGAATGACGGAGCAGCTAAAGCCTGTGATTATTTACAGTATATATACCCTTCTCCTTCTCCCTGATGAAACGGAATGAATCAGTCCCCCTCTCCCCCCCTCCCTCTCTCTCTCTCTCTCTCCCCCCTCTGGAGACTGACTGGACGGAGGCGAACGGGTTGAGAGCAAGGAGAGCCGCACGTTCTCGCTCGCTCGGACAAAATGCGTTTCACTCTTCACTACTGTGTAGAAATCCAGGTGTGCCTGAAACAAAATACTAGTGACTTTATCTGCAGGAGAAGGTCTCACTTATGTGTGTCTATATATGTATGTATATATATACGCATATAGATAGACAAAGAAGACAAAGCGTGAATTTTAACGATGGAGGAAATGCATTATTACAGACTTTGGAAGCTAGAGCCGACACGTTTTAGATAATGTTTTATTACTAAAACAACTTTGGGTCTTTTTTTTTTTCTTTTTATCAGTGTTACTAATTTTATCATTCATATTTTAACCTTTAAAAAGCTGTACAGTTGGGAGATATTTCTATAACTTTTTATTGCCAATGAACAAAAAAAGAAGAAGAAAAAAAAAAAAGAAATCAGTATTTTATTAAGTTGGAAGGATAACAAAAAAGAGAATCCTGTGCACTACAAGTGGCTTGGTTTACCCACTATGGATGGAACAACCGTTTGAGTTATGTCGTCTACCCTTCAGTATTACCGCACTAGAGTTATACCAACGCCGTCAAGCTAGCAGACATTGTTAGCATAGCATTTTTTTATATTTTAGTTTATTGATTTGTTTTTTTTGGAATGGATTATGAGCCTTAAGGAGAAGAAAGAACAAAATAACTAAAACAACGGAGAGTGGGATGGGTCCGTTCGTTCAGCCCTTCGTGTTCTGTGTTCTGGTTTTACTTTTAGACGTCAAGAGGTACATAGCGTCGTTCTGAAGGTGGCGTCCATTTTACTTTTGATTCACAAAGTCAGTGTTACGTGTCCAGAATGAGCAGAAACGGGAGGGGTTCGAGGGCAGAGAACCCACTCGCCCCTCCCCCCCCACCCCGCCCACTCCCAGCCTTATATGCAAAAACACAACACGAAAGACGAGTATTACATGCATATCAAAAGTGCCATTGAATATTATTGCTGTTGAAATCTCAGCGGCTGCGGTCAGATTTTGCCAGGGCCCAGATTTTGATTGCAGCTCAAGCTGTCAAACTAATATAAAGGCCGATATACTGTTGATTTTGGCTCGACCACTAGACCTGATAGGGTAGAAACTGTTAGCGTACTGCATATTCATGTATCTTTTAGATTTTTTTAGATTAAGTTTACTTCTCTTTCTAATCGGAGAAATCAGTGACTACAAGATGCACATATTTTCCAACGGGTGATGATGAAGTATGATTTGTAACTGTAAAGTATTAATCTTGCTTTTACAAAGTGTACCTTTACGCCACTATCCCCGCCCCCTCCCCAACCCCCGTTCAGTGCACTTGTTTGAAGGGGTCATGACATAAAAAAAAAAATGTGTGGCTTTTTTCATATTTCCTGACCTCAATTACACACACACACACACACACACACACACACACACACACACACACACACACACACACACACACACACACACACACACACACACACACACACACACACACACACAATTTTTTTTTTTCCTGTAATCTGTAGTGGAATAATTAACCTCGCCCACCAGGCTTTCAGAGAGAAAGCCTGGTGTTTGTTCACAACAGCCCGTTTGGTTTCCGCCCAACGCGGAAACCACTAGAAGAAGCGGCGTCGCTCTGATTTGGTTCCCTCCGTTTGTTTCCCCAATCCTTTTTAAAATGCTCGAGTAGCCTAGTGTAGTCTTTCCAGTCGCTACGAGTTGAACTAAAAAAAGATGCATATACCAAAAAAAAAATTCAAAAGCAAAACTACTCCGCATCAAGGAGTTTATTAGGTAGGCCTTAAAAGTATGTCCTTGAGTGCAGGGGAATTATTTTGGGTTAAAACTGTTTCCGGTGGATAGTTCCGGCCAAATTGTAGTCCTTTGAGTACTACAACATGACGTTTTGAGGTTTCCGCTCCAGACCGGTTACAAGTCCGAAAAGTGAAGTGATCCCAGACTATGGAATAATTAGGCTCAGAAAAGTGGGTTAATTTGCCTCTGGACGTACGCATCATCATCCAAGGGAGGGTGTGGTTGTAGGTGAGGGTACAAACCACACCCCTACAACCACACCCTCCCCTGGATGATGATGCGTACGTCCAGAGGCAAATTAACTCACTTTTCTGAGCCGAATTATTCAAAAAACTACAGATTACAGAAAAACCACTGAATGTTGAAAGTTCAGTTTTTTTGTGTGTGTAATTGAGCTCAGGAAACATGAAAAAAAGCCTAAGAATAAAATAAATCTATGTTTTGATGTCATAAGACATTTAAAGCCCAATTCATAGCAGCACGGCAGCGTCGCAAATTGAAAACAGCAGACCTACGACGAGCTCACAATGTGTTGCGGAACGCGGCGCCATTTTGAGCTTGTAGGTCTGCAATTGTTTGCCGCAACGACACCGTCGCGCAACGGGGGCATACATTCGGCTTAACGACGTCGTCAAATGCTCACACTCTCTCTCTCTCTCTCTTCAGGTAACAGACGTAGGCAAATATGAATCCCAGGACTTTTTAATTCAAATGTGTTGTTTTTTTGTTTTTTTTGTTTTTTTTACCTGTCAGTATTATTATTATTATTATTATTATTTTGGTCTTTGTTGTTTTTTGTTGTTTTATGTTCGGTTTCGTTGTGCGTTACTGTATGTTTTCAGCAATGGCAGTATTATCCAAACCACGCCTCCCCACATTGATATGGGTATGTCTGTTGTAGTTAGAGAACTTTTTATATTTATGTGTCTTATTTTTTTACATTTTCTTTATGGTTATTTATTACACTATGTAGTGTACAATACTGTAGTTTGTATTAATACGATAATATATTTTAGTATGAAGAAACAAAATCCTGTCAAAAGGCTTGAGTGACTACAAAGCTGGAAACAGTGAGATTCTGGCACTCATAAGTATGGTGTTTCAACAAATGAAGTATGGTGAATATCATGCTTTAAACAAATAATGTATGGAATTTTGAACAAAATAATGTATGGCAGGGGTCTTCAATGTTTTCAGGCCAAGGACCCCTTAGTTGAGAAATAGATGAAGCAGGGACCCCCACAACCTTTTCATAGATTCCATAGTGTCATTGTTTGAAAGCTCAATCATCAGTGTATTTTGGATTCATGTCAATTTGCGTTTTCAGATATTTAACCACTTGAACCGTCAATACTTAATAAACTTGACCTTTCACTCTGTACTTAGTCTGCTCTTTTTCCCCTCTACACCAAAGCTCTTTACTGAAAATAGCTGATCTACAAGAGCGAGGCGTTGTGAGCTTGTAGATCGGCTATTTTTGGCTAAAGTTCTCAGAATATGGACACTAGGGTTCAAGTGGTTAATAAAAAATCTAAAATCAAAAAAGATTTCTACCACTCAAAGATTTGGAGGACCCCCTGTGGTAACTAGGGGTCCCGGACCCCCTGTTGAAGACCCTTGACGTATGGTATTACGAACAAATGAAGTATGATATTTCAAACAAGTGAAGTATGGTATTTCAAACAAATGAAGTATGGTATTACGAACAAATGAAGTATTTTATTCCGAACAAGTGAAGTAACGGAATCCGAACAAACAAAGTTTGGTTTCTCTCGGAAGACGAAAGGAAAGCGAACCCCTGCGAGCCGACCTCTCTGCATCCATTCTCATTCTCGTTATTTTTCTCTCTCTTTTTTTTGCCAGTTGCCCTCCCTAATACAAAGCTACTGAACTTTTTGAAAAGAAAACTAATTGTATGTCTTTAATAGCATGAGTGTGCCGTCGTATTGAAGGATGATCCCTAACCTGTCCCCCCGCAAGCCAAAATAATATCGACGTATGTTCTTACCTTTTTATTTGGTGCCAATTTGTTACCTTGTATGTTGATGTCGAGGCCACACCCACTTTTTGATGTCCTTTTCTCCTTTTTTTTGACCCCGCCCCCATGGTCATTTTTTTTTATAGTGATTTTTTTTTCTTTTTTTATGACTCCCCATCTCACAATAAAATACATCAATTACACACTGTTGTTTTTTTGTGATGTTGTCAATGACAGAGATATCGTGCAGTCATCAATGGGCAGGATTCAACGCTTAAAGGACAACTTTGTTTTTTTACAACAAAGGTTCATTCATATTTTAGATAGTCATTAGAGGAAAGAAAAGATGAGTGTTAAAATGTTTTCATTTACTCCTATCGTTTTAGTGATTTTAACGATTTTCTTTTTTGGAGGCTAAATATATATTTTTAGACACAATAAGCCCTTTCCCAAGATGCACCGCAATCTTTCATGTGCAGATGTGACTTATGGGGGCTGGTGTAAATAGTAACAAAGAAATTGCCAGCTTATTGTTTCTAAAAAGACATATTTAGCCACTTGTACGCATGCCCCCAACCACTGAAATCAAAATACTAAAATCGCTAAAACAATAGAAAGCAGTAAATGAAAACATTTTAACACTCATCTTTTCTTTTCTCTAATCGCAATCTAAAATATGAACCCTTGTTGTAAAAAAAAAACAAAGTTGTCCTTTAAAGATAGGCCTAGGCTACCACATGAACTCTTTAAGTGGTAAAATGAGTGGTTCTCAAAGTGGGGTAGGTACAGGGACCCTCAGGGTTCCTTGAGGGGGTTCCACATGGACCCTTACAGGTCTGTAACTCTTAAGGGTGTACAATACATTTTAACAGCGTTACGATAATGCATCACGATACATGGACGATATTGGTTCATTATTCATAGCGATACGATACGATACAATGATTTAAAATCGATACAGTAACTATAAACCAAATAAACAAAATCTGTGTGAAACGTGTGAAGATTGCAGGTTTTTTAACGGAACAATGTAATGGATTTAAATACTGTAAGTAAACAGTGATTCTCTGGCAAATACATGGACATTGTATCTGGACACATATGGACAAACCGCAACTTGACATGAACAAAGGGATTACATAGATTTATCGATAAACCAAATGTAGCGTTATGTAATGGAACAGTAGCCTAATTAAATCCCTTTCACATTTTTAGGGGCCAAGCCCTAAGGGCGATTCCCCCGTTGAAACGGTATGATTTATTCTTCCGACACTTTTTGCAACCGTGCAGTAGTTTGTTTTACGAAACTGGGCAATATGGTAGAGGGCTATGCCAAACAGCAAAAACTCAAAACTCACAACCATTGGCCAAAGGGTGGCGCTATAGCACACTGAAAATCCAAACTTTGAACAGGTAGCCTATGACTCGTGACCTATACAGCCATGAAACTTCAAAACACGTGTCTCCTCATGCCGAACAACTTTGAAACTCAGACTTTTGACCTCTGACCTTTAGATCTCCCACCGTTTGAATGATGAAAACGGTTAAATATATCTCCTCCTGGCATTTTCGCTCAATGTGCACAAAACGTTTATTTCAAACATTATTTCAGTGTTGTTGTTTTTTAAAGTTAAACTTTTTTAGTTTAAACAAGCCAATGAATATTGCAGTTTTATGAAAATGATTCTTCTGCCCCTAACACATACAGTAGGCCTCCAAACTTTGTAGTATGGTCCAAATATCACTGAAACCAATCTTATTCATTTTAGTCTAGTTTTTATGTGTTGAGGAAATGAAATGGTCAATATATTTAGTATTAGATTTACCACAATTTTCACAATTTCTGCCTCAAATATTTGACAATTGACAATTTGGCCAATGTTTAATTTCTCATTTTAGAGGTAGGCCTATTAAAAAGTCCTTAAATTGTCACTTTAGAAATGTGCAGATACTCTCTATACACTTAAACTTCATGTTGGTTTGTTTACTGTTGAGTGAGAAAACAACATTGCACATTACCCATTCAGAACGGGTACACATTATAGTGTATCATTATTTTATGCTTTAAAGGAGCTATAGTCAACTTTTTCATTGTAGGGCCGACACTTTGTTTACATCCTAGTCTATAGACTAGAATGTAGACAAAGTGTCAGTCTGACAATGGCCAAAATGAATATTTTATCATTATTTTACGCTTTTTGTAGTCATTTTTGAATAGAAACACATATATGAAGCTTATTTTTTTATAAAATACTTTTTATACATTATTTTTATTTTAGCATCCGTTTTTCAAGAAAAAGTTGACCTGAAAAGTTGTAGTCCTTTAACTATATTGAAAAATAGCAGATATACAAGCTCACAGCGCGGCACCGAGTGCCGCGCTGCGAGCTTGTAGATCTGCTTGTAGATCTGCTATTTTTGAATTTTGACCTGATTCTATAAGTGTCTTTTGAATCCTTCTAAGGTTTTTGGAAAAACCCTATGTTTCTATGTCAGCAATCTGGCCAGCCATCGTCAAAGAAAAGGTCCTTTTCACTTAACTGGAGCACAGTTAGTCTGTTCTTGAGAGACTACTATGTCAGTGGTTCTCAAACTTTTACATGTCAAGGACCCCCGAAATGATATGTATTTGGCCACGGACCCCCATCTCAAAATATTTAGTTCCAGGGACCACCCAGAAGCAAAATTTGAGTTACAAACGTTTGCTTTGAAAATACATATTAAAATATTTGCACACATTTTCAAAAATAGCAGATCTACAAGCTTGCAGCGCGCAGCGCTGTGAGCTTGTATATCTGCTATTTTTCACTGGTTAAAGCAGTCAATAATTCTAGGCCTAAATGGATTAAGCTAATCATCTGCATGGGGACCCCCCCAAAATAATTTGGGTCCCGACCCACAGGTTGAGAACCACTGACAGCCATCATCAGTCTTAAACCCAGGGCAGGATGGAGAAGCCTACTGGCCCGGAGCGGCCCTGTCCAAGGTCACCCTTATTGATCCAGATCAGGTTTCCTACAAGACCCTCCCTCCCTCCCCCCCCCCTCCCCCCCCCGCCCAGCCTTCCCCCCCGCATGAATTAGTAATGGAACAGACTGAAAATCCATAGTCTGTTGAGAAGCTGAAAATGATACAATAGCTAGTCAACATAACTGATCGTCCTCCCTCTCTCCCCCTCTCCCTCGCTCAACCTCCTAATTTTATGTACTGGTATACGACGTAGTGCAGGGGTCTTCAACGTTTTCAGGCCAAGCCAAGGACCCCTTAGAGAGAGATGAAGCCCCCACAACCTCAACATAGATTCCATATAGTTTAATTGTTTGACAGCACAATCACCAGTGTATTTTAGATTCATGTCAATTTGTGTTTTCAGATATTCAACCACTTGAACCGCATCAATGCTTAATAAACCTGACCTTTCACTCTGTACTTAGTCTGCTCTTTTTTCCCCTCTACACCAAACCCCTTTACTGAAAATAGCCGATCTATAAGCTCACAACGCCTCGCGGCTCCTATCGCCAAAATAAAAGCCTGGGTTTCCCGAGGTTACCTGCGGCTAACGTTCTCAGAATATGGGGATATGAGTTCAAGTGGTTAATATAAAAAAGGAGAAAAAGGTAACGATTTGGAGGACCCCCTGTAGTAACTCTGTGGACCCCCTAGGGGTCCCAGACCCCCTGTCGAAGACCCTTGACGTAGTGTGATGGAGTAGGAATTTAACTTTACTCTCTCTCTCTCTCTCTCTCTCTCTTCTCTCTCTCTCTCTCTCTCTCTCTCTCTCTCTCTCTCTCTCTCTCTGAGGCCTATGGCTTCAGGGCAGCTGTGGTTTTCAGCCCTTTTCACGATAAGGCCCATTATTTATTCAGCATTTGAGCCGCGGACCACCATTTGATGAGATTTAGCGCCTCTGACCCAAAACGTACGGATATTTTGTTTTCGTTGGATAGGATTTTGTCCAAAATGCCATGCTGTATTGACGTGCTACCATAGAGAGGTCGACCAAAATAACAATTATTCTACATTCTCCAATTGTGTATTCACCATATTCCTGACCCCGCCCCCCTGGCTTCCTGTTCATATCCTGAAAGAAAATAAAAAACATCATTTGGTTTCCTGTGTCCTTGCATTAAAGTGTCAGTAGAGGCACTCTTGGCTCTGAATGAACCGGTGTTGCCATGTCTGCTTATAATAATCAATTTGTGTAGTTGCTTATTGGGCTTACTTTCTAATATTTTTTAAACCAGTGGTTCCCAAATCTTTTCATATCAAGGACCCCAGATTAACAAATGTGTCCACAGTCGCAGACTCCCATCTGAAAATATGTGGTGCCAGGGACCGCCACACAGATTTATGTCGTTAAAATGTTTCAAAAATATTCAAATTATTTTCGTTTTTTCACAATGTGACACATTGTGAGCTTGCTGATCTGCTATTTTCAAATGTAAAGTAGTAAAACTGAACCTAGTTAATTCTATTGGGCTTATTATTCATAGACCTGGCCGCTTGTTTCTTTGGCAATATCTGGCAACAGACAATTCTCTGTCACTTCCTTACTTGGGATCTCTTGTTCTTCGACTTGGGAGGAAGTGAAAAGATGTTTTTGGAGGCTTCCGGGAAGATGGCGGATGGAGTAACAGCCTGAAAAGCAAGCTCCCCGATAGTCGGAAAATAATCTATGCAAAACAACATGTAAGATAAAAACATTTAAAAAAAAGTGTGTGGAAGAAGCTAGGGCGACTCTAGAACCGGTAAAAAACACATAGTGGTGCTTAAAAACAAGTATTTGAGAGAAATAAGAAGAAGCTAAGATGGCGACAGCCGAGCAAATGGCGGAGGTGATCAGAGGACTTGCTGACATCAAACAAAACATGGAAACTTTTAGACAAGAAGTGAGACAAGACTTTGTAAAGTTGAAAGAAGAAATAAGGAGAGAGAACCAAGAAGAAATAAGGATTCTAAAAGAAGAAATGGACACGCAGCAGCAGAAGGTGAGCGGAGAGATGGAGGAACGAAAAGCGGAGATAGCGGAGGTCCAAAGCCGAGTGTCAGCAACGGAGGAGTGGCAAGTAGAGGCGAGCGAGTCGGTGGAATACCTGGAGGATCGGGTGAGGAGACTACAAGAAAGGCTGCTGGACATGCAATCGCGGCAAATGAGAAACAATATAAGGCTGTTCAATTGTCCAGAAACAGCAGAAGACGGGACAAACATGGTTGACTTCATAGAGCAACTGTTGTGGGCTGAACTCGACCTACCAGAGGACACGGAGCTACAGATCATGCGAGCCCACCGAGCCCTGACGCGAAAACCTCGGGACGACGCGGCTCCCCCACGCTCGATCATTATCAACTTCCACAGATTTGATGTAAAGGAGTTGGTTCTCAGAAAGGCGTGGGCTAAAGAAACAAAGGTGGCCAGGAAGAGGCTCGGATGGGACCATGACTACCCACCAGAAGTGGTCAAACTTAGAAAGGAGTATGTGCCAATTAAACGGCTGTTAAAACAAGAAAAAATCACGTTTCAATCGCCATATACAAAGCTAAGAGTCCAGTGGGACGACGGAACGAAGGTGTATACGTCCGCGGCAGAAGCAGCGAGGGATATCCGAGCCAGAGGCTACAGGGAGAGGACAACACCGCGGACACGGGCACCAGAATCGACGGCGCTGGGCGAGGAGACGACGCAGGATACGGAGAAGATGCAGGACGAGGGGGCGCAGCAAGAACCGGGAACGGAGAGGACGGCTGACACGGCGATGGAGAAGGACAGACGAAGGAAGGAAAACGTGGAGAGATGGCAGCGTGTGTTGAGGAGAAAGACGGGAGAAGAAAAAAGAGGAATGTTGAAAAAGGGGAAAGACAGGAGGCAAGAACAGTCAAAGAATTGGCACAGTGGCCCCCAGCTTGTGCGCCTGAGGACACCACCACCGCCACCACCATCAACGACACCACCACCAACAACAACAACACAGACACGGGTCGTAGACCCGGCGGCGGGGGACGTGGAGGTGTCGCTGGAGACGGGAGCAGAGACGACAGGCGAGGCGGCGATGGACGAGAGACGGAGGAAGGAGGAGGTAGAGAGATGGCAGCGAGTATTGAGGAAGAAGACGGGAGAGAAAAGTGGAACGGTGGAAAAAGTGAAAGAAAGAGACAAGAACAGATAAAAAAGTGAGTGCGGGCACCGCATGCTAAAGGACAAGGGGAATCTAGAGTTGCAATAGAAGCATATTTGAATGACAGACGGGACCGACGAGGGGATGTTTAGTTTAGGGGGATTGTGTAGTTTTTGATATGTTTGTTGTTTTTTTTTTACTCTTCTGTGTAGTTGGCTAGACGCTGGAAGGACCCAAGAGTAGGGAATATTTTCAGGTCTAGAGAGGGGGCCCTGTCCATGATGGGGACAAACCCCTCAGTTTAGTTAGAGAGGGTAGGGGGTAGTCGCCCCTAGGTGGAAGTCCTGTGTGTGTGTGTGTGTGTGTGTGTGTGTGTTTGTGTAGTGTAGTAGTTTGTTTGTGAGTGCGTGTATGGCATGACATTTGGATGTTAGCATTATATTGGACATAAACAGGTAGAACAGATGAGGGGAGATAAGTGAATAACTGATGGTTAATATTATGGGAATTATTTGAACAAAGGATGGTTAACAAGATGTGTATAGTGTCAATGAATGTAAATGTGATTAACTCTCCAGTATAAGGAGAAAGGGTATAACGACGGATATGATGGTGGAAATGTTCTAATGATAATGAAGATGGACTTGTGAAAAGGAAAAGAGAAAAAAAGGGAAAAAAATAAGACACCATGGTGTATTTGTTTGTGTGAAAAAATCAATAAAAATTGAGTGAAAAAAAAAAAAAAGAAAAGATGTTTTTGAAGCAGCACACAGAGAAAAACTCTCTAGCACCCCCTGTAAAAGAAAATGGCAGCCTCCATAGAGAGGGCCAGGAATATGGTGAATACTTTTTGTAAATTAAGTACTGGCAGGTATTTAGCAATAATTTTACTCTTGAGAGTGACATGAAAACCGTCCATTTTACGCCAACAATGATTCTAATCAATTTGGTTAGCAACTCCATCATTTAGCTGGGGACCACCAGGAGCCACCTCAAGAACCACTGGTGGCCCCCGGACCACTGGTTGAGAACAGTGCAGTCTCTGCCGCCACAGTGGGTGTGTGGGGGTTATTTTGAGGCTATAGTGTTTTAGTCAGAAAGCTAAGCTATGCCGCAGCAGTGTGTGCTATACGGTTGAGATGAAAGCGGGCGCGTGGGTGTCAAAGTGTGGGTAGGGGATCCAGCAGCGCACAGCACAGTCTGCCTTTGTCTGTGGATGGAGTGGGAATAGTGTGATCAACGTGGAAAAAGGGCCTGAGTACGTGTGTGTGTGTGCGCGCGTGCGTGTGTGCGTGCGTGCGTGCGTGCGTGCGTGCGTGTGTGTGTGTGTGTGTGCGTGTGTGTGTGTGTGTGTGTGTGTGTGTGTGTGTGTGTGTGTGTGTGTGTGTGTGTTGGGGGGAGGGGGGTGACAGGAAGAAAAATATACAGCTAGCTGTCATAGGTTTGTGCTGTTGATTTGCTGAACGGGTCTTGAGAGACAGCGAAGGATGATGATGGTGTGTGTGTGTGTGTGTGTGTGTGCCTGTGCCTGTGCGTGTGTGCCTGTGCGTGTGTGTGTGTGTGTGTGTGTGTGTGTGTGTGTGTGTGTGTGTGTGTGTGCGTGCGTGCGTGTGTGTGTGGGGGGGGGGGAGGAGATATACACCAAAACGTTATTGTGTCAAGCAACCCAATAGCCTCTGGTAATTGTGCCTATTATGAATCACTTTTACTGTGTGTCCATATATCGGTGGCGCACGCGCACACACACACACGCACGCACGCACGCATGCACACACACACACACACACATCACTCGGTTTAGCGCGAAAGATAGAATAACAAGGCAAGTGCTTGCCTATAGCCTTAACGTTTTTAGGACTACCCGGTAGGTTTTATAGGCTTTCAGTCCAAAGCAGGGACTTTAAGCCACGGCGGCCGGGACGGGCGGGCATCGCCATATGTTCTGCTGGTCTCAGCATTTCAAAGGAAAATTGAAAAGCTATAACTGCTAAGAGGATATGGAGTGCTCTTGCCAATAATGGCTGCAAAAAGCCCTGATGAAGTATCATGGCAGCTCTGTGTGCTATGGCTCTGACACACAGCCAAACCCAGGGGCAACGCACAAAGCTCCCCGGGGAAATTTAGAGAAAAGCCCAGAGCAGCAGGAGGAGGAGGAGAGGGAGAGAACCTCAAGCTCAGGAAATGGCACTCACTTAAATATCATGTTCATTTACTCAACCACTAAATACCAGAACGTACACACACACACACACACACACACACACACACACACACACACACACATACACACAGAGAGACCTTGTGTGTGCGTGTGCATGTGCGTGTGTGTGCGTGCGTGTGTGTGTGTGTGCGTGTGTGTGTGTGTGTGTGTGTGTGTGTGTGTGTGTGTGAGAGGGGGGTCGTGTGGGTGAGAAAGGGCAGGTTAATGCTACTCCGTGTGACAAATTGCTGTTTCAGAGCAGCAATTTCTTAAGGCAGTGGTCCGAGGGACGCCCATGCATATATCTGAGGATCTATTAATCTGCTCATATAATCTGTGGGACGCGGAGAGAGAGAGAGAGAGAGAGAGAGAGAGAGAGAGAGAGAGAGAGAGAGAGAGAGAGAGAGAGAGAGAGAAAATCGTTATAAACACATTGCTAAGATTTTATGGACCGTCCGAAAGGGAGAACAGAAAAACCTGGAGACCACCTCTGTATCCGTGTCAATATTTCACCCACCGTTCCAAGAAATCATACTGTACGTACATACAGTACGGCCTGGACTGGTGGAGGTGGAATCATACTGTACGTACATACAGTACGGCCTGGACTGGTGGAGGTGGAATCTTAAAAAAATATGACCTCAAAACACACATTCAATTCAATTTCAATTCAATTCAAAGGGCTTTATTGGCATGAGAAAACATACGTTTACATTGCCAAAGCAGAAGTGTACACAATACAATACAATACAATACAATCGGAACAAATTATCTACAGGTGAAAAGAGTGTAACCGTTTTCATGCATCAAGGTTAGGTGTAGGCAAAGCAGGGACATATCCACCTCTTTCCGCGGGAGTTTGCTGGAGGCGACTGGAGATTATTTGGACCACACTTCCGGTTTAACAGCAGACATACAAGCTCACGTCGCGTCGCAGATGCAACCATTGTGAGCTTGTAAATCACACTCTGCTGCGGCGCCGGAAGCTCGGTACAGTGTCTGCGCAATGCACTATGGGGCGTTGGAAAGTCGTGGATACAATGTTTTTTTTTAAAAAGGTGGTTGGATTCCATTTGATATCCTTCTCCTATCGCGGCAGCTCACAAATCTTGCTGCTGTACACACACACACAGTACGTACACAGAATACACACAGACCAGTATGTCGGTCCGGCTGCAGTTATCCAGTTTCTGAGTAATCGTACAGTGGTCAAAACATTTCAACAGGCCATTTCAGGAGGTCAGCAAGAACCCTTTGGTGTGTGTGTGCACTCTTAAAAATGTTGGGTCAAATGTTGCTGGGTTGACACTGTTGGGTCAAAGGTTGGGTCAGTTTGACCAAACATTGGATTAAAAATACTTAAAATTAGTAAACCATCTGTTGGGCTATGGATGGCCCGCCCACATCATCAGATAAAATGCATTGAGTTCATAACCCAAGTGTTGGTACAGGCTTTTGAATTCGAGTTTACCCAACACATGGTTCACTGCATTGCACCAACTTGGGTTAAAATAGACCCGCCCTCTCTGTCTATCAACACATTGGTTTGTGAATTGCACCACTATTGGGTTAAACTAAGTGGGTGGGCAGTTACCCAGCATGCAACTGTGCTCCCATACAGATATTTTTTACAAACTTTTCCATTATTTTATGGTTTTAGATAGAGAAAACAACATTGTATTGTAGATGATCGCAGTGGATGTAGCCCAGTCATAATCCCTAATTAAAAAATATATAAAAAAACATAGTTGCTTACAGAAACAGAAACCATGACTAAGATGGTCCAGACTGACACATACAAACAGGTTTGCTGTTCTTTTAATGTGAAGCACCACATAATCTGTTGTGTTCAAAGTTGTGATATATTGCCACGACTAAATGCACAATTTACTCCGCATGCATTCTTCCTTGAGTAGTTTAAGCATGAAAAATGTCATTGAAGAAAATGCTGTAAAAAAATGAATAGATTTAATGTGAATGGGCGTACAATCCCAACAACAAGGTCACTTTTAAGCCATTTTTGGGTGTTAGATTCCAACCCATCAGCAGTATCACATTAACCCAACAGCAAAGTCACTTTTAACCCATTACTTGGTTGTACAATCCCAACCCAACATGCTGGGTCACAGCCTTAACCCAACCCTGTTGGTCTGCAATAACCCATGTTGGGCTGGTCCAAAACAGTGTTACGTGTTGGGTTACATAAATAACCAACTTGGGTTGTTTTTGACCCAACAATTTTAAGAGTGTGCGCTTGCTTGCATGCGTGCGTGTGCGTGCGTGCGTGCGTGTGTGTGGAGTAAAGGGTGAATGGATTGTCATTGTGCTGCTTTTAGCTCATAGCATATATCGCTGTTGTCGGGTGGAAACCTTGTATGTCCAAAACCGTTCGTTTTGTATTTATCATTTAAAAAAATAGCGATCACATTGTGTGGTATTTCAGTAGATATTTTATTGAAAAGCGAAACCAGAAAAGGTTTCTCTCTAGTATAGAGTCCTGAGGAACTCCAGTCAACCACGTACATAGCAGGGTTTAAGACTAATTGGATCTATAAAAGGTCTCAGGATGTCCTTGTTTGGTCATTAAGGCATAGACATCCTGTTCACCTTCTGTGATCACCACGCACGCACGCACGCACGCACGCACACGTCGAGCAGTCAAACAAAATTACTTGTCTTTTAGTTTTACTCAATCTCTTCTCCACTAGTTTTTAATTTTATAAAATTGACAATATATTTATTCTCAGTTTTAGTCATCATAGCTTAGTTTTAGTTCAGTTTTTATTTCGTTTTCATCAGTGAAAAAAGGTAATCAACGAACATTTTTCGTCATAGTTTTAGTCGACAAAATCAACACTAAGATAATAGCCTATATTGCGGTGATGCATGCATTCACACACGTTTCCCTTTTCTAAGTAACTTCCCGGCTGAATCCTATTACAGTGTTTCACAGAGATAAGAGCCGGTGAAATCTATCTATAAATTAGATTTATGCATCACCGTTTAAGCCTGTAATTGCTAAGAGACTCTATTCATTTGGTTGCAAAGCACATCACCTTCTTTTACTCCTGAATAGCACAGCTCACAGCTCAGCTGCTCACAGGAGCAGGGACTTCAGTAATGGAGTACTGTCTTTATTTCTTTCTCCCCAGTGCATGGTTTGGTTATCTTTTGCAACGGTAACAATGAATTCAGCAGCTCTTACAAGGTGCTCATTCTGTTGTTGTTCACTCATTCTGCACACAAACACACTCTTTCTACTGGTGCCTGAGTTGAGATGATAGGCTCTAGTATACACAGCACCTCCTTCACAGGTGTTACCAATGATTCTAATGAAGGATCTGTTCCATTTAAAGGGCCAGTTCACCTCTGGGACAATTTTATTGTTGTTTGGGACAAGATCAACACAATCCTGAGTTATTTCTTGTGTTCAATCTGTGTTTTGAGATATTTTAGTATTTCAGCATGAATGATGATGCATTTTGCATCATATGAGTCATCATGCTGCATCATCAACAATAAAATAAGATCTGGTTGTCCCAGAGGTGAACTGGCCCTTTAATGTAGCACAGCGGTTCCCAAAGACCACCATAACTCTGAGAGTGTGCAAATAGGGCAAAATCTCGATATCACCAGGTTAGCATTCACCAGCGTCGGCAGGTTAGCCTTGGACTACTGGGACTTGGAAACAACGGGACCTCAGAATAGTGCTATACGCGCCTGTGCAAATGCATTTGTACACTCTCAGAGTTGGAACCCCCTCAAGGATACTTTGAGACCCACTGGAGTGTTTCCAACGTTGCACAATATCAGCACCCTGACTCTGTTTGACCAGAATGGAACAGAGCCTTCATTAGTATCATTGCTAAAACCTGTGAAGGAAGCAGGCACATGCACACATGAAAGGGGGCTTGAGCCCCTGCCCTTTTAACAGTCTGTAAAAAGTGCCCTCCCCAGACCATGAATGCTGTTGTTTTCACTATGGTGAAAGAAATGCAAATGCCCTCTTTCCATGCCATACCTGAAGGCAAACTGCCTTGTCTCTCCTGAACTTGAATGCAACATCTCATGTTGAAAAAATGTTCCTCTCTGTGTAGAAGTCCATGCTGTCACACCACATCTCCAGTATTGCCCTTTTTTTGTGCTTAGTTCAGTGTGGTATCAAGTACTGAAAATAGCTGACCTCCAAGCTCACAACGTTCTGAGCTTAAAAGGTCTGCTATTTTCGATATTTTCACCAAAAGGCCCTTTTAGAAATTTCAGCCCTTGCCTCTCTAACATTCTCTGCACGTCCCTGGCAGCAAGAGCCGTCCCTGGAAGGAAAGGAAGAAGCCCAATTACTTTACAATATGGCTGCAACCCCTTCACACATATGTGTACGGGCACACACACACACACACACACACACACACACACACACACACACACACACACACACACACACACACACACACACACACACACACACACACACACACACACACACACACACACACAGGCGTCAATTGGGTATGGCAGGGGTATGCAGCTGCCATACCTTGGGTCCAGGGGGGAAAATAAAAGTTACTTTTAAATATACATCCATAAATGTCTCTTTGTCTATCTGTGCTGGTATTATGTTGTTAAATTACAGTAAAATAACTACAAATGCAAATGTAACAAAATGGTCACTTTAACAAGGTATTATAATTATCTCTGAATTATACACTCCTTATTCTCCCAATCTTGACAAAATGGTATATTCCCAGGTTCCGCAGGTCAGCTGCACAGGTGCAATGCACTTGAACAACCGTTCCAGGCTGCCATATCCAGCCCAAGAAACCATAGAAACGGGGGGGAAAATAAAATGTACTTCTTAAAATAAATGTATCATGCCTGTTGCTAAGGTATGGCTTAGCTTTTTTCTGAACTGACGCCACTGCGCACACACACACACACACACACACACACACACACACACACACACACACACACACACACACACACACACACACACACACACACACACACACACACACACACACACACACACACACACCTTGTCTGAGTTTCGTGCTTTCCTTTCGGGGTAAGTTTCAGGGCCAACTTTCACCACTTCCCGCCGCGTTACCACACGGGGCCTGGAGCTGAGCTAGAAAAACACTATCGCAAACCGCACTCACCTACAGTACCAAACACACACACACACACACACACACACACACACACACACACACACACACACACACACACACACACACACACACACACACACACACACACACGTGTGCGCGCGCGCGCACACGTACACACTCAGGTATGGCTGGCCCTCCCACACGGCTGGCTGGGATAAACATAAACCAGTACTCAATCATGACTGGAATAACAAAGGCTCCACGAAATTCAATTAAACTGTCCTCTCTTTGAAATCCTACCACCCACCTATATCCACCTGCCTGCACACACGCGCACACGCACACGCACGCACACACACACACACACACACACACTTCCTCCAATCCACCCTGTTCTCTGGTTCCTCCCACACACGCACCTATCAAAAGAAAGACATGCCGTGAACACATGCAGACAGACATGCACGCACACGCACACACACACACACACACACGCACGCACGCACGCACGCACGCACGCACGCACGCACGCACGCACGCACGCACGCACGCACGCACGTGCACGCGCACAGACAAAATTGCATGTACAGTAGTCACTGTCTGGTAGAATTTGATTCGTGAAGAGTAAATGAATGGCCTATGATCTTCACTCAACAGCAAAAGTACACACAAAAGTAGCAGAAATAGCTGATGTGATCGACATAAGCTCACAATGTGATGCAAGGCGTTGTGAGATTATACTGTAGAATCTACAGTTGTCTGCTATGTTTGAAAACGTTTGAATGTGAAAGTAGTTACGTCTGTTTGTAGGTTTTTTTGCGACTGTAGGTCGCAGTTCAGTATGTGAACGGTCACAGCTTGTCCGTATGTATCTCTGTCTGACACTGTGGGTCTATGGGTTTGACATCATGCTCTGACATCACTGTGATGTCAGGGGAACCACTCTTAACAAAATGGGTTTGCTGCTCTGACATGCATAAAGTTCACGATTTTCCGAGTGCCTTGCTGTGAGCTTGTAGATCTGCTATTTCTGGCGTTCAGGCCTAAATGGCTTTTTAAAGGGGAAGACCACCCATTTTCAATATTGAAATATGTCATTAATATACCTTAGAGGAGTTGTGTGGAAATAGAAAAAAAGTTCACCCCCTTCTGTGTTGCCTATAGAACTGGAGGATTGATTTTGGGGTTTGTATTGTAAAGTACAATGTGTGATGTCATCAAGTTGTACTTTACAATACAAACCCGAAAATCAATCTTCCAGTTCTAGGCAACACAGAAGAGGGGGAAGTTTTTTTCTATGTTCACACAACTCCTCTAAGGTATATTAATGACACAGTTCAATATTGAAAATGGGTGGTCTTCCCCTTTAAGTACAGTACTGTCCACCATTGGTCTTTTGGACATACAAGGTTTCCACTGGACAGTGTTGATGTATTAGTTCCTCTCTCTCTCAGTTTGACCTCTTGTCCGCCGCGTGTCCTCGGTAATCCCATTGTCCCGTCCCTCTCCTCCCTCCCCTGTCGTCTGCGTCTCCCTACAGCTCATTGGCTGCTAGCGGTCGGACGGATAAGCCCATAAAAGGGTGTGACATCTCCTTACCGCCGTCTATTACCCGTTCGCCCTTTTTGTCCTTAGTACAAAAGTCGTTTGGGAGCAGTGTATTCATCATCCTCCCAGTGTCTTCTAGGGCATTCACGAATAGCAATTTTTAGTATTCGAATTATTCAACCTCAAAGTATTCGAATAGTCGAATATTCGTCAGGACTGGCCAAACTGTCAAATAAGTAAGCAAGAGGCGAACATTGTGAAAATAGCCGATCTACATGCTCACAACTCCTCGCAACATATGTATCTGTGGAAACGAGTCACATTAAATGTAATACCTTCAATTCCAAGTGCTTGTCAGGGTTCTTATGACTTCCTATTAGGCCAGTCAATCTAAGCTAAAAAAAGGGCCTGACCCAAAAGAAATTGCAATAGTAATGGTTCAAGGTTTTTTATGATCCTTAGGGTCATCCAAATAACATATTAAAAGTTGTGAATTATATATTTAGTGGATCAAGATGAATTCAGGGGGTTCACGTTTGGGTCCATTCACTTACTATATACAGGAAAAAAAGACCCCCAAAACATATTCTTTAAGTAGCATATGAGGGGCCTAACTAGGGGTTTTTCATGATTCTGAATACATTGCAAACATTTGTTTTGCACGAAAAACATTCCTCTGGCTAAAAACAGACGACACAAAACTATGGATTAGTGGTGAGTCATCACTTTTCTGGGGTCAGTTCCGTTGAGTTTTGTGGTGTCCGTTTTTAACCCGACGAATGTTTTTTGTGCAAAACAAATGCTTGCAATGGATTCAGGATCATGAAAGACCCCTAGTTAGACCCCTCACATGCTACTTAAAGAAGATGTTTTGGGGGGTCTTTTTTTCCTGTATAGTAAGTGAATGGACCCAAACTTGAACCCCCTGAATTCACCTTGATCCACTAAATATATAATTCACAACTTTTAATATGTTATTTGGATTACCCTAAGGATCATAAAAAACCTTGAACCAATTCTATTGCAATTTCTTTTGGGTCAAACCTTAGATTGACTAGCCTATATCTAGCCAAGCTTTATAAACCATGAAGAAATATATATACACAAATATATAAACGAATATTCGATTTCGGTGAACAACGTTGAATAGTGACTTTGATATTTTTCTTTTCACAAATACATCAGAGATGTTTTGGTATCCACTCCAAAACTGAAGGCAGAGTAAGACAGGGGTCATAAATAAATCCATACAAGAACAAATGTATCCGGGGCAAAGTCTAGGCCTTGTCCGTGGCAAAATTTGAGATTTTCTTCTTTTTACACATGATTATAATTCTTATTTTGATCATAAGACCCACATTACAGAATGGTCTCTTGGGTTTCTTCAGAATACTGTATGTATGACACTGATTTACTAGTGGTTCTCAAACGTTTTATTTGCAAGGATCCCCCAATGGAACCAAATGGACCCATAGGGTTCATTTGGTTCCATTTGAACACTCTCAGAGTTACAGATCTGTGATGGTAATTCAGGGCTAGCTCATTGTGTTTCTGGTAATATTATTGTCCACTCATCCTTTATGTGCTCGTGGCAAAATTTGGATTTGGACGAAAATGTCCAATACAAGCCAGCATGACCGCGATGACCCCTGAGAGTAAGGCTTCCCAACAGGTCTTCAAACATATTGTAAAATGTTGGTAGTGGTAGGTGACATGTTCAGGGGCGTCACAAGGGGGGGAAAGTGGGACTGAGTTAATAGGGCCCAAGCTGGAGGGGCCTTAATTATTTTATACTTTAGCTATTGAAAAATAGCAGCCTTGTAGATCTGCTATTTTTGAAAAGTCGTGAAAATGTGTGTTTTTTTAAGCGAACATTTGTAACTCAAATTTTGCTAAATGTTTTGAGATGGAGATCCGTGGCCAAATACATATCATTTTGGGGGTCCTTCACATGAAAAGGTTGGAGCGCCACTGACATAGAAACATAGGTTTTTCAAAAAACCTTAGAGGGATTTGAAATATTCAAAGGCTTGCACAAATGTTCACGATTTTTCTAAAATGGCAGATCTTCAAGCTCGCAGCGCGGCACTCGGTGCCGCGCTGTGAGCTTGTATATCTGCTATTTTTTCAATAGTTAAAGCACAAAATAATTGGTAATAACGTGTTCAGTCTAAATGGGTTAAACCCCCTGCCCCTATGAAGAACATTCATGGGGGGCCCGCAGTGAATCCTTGTACCCAGGGCCCAGAATTTGGTGCGACACCCCTGGACGTGTTGGGTAGTGTGTTTCACACAGTGCTGAAAAGTGCTGCTAGTGTTGTGTGTGGGGGACGCCTGTGAGTAGACTACTACCATTGGAGTACACTGCCATTTGAGTGCAACGTGCATTGAAGAGCATCAAAACAATTTGCATATCAAAAACAGATTGGTTGATTTGAACTTGAACGAGGGGCAAGAGCACTTCATCAATGAACAGGTGGAGAGCACTGGAACAAACACATGGTCATAACAAAGAACCAAAAAAAAAAGAAGGTTTAAAGCTCCCGGTGCAAACAACAAAAACGTGTTGTGTATTAGAATGTCAGATATTTTGCTCATTCTGTATTTTTTGGTGTATTTAATATATCCCTAGGTCAGTGGGATATTTGTGATACTTGCTTTGGCAATGTAAACTTATGTTTTCTCATGCCAATAAAGCTCCTTTGAATTGAAAATTGAATTGGTTCTCAAAGTGGATTCCAGGGACTCTCTATGGTTCCTTTAGAGGAGTCTAAATTGACCCTTACAAGTCTGTAACCCTGACAGTATACAAATGGACCCTGACGGGTACATTTGGTTCCATTTGAATACTGTCAAGAGTTAAAGATGGGGTGCCATGATTTTTTACCCCTAGATTAGAACATGATGATCAGGTATTATGATAGGAGGAAGATTTTTTCCAAAAGTGGAAAGTGTACAGAAAGTGTTAAAATTATGTTTTTATGTGGCCACAGCACACCCAACAGTTTCTTGAGTGTGCCTGGTTGTCAGGTGGGTGGTGACCCAGCTGAAGTTAGCCACACCCACAGTAAAAAAGGGGAGGGGATGATTTTATGACATCATTAAATCTGTGTTTTTCGATCGGGCCTTTCAGGAAGAAACCAAAAATACAGAAGGAAGGCAAATGTACATTAGAGTCTATTAGAGTAATGTTAACTCCATAGACACATACGAAACAGAAAAAGTACAAAACTACAGCAACACCTCTTTAAGTGAAGACCTTGAAATGTAAAGGTTGAGAACCAGTGCCCTATAGGTGACTCTAGGTCAGGGTGGGCGATTATTTTTCCATGGGGCCACATGAACAACAGAAAATAAAGTGGAGGGCCGGCCAAAAGGCAGTGCTCCCCGCAAGATGTGCACCCCGCAAACTAAACGCACGGCTTTACCTCCGACTTCAGTAAATAGATGTTGTTGTTGGAAACCCGGCATTCAGCATCAACTTTTCTTTTTTTAGCCACTTTTGATGGGAAAGGTAAGACAGGTGGTCTTGACGTGTGACCAGTCTGACCACCTGCTTGTTATTGAGACAACGATCCAATGATCACGCACACGTGCTGATGTACGTATTGCTTCCATATGTACGTGAATAAAAAAACTTCAAAATAAAAGAAATGCAGCTTTAGTCCATGCATGAGGTAAAATTAGAAAATGTGTTTATTTTGTAATTTGCCATTAACCCTACACGCCCGGGCCGCACAATGCCCAGGTCTGCGAGTCTAGGTGCTTTTTAAACTGGCTCTGGTGCAGGACAAAAAAAGGCGTCATGCACCAAACATGCAGTCCTGGGTATCAGGCCGAGCACATGTCACTCAGCACTCAACAGCTGAACCCAGAGGGGACCAGTTCTCTGCCCTCTACCCCGTTTGGGTTACCTCAGTGCTGAGAGGCTACCACTGGGACAATCAGTGGGGTTTTTTCCTTCATCATTTTGACAGCGTCGCCCTCCTAATGATACTCTCTCCCTCCTCATGCTTGGGGATGTGTCCAGTCTTTAAATGACCTCTGAACCCCACTGCCCTATACTAAAACATGCCTCCAACGGGTGATTTCTACTCTTAAGGGTGCGTTCGGAAATGCTCACTCAACGCACTGGTGTGCCATGTTGTCGTTCGTTTATTCGGTGCACTTGGTGCGTTGTCGTTCGGAAATCCAGTGCGCGGCGCACTGTTGTGTTGAGTGCACGCACTCACCAACGTGGTGGTGTGGTGCGGTGTTCTGATTGGTTGGTTTTTCATGGCCGTGTCTCGAATGCTTCTCGGCTGTGAACAATGGAGGAAATAACCGCAAAATACAGCCCTTGCAGCTTAATTGGTCGTTTGGGCTTGATAGTTTCACACACATCAACAACATGTAAATTAACAGTATGCCAATGTTGTGAATTAGACCTACATCTCCTAATAGCAACGTTACGTTAGCATACTCAGCAACTGCTGCTTTTCAGAAAGTTTACCTTCAGAGTTCAGAGTGAAAAAGCACACAGCTGCCTGTTAAAACTGGTCGTTCGTAAATAAGCCACACTGAACGCACTCTCCAACGTCACGCCCACTGCACTCACTACACTGAGCACACACCCGGTGCGGGTTTCCGAACGCACCCTAAGTCTCCGGCATTAACTACATCATCCACTAACACAAATCTTTGTTTTAGTGACCAAAAACCATGTTTGTGGGTGGATGAGAGCAGGGACGTGCAGAGAATGTTAGAGAGGCAGGGGCTGACATTTCTAAAAGGGCCTTTTGGTGGAAATATCGAAACTAGCAGACCTCCAAGCTCGGAGGTCGCTATTCTCAGCTGTGTGATACCACACTAAACTAAGCATAATCAAGTCTATACTGGAGATTTGCCGTAACGGCATGAATTTCTACACAGAGGGACATTCTTTCAACATAAGATGCTGCATTCAAGTTCAGGAGAGTTTGGACAAGGCTTTGGACACTTGAATGCTGCCTTCAGGTATGGCATGGAAAGAGGGAATTTCTTTCACCATAGTGAAAACTGCATTCATGGTCTGGAGAGGGCACTTTTTACAGACGGAATAAAAGGGCAGGGGCCCAATCCCCCTTTAATGTCTATGTGTGCACATGCCTGGATTAGAGGCTCAAAAATATCCAGCAAAATATCCATGCTAGCGTGGGCAAGGCCTTTGTCTTAGCTCCCGGAGGAGAGCATGGTGAATGTTTAAATCCTGCACATAACCACTTTCAAACTGGTGTCCCTATTTTGGAATGTCCTTATTATTGTCCAAAATTTTGAAAATAGCAGATCTCACAGTTTTCATTGTTCATTTCCAATTTTAAAGTATAAATGTTCTTAAAGGACAACTTGTTTTTTTAACAAGGGTTCATATTTTAGATTGTAATTAGAGAAAAGATGAGTGTTAGATTTTTTTCCTTTACTTCCATCTATAGTTTTAGCGATTTTACTTACTTTGATTTCAGTGGTTGGGGGCATGCATGCAAGTGGCTAAATAATAATAATAATAATAAAACTTTATTTGTATAGCACCTTTCATGACATGAAATGCAGCTCAAAGCGCTTTACAGAGCAGAAGATGAAGCACAAGTGCTTAACAGAGAAAAAAAAAAGATATGATTACAATAAAGCAGAAAAATAAAAACATAAAACATTGAAGAACAATTTCAGAACAGTGCGGACGTCAATTAGCAGCACAGGGATTTAAACATTCAGCTAAAAGCAAGAGTAAAGAAATAGGTCTTGAGCTGTGCTTTAAAGCTATCCACAGAGGCTGCCTGTCTTTTTAGACACAATAAGCCAGTGATTTCTTTACTACTATTTACAGTAGCCCCCATAAGTCACATCTGCCCATAAAAGATTGCGGTGCATCTTGGGAACGGGCATATTGTGTCTAAAAAGACATATTTAGCCACTTAGCCACGCCGGCACCCACTGAAATCAAAGTAATTAAAATCGCTAAAACGATAGAAAGCAGTAAATGAAAAGATTTTAACAAAATGTTTTCTTTTCTCTAATGACAATCTAAAATATGAACCCTTGTTGTAAAAATCACACCCGTGTGAAGTGGAGCTGTGTGTGTGTGTGTGTGTGTGTGTGTGTGTGTGTGTGTGTGTGTGTGTGTGTGGATCATGTGTACCGATTTTTGTGACATTTGAAGAAAATATGTAGGAAAAGGAGCAAAAAGTGTGTTTTGGAGAAAATTCAAGATGGCGGAAAATCTATCATGGCGCAAATGGGCGTGGCCTATATGGGGAGATGTGTCATGACCCAAGGAATCCAGGGAAAAAATATTTTTAATTTTCCGACCTACGGTTCAAGAGTTACAGGCCAAAACGTAAAGTGGGGTGTTATGGCGCCACCATGCGGCCAAATGACACAATTATTTTTTATTTAATCCTTGAAATCATTATGAACCTCCTCTCCAAGTCTTGAAACTCTAGCCCCTATGGTTTGCGAGAGACAAATAATTGAATGTGAGTTTTTGCGATTCCCATTATAAGTCAATGGGGAAAATTAATTCACTAATAAATTAATATCAATTAAACTATAGAACCTTTCTCTTAGAAAAGTAATATCCCACGATTCCCGAGTAAGCCGGTCGATTTGACATATGGCGCGAGTGTGTGGTGGCAAAACTGTGGGACTAGTGGCGTGCCGAAGTTTAGGAAGTTCAGGCTACATACAGACACACACACAGACAGACAGACAGACAGACACACAGACAGACCCACACGGCCACGTATAGGGAGCCTGTGCTTCACACAGCTCCAAAAAACAATGTTCTCCTTTAAGCAACCGTGGCCACGCGAACCTCTCCCTATACATCGATACCAGGGCTGCCATCTTCTTTTTCTTCCTCCTCTTATACTTTACTCCCTTTCCCCAGTCATTCCCTCCTTTCTTTCTTCAGCTTTCTCTCACCAATTAGACACAATACACATTACACACACATAACATAAGTCAGTCAAATATTAAATCTCCCTGCTTCACAGAGAGAGAGACTTGGAAAGCACCTGTTGTTTTGAAGCTAGCGATTATCAACAGTTTCACTTGTCCTCCCCTACTTCCACAAGCACAGATCCCCCCCCCCCACCCCACCCCCAACACCACCACCACCACACACACACACACACACACGTCTCGCTAATCTGATGTTATGACTAGCAGAGAGGTCCATGGCACGAGTACAGGTGTTGTTTTTACCAAGATTACACGTTTTCATTTTCAATTTCAGTTAACATTCTATTTGTTTTTAAAGCGGGGTTTTCAAGGTTAGTTTACGTCACTCTCAAATGAAGGTTCATGAAATAAAGATTTATTTCCTATTACTGTGTTTTAATAATAATAATAATAACCCTTTGATTCATTCGGACATGGAAATATTCCACTTGCACCAAGCCAGCTGCCCACACCACTCTTCTCCCAAAAGACTCATCAGAGCCAGGGAGGGACTCATGCGAAGCACGCTACATTGTTTTTCCAACTTCCAACTCCAAGGATGGCTATAGATACTTATTTTGAAGGACAGCTTTTAGTGTACAACAATGGACAGCAGTGAAACAAATCTTACTCCAATTGGCCAAATGAAAACTTTGAACAGGCATAGGCCTATGTCATGCCTCATCAAACTTGCATACTTGCATGCAAACTTGCATACCGTCACTGTCTGGACAAAACCTATTTTTGAGTTTTTTTATTTTTTGGCATAAATCAGGGCTATTGAACACCCTGTTGGTTAAAATAATATTTAACCAATGGAAAGTAGTAGTGCTTGGGACAAAACCTCCTAACTCCACACTTTCTACCAAACAAGCTAACTCCACCCGATTGGCCCTCTCTTTTATTCATCAATATGTGCTATTGAACACCCTTTACGTCTGTGTGTTGGTTAAAACCAGTAAGACTCCCTAATCGGGAGATAAGCGACCGTCAGGTCGCAGTGTGATTTTAGGCCAAAATGTGTAGGAGCTGGAGCAGTGTACAAAAATGTGTTCGAAAAAATCGGCCTGATGGTGGCGCTATATGGGACAGATGCATGTTGATGAGATGAGTGTAGACATACTGTGTACAGATTTGCGTGATTTTAGGGCAAAATCTGTAGGAGCAGTGTCCAAAAATGTGTTTGAAAAAATCGGCCTGATGGTGCCGCTATATGGGACAGATCCATGTTGATGACATGATTGTAGACATACTGTGTACCGATTTGCGTGATTTTAGGGCAAAATCTGTAGGAGTAGTGTCCAAAAACGTGTTATTAAAAATCGGCCTGAAGGTGGCGCTAAATGGGACAGGTCCATGTTGATGAGATGAGACATACTGTGTACCGATTTGCGTGATTTTAGGGCAGAAATTGTAGGAGCAGTGTCCAAAAATGTGTTTTGCAAGAATCTGCCTCATGGTGGCGCTAGAAGAGGGCCATGTGAGAATTGATGGGTGGAGGTTGTGGTTTGGCAGCCATAGTTACACCTGGAATGTTGAATCTCCATATATGGAAATAACCTACGCATCACACAAAGTCTGACCTCACCAGCCCATACTTGGGCATGGACGACTTATATCTCCATATACGGAGATGGCCATATATGGAGATACGATGACATCACAGTCCACAGCTGATGATGTGGCGTGATGTCATACAATACACAAACAAGCCCTATATAAAGGGGCAATTCTCACCAGGGAAGAGAGCATTCCTCGACTCAGACCTTATCGCCAGGATCAACTAAGCTTATAGCTTATCATCACATCCAACCATCTTAAGATACTCAGCTAGTATCAAAGTCTGACCTCACCAGCCCATACTTGGGCATGGACGACTTATATCTCCATATACGGGCAATTCTCACCAGGAATGCTCTCTTCCCTGGTGAGAATTGCCCCTTTATATAGGGCTTGTTTGTGTATTGTATGACATCACGCCACATCATCAGCTGTGGACTCTGTGATGTCATCGTATCTCCATATATGGCCATCTCCGTATATGGAGATATAAGTCGTCCATGCCCAAGTATGGGCTGGTGAGGTCAGACTTTGTGTGATGCGTAGGTTATCTCCATATATGGAGATTCAACATTCCAGGTGTAACTATGGCTGCCCGTATGACGTGAGAGGTGGAGGTTGTGGATTGGCAGGCAAGGAGTGTGTGTGCAAAGTTTGGCATGTCTTGGGGCAACGGTGGCGGAGATATGAGTTGGGGAAAAGTGTGACATGACGGACAGACTGACTGACTGACAGACAGCCGGTGGAGGTTTTGGTAGTAAATGCGACCTGACGGTCGCAATAATATTTTGAACCAATGAAAAGTAGTAAAAAGCCCTTGGGTCAAAACCTCCTAATTCCACTTGAGCTCATTTTCCAGAAAATGTAAATTTTGGAGTTAGGAGGTTTTGGCTCAGGGGCGTCAATTGGGTATGGCAGGGGTATGCAGCTGCCATACCCTGGGTCCAGGGGGGAAAATAAAAGTTACTTTTAAATATAAATCCATGAATGTCTCTTTGTCTATCTGTGCTGGTTATTATGTTGTTAAATTACAGTAAAATAACTACAAAATGGTTAGCCTGATTTCAGACTCAGCTCACGCTTTAGTCTGACATTGTGCCCTATTTTGGGCGATTTCTGTAGGGGAGGGGGGGAAGGTACTTTGATTTCCCTAAAACCAATCACTTGATGATGACACTCTGATGATGACGTCACTTGAAAAATGGGCTGCGGCGCAGATTGGTTATTCGTTAAGCCCACCCCCACCCCCCGCACTCATTGGAGGAGCCGCAATTTTGGATCGGGAAACGGCCGATTCATATTACTCAACTCCAGACCAGAGAAACAGTCCACTCTGAGAGTGGGCGGGTCTATGGGCTGGAACCAGGCTACAACATGGTCACTTTAACAAGGTATTATAATTATTCTCCCCATCTTGACAAAATGGTATATTCCCAGGTTCCGCAGGTCAGCTGCAATTCATTATTGTTAATAGACCGTTTGTCAGCCTTCTGATTGGTCCCTGAGACTCCCTGACTGGCCAACCAGAAAAAAACATTCACTTTTTGCTATCGGGGGTGGAGTTTGTGCAGTGGAGAATATTGAATGTGGCTTTCAACAACTGTCCGCAGTGCGCGACACGGAGATCGGCCGGTACGGTGATAGCGACAGCAAGCGTCAAGCGATCTCGCTCATCATAACGAATAAGCTTCAACAAACTAGTTCACATGTACCTTATCAATGGTCTAAGAGTCACGATTGGGTACATATAATTTAAATGGGCAGAATTACGAAAAGCCAGCCTATTATGTGAGGAGAAACATTCTCTCTGTCCTCTTCCTAGTACCCAAGATGCAATGCGCTTCTCTTTCTATCTCTGATCCAGAGGATTAAACTAATTAAAACATTTATTTTTCGGGGGAAAACTACTGTTTTGCTATGTAATTACTGTACCTTTTTCTTCCCTTTTTATTAATATCACGTAGATGTGTTTTTTGTGGTACTTTATATAGCTGTAATGAGGCTATGAAGGGAAGAAAAATCCCATCCACTACCACTATAAAAGAATCTGCAAAGAGGATTCTGTCCCACTGGGATTAAACAAATTAAAACATATATTTTCGGGTAAATCCCCTGTTTTGCAATGTAACTACTGTACCTTTGTCTTCCCTTTTTATTAATATCACCTAGGTGTTTTTCCTTTGGTACTTTATATAGCTGTAATGAGGCTATGAAGGGAAAAAAAAATCCCATCCACTTCCACTATAAAAACAATCTGCCCAGGGTTAATGTCCCATCATAGTAACAGGGCAGAATGGGGCGGGATTTGCAAAAGGGTTTATTGTGGCAGGTTTACTAACATGCTCAGTTTAGCTGCACTTGAACAACCATTCTAGGCTGCCATATCCAGCCCAAGAAACCGTAGAAACGGGGGGAAAATAGAATGTATGTCTTAAAATAAATGTACCATGCCTGTTGCTAAGGTATGGCAACATGACTGGTGTCTTGCACGCGCGCGAACACCAGTCATGCTGCCATACCTTATAGCTGAGGCCAAACTGGTCAAAAATCATCAATTTGGTGCACTTGGTGAAGAGTTTCTGATTTTTGGTATGGTGTTAGGTATGGGTATAAGGTTTTCAAAAACCATCGCAAACAAGTTGGACTCGCCCCCTAGTGGTCTGTTTGCAATGAATCAAATATTAGATACGTCAGTATATGGTTCAAACCCCAAATAATTGATGAAAGAGATTTCTCAATGGATTCTGTTACTATTGGGTATGATAAACAACATACTAAAAATTCAGGAAAAAATAACTACCGGAAAGGCACCATTTTCAAGATGGCGTCCACGATGGCTGCCGGGAGCTGAAAATGACTATAAACTGGGTTTTAATGTGTAAAAATTCATAATAAATCTGCACTTGGTGAAGAGTTTTTGATTTTTGGTATGGTGTTAGGTATGGGTATAAGGTTTTCAAAAACCATCGCAAACAAGTTGGGCTCGCCCCCTAGTGGTCTGTTTAGAATGAATCAGATATTAGATAGGTCAGTATATTTTAGACCACTAGGGGGTGAGCCCAACTTGTTTGCGATTGTTTTTGAAAACCTTATACCCATACCTAACACCATGCCAAAATGTAAAAGCTAGTTACCAAGTGCATATTTTATATGAATTTTTACACATTAAATAGGCATTTTAGCTCCTGGCAGCCATCGTGGACGCCATCTTGAAAATGATGCCTTTCCGGTAGTTATTTTTTCCTAAAGTTTTAGTATGTTGTTTATCATACCCAATAGTAACAGAATCCATTGAAAAATCTCTTTTATCAATTATTTGGGGTTTCAACCATATACTGAGAGACCTCTTATTGAATTCACTGCAAACAGACCACTAGGGGGCGAGCCCAACTTGTTTGCGATGGTTTTTGAAAACCTTTTACCCATATCTAACACCATACCAAAAATCTAAAACTCTTAACCAAGTGCAGATTTATTATGAATTTTTACACATTAAAACCCAGTTTATAGGCATTTTCAGCTCCCAGCAGCCATCGTGGACGCCATCTTGAAAATGGTGCCTTTCCGGTAGTTATTTTTTCCTGATTTTTTTTTTTTTTTTTTCATCAATTATTTTGGGTTTGAACCATATACTGACATATCTCATATTTGATTCATTGCAAACGGACCACTAGGGGGCGAGCCCAACTTGTTTGCGATGGTTTTTGAAAACCTTATACCCATACCTAACACCATACCAAAAATCAGAAACTCTTCACCAAGTGCACCAAATTGATGATTTTTGACCATTTTGGCCTCAGCTATTAGAAAACAGCCGATCTGCAAGCACACAACGCCTCGCACCGCGAGGCGTTGTGTGCTTGTACAGTAGATCTGCTGTTTTCACTACTTTTGTGCGACGGCCTTGTATGATGAAGCACGGCTTTACTTTGCGAAAGAACGCACAAATTTGAAACTTGGAGATACGAGGTTTCCACCTGACAACGACGATATACAGAAGGTGCATATCGTCGTTGACGGGTGGAAACCTTGTATGTCCAAAACCGCTTGTTTTGTATTTATCATTTTAAAAATGATTTAAACGAGTGAAAACAGCCGATCTACATGCACACAACGCCTCGCAACACGAGGGCGTTGTGTCCTTGCAGATCAGCTGTTTTCACTACTTTTGAGCGATGGCCATATGTCAGTGCTTTACTTTACGAGAAAAGAATATACAAATTTGAAATTTGGAGATATGAGGTTTCTGCCCGACAGTGACGTTATGTTACACACCTACCCTTAACTCTTATTCTGCTTTGAACGTTCCTGTTCGCCCCAATTTTTCAGGTCGCGGCGCGCCAATACGGCGCTCGTTCGTTTACCTCGTCTGATGACTGTAAGCTGATGAGGGGTCGCGCGGCCGTGTACTGTAAACACATTTTCCGCGGTGATGGTGTAAAAAATCCATTATGCGTTCGTTAACATCAACGGAGACCAATTCACTTCCTTGTTGATTTCCTCTGGCCGTGAGGCTCTGTGGCCAGTGACTGGTCTGAATGTACGGCAACACATAACAGGCAAATTCACATTAAGTCTTGCATGACGCCGCCCTCTGCTGCCTGGAAGACCAAAGTGCACTATTGCACAATCAAAAAAATAAATAATAATAAATAAATAAATGTCTGTCTGTCTATCTACTATAACGTCGCAAAGGTAAGCCGCTTTTTGATGGCACCAGACCCAATAAATAAATAAATAATCTGGCAGTAGTAGAGTTAATATCATGCGCGAGGGAGGTGATTCAATATTATGCTGCTTTTATATTGCTTTTCTCAGCGACGCCACCTTAATCAGACACATGAGACTGAGAGTTATACCTGCTGCTATTTATATCTCCTGGATTAGTTTCTCTAGCAGCACGAGAAGCACATCTGCCTTCTGTAGCGCTCGCTACTTTTTTAACCATGCACCTTATATAATATAACAGGAAGGTACAACGTACACAATATACAAGGTTCATTTCATTTGATTTCCTATTGTTTGACTTTACTATTCTTTCTCTATTCTAAGTAATCTTCCTTGAAACTGCAAACAAGGGGAGATACAGAGAAAACATGGGGTCTCGTAGGATACAGGTCAGGTGGGCATTAGGGACATGTGGGCACCTTGATGTAAAATTGGCAATTTTGTCCAAAATGTTAAAAAAGTAAAATATTTAAAAAATGGTCTTAAGTAATGTAAAGTATACGTGAAGTGAACATGCACAGCATCATAATCAGACTTAATTGTATCCTTCAACTTCTTGTTTACGCCCCAAAATTATGGATATACAGCTTTTGTAGCAACTTGTAGTAAAATAAAAATGCCTTAATTTTCGAATGTTTAAGCATGTAATGATCATATATATTTTGCTGATGATAATTTTTCAAATATATATATATTTTTTTAACATGTTGCCCAGATGTCCCTAGTGGCCACCTGACCTGTTAGCGTCTGGTAAGATGATGAGGGTTGGTTTGGGGGGGACGGGACGGGACAGACGGACACATAATCAGTTCAGGCAGCGTCCCCTTCTCTCCTTCTGTCTCTGTCCGTCCCCATTTCCTCCAAAGGCCTCTTAATGATGACACCCGAGGACTCCGGCCCGCACCTACAGCCATTAGCACCTCTGACCTTTTGGGACCCGTTGGGGTTTAACAGATGTGTTCCTTTCCATTTGACTGGGAGTCCAGACCCCCCCCCCCCTCTCCCCCTCTCTCCCCCAGCCCCACAGGGCTCTGTCATGATCATCATTGGCTGGTTGTGGTCGAGAGAGAGAGAGAGAGGTGAGGAGAGAACAAGACATGCTGGCCACGGGAGCATGTCGATATTGCGACATAGCATCTGTTACGCGGTTCATTCTTTCCACGCGGGTTAATGTTAACCTGGTGAAAAGCTAACCTGCCGCCGTGGGTGAATGTTAACCGCTATGCCTAACCCTAACCTCAGTAACCCTGACGCGAGAGAGTATAGGTAAGCTGCAGACACTCATAGATGAAAGAATGACCCATCAAAAGAGCGATATTTCCCCCTGGCCCACTAGAGACGCTGCTGGTTGACGCACTGAAGAATTAACACAGGAGGGGTGGAAGTCATCCAAAAATAACAGATTTACCTCCTTCCAGATGCGACCTGGCGTTTGTCAAGGAACCTAAGCACAACGGTGGGGGCCAGTGGTGGGCAAGGAGGTAGGCAGCGCTTCGCTGTGTTCACTTGGACCGCGCGGAGGTGCCGAAAGTCTGTCCATAACAGCACATAACTCGGTAACAACGCTGAGTCGGCTCATGCGACCGTTGCAACGCTCAACAGTGGTGTCTCACGTGGCTCATGGTCGCCTGAGACGGCGTGCCTCCGTCGTCATCAACGAAAACAAGCGACCCTTTCCCTTGCATCTCCTACAGATACAAATAATAGCCCCTCACGCCCCCACCGTCGCGCTTAGGGTCATTGGGAAAAACGTGGCCCACTAGAGCAGTGGTTCTCAACCTCTGGGTCGGGACTATTTTCACAATAGAACAGTGTTATAGATAATGTAATGCCTCAACTCTTAGTGCTCGTCAGGGTGGAGGGTCCCCAGTTAGAATAGCCTATGATTATTTTGGGGGTCACAGTCTGAAAAGGTTGACCCACTGCTACTAGAGACGCTGCTGGTTGAAACGCACTGAACAATTAACACAGGAGGAGGGGTGGAAGTCTTCCAAAAATAACAGATTTACCCCCACTTCCAGATCACACTCTGTCCTTGATGGAGGTGTGTAGGGGTGTAACGATACATTTTAACAGTGATACGATACGCATCATGATACATAGTTAACGCCTTAACGGGATGCGATACATGGACGATATTGGTTCATTCATGGCGATACGATACCATTCGATTCAATGATTTAAAAATCGATTATGGAAGTAAACGCTGTGATTCTCGAGCAAATACATGGACATTATATTTCAACACATGGACAAACCCACACCTTGATGTGAACACAGAGATTACACACATTTATCGATAGACCAAGAGTAGCTATATGGAATGGAAAGGTAATTAGACCCCTCTTTTTCATTTTCCCTCTTAAGATTGCTAAATACAAGGCACAAATACTTAGTTTCAATCGATTATTTGCACTGCAAAACGATTCGATACCAATTATCTGCATTGTAAAACGATACGATACAAAACAGTACGATATTTGCTTTTCCATATCAATATAGTAGATCACTGCAAATTAAAATACATTTTTCGATTCAGTTACTATATCGTTACACCCCTAGAGGTGTGTGTGTGTGTGTGTGTGTGTGTGTGTGTGTGTGTGTGTGTGTGTGTGTGTGTGTGTGTGTGTGTGTGTGTGTGTGTGTGTTTGAGAGAGAGAGAGGGATCATACAATCCCATGGCACAGTGACCGTGTGTGTGAGTAACCCAACCCCTCTCTCCTGAGTGCTCAGACTGATCCCCCTGCCCCCCCAACACACACACACACACACACACACACACACACACACACACACACACACACACACACACACACACACACACACACACACACACACACACACACACACACACACACACACACACACACACACCTTTATCAGGAGAGCTGCCTTCCTCCTCCTCCATGCCAGATGGCTCCAGATTGACAAATCAATTACACTCCACCTCAGCAGCAGGGGGCGGGGCAGACACTGGGGTGGGGTGGGTGGGGGTCCTGTTGGTGTAACCATCCCAGCCTGTCATCTCCCCACCACCCAGGGGTGTCTTCTTGGAGGTGGACCACTCTGCCCCCACTGGCAGCTTTAGTAATCCCCCCTCCTCCTCCGATGAGCTTTTGGCCTGCATTTGGACAAAGAGGGGAGAGAGAGGGGGGAGGCAGAGAGAGCCTGGCACAAAATGAATCACCTAACATCAATATGGATGGATGGCTTCTTACATGATAATGTGCAAGGAGAGAAACAGAGCAAAACCTTTGAGTGTGTGTGTGTGTGTGTGTGTGTGTGTGTGTGTGTGTGTGTGTGTGTGTGTGTGTGTGTGTGTGTGTGTGTGTGTGTGTCTCTTGTTCAGGGACTTGCAGAGAATGTTAGAGAGGCAGGGGCTGACATTTCCAAAAGGGCTTTTGGGTGGAAATATCGAAAATAGCCGACCTCCAAGCTCGCGCTGCGACGCGTTGTGAGCGTTGTGAGCTTGGAGGTCGGCTATTTTCGGTGCTTGATACCACACTGAACTAAGCATAATCAAGTCAATACTGGAGGTGTGGCATACGGCATGGATTTCTACACAGAGAGGGCAATTCTTTCAACCTAAGATGCTGCATTCAAGTTCAGGAGAGTTTGGACAAGGCAATTCTCTTGAATGCTGCCTGGCTTCAGGTATGGCATAGAAAGAGGGGCATTTGCATTTCTTTCACCATAGTGAAAACTGTATTCATGGTCTGGAGAAGGCACGTTTTACAGACGGATAAAAGGGCAGGGGCTCAAGCCCCCTTTGACGTCTATGTGTGCACGTGCCTGCGCTTGTTACAAGGTCTGTCAGAGCAGATTTGCCATGTGCAGCAGAGGCAAGCGATCTCTCTCTCTCTCTCTCTCTCTCTCTCTCTCTCTCTCTCTCTCTCTCTCTCTCTCTCTCTCTCCTCCATCTCTCTCTGTCTCTGTCTCTGGAGGTGGCAACGGGGGGGAGAGGGGGGAGGGAGGGATGGTTGAGGGAGTTAATCCAAGGAGAATAAACATGGCAGCCTGGAGCAGGTTACTACAGTACAGTACATGCATCTGGGTCGAGGAGGATAGACCTGTGACAAGCAATGTTCTTCACTGCGCCCTAGTGGCATTGGAGAGGTACTGCGCGTTTCAGGGCTACAGAACTTACAGGAATGATCCTATTGGTTCCAGAGAAATGAAATCAGGAAGGTACCCTTCTTGATTTCTCTGAAACCATTAAGAAAAAAAAGCATAATAAATAAATATAAATAAATAAATCAAGCCTAAATTGTTTCATATCAAGTAAATAAATCTGCCAATGGGGTAAGCATTCTTTTCTTGCATAAAACTAGCAACAAATTCCTTCAAATGAGAACTGAGAAGACCAGAAATAAGACCAATATACAAACACGGATGTCTTTACTTTCTTGAAAATATGTTTTTGAGGGGTTGCAGACAGTCTAAAAAGCCTCATTCTTCCTGTTGCAGCCTTACTCTTACTTTACATGCCCTTTCTTTTTAATTATGCAAGTGTTATTTTTTTGTCCAAACTACTACAGTATGTAAGATCAAAGTCCAGTCAGAAGTCAACACAGCAACAGAATCAAGAAACGCCTAGGATAGGGTAGATACCCTCACAAAAAAACATGCAGTAATCCTGGTCTCTATACTGCCTCCCCCTGGCCAGCCGGGGCGCCTGATGGAGGGGAAAGGAATAACATGTTCCTTCCACGCGCTGTCCAGCCGGGGAAATCCCCACTGTCAGGTGAAAAGAAGCGACTTGGACTCCTCATGCATAGAAGGAAGCATGAGGTCAGTTCGTTGCTCTCCCCCGGTTGCCAGAGGGAGTGTAGCGCCCAGGATTACATTAGATACTTGACACCGGGTGAAAAATGGGTTACAAAATCCTGGGATAAAAATGTAAAGAACAGAATCAAGAAATGCCAACAAAATCAATTGACGCGTCGCGTACCCTTGGTGTTCCATTACATTACATGATGAAGCCAAGGAAGCAGTGGTCCTGTTATGTTGCTGGTGCAGTAGCCTAGTATGGGCGTCTCATCATCAGTGGCGTCAGTTCAGCAAAAGCTAGGGTATGGCAAAGATGGCAGTCCTCATGGAAAAGAAGCATTACATTTTGTATAACACGGTTCTATTGTGAAAATAGCAGATCTACATGCTCACAACGCATCGCAGAATGTCTGAAAAAAATGAGTTTTGTCCATTTTTTTTACACAGGTTTCTACGGTTTCTTGGGCTGGATATGGCAGCCTGGAATGGTTGTTCAAGTGCAGCTAAACTTAGCATGTTAGTAAACGTGCCACAATTAACAATAATGCATTGCACCTGTGCAGCTGACCTGCGGAACCTGGGAATATATACCTTTCTGTCAAGCTGGGCAGAAAACAAGTGTGGAGAATATAATTATAACACCTTGTTAAAGTGACCATTTTGTTAAATTTAGCATTTGTAGTTATTTTACTGTAATTTAACAACATAATAACCAGCGCATATAGACAAAGAGACATTCATGGATTTATATTTAAAAGTAACTTTTATTTCCCCCCCTGGACCCAGGGTATGGCAGCTGCATACCCCTGCCATACCCAATTGACACCCCTGCTCATCATGCAGTAAAAGCAGCATGTGTGCAGACCTACAGTACCTATCGTGCTGCCTCAGCCCACGGCGTTAAACAGCCTTTCTTATTAGAGACAGTTGTTAAGGTTTGTGACGCATACAGTTTAGAAACATTCAGCCTCTGCGAGCTAGCCGACAGGGACATGGGAGATTGGTGAATCTCTCTTTTGGCGTGGCAGGCCTATAAAAGCAACTATTACAGAGAGTTATTTCGTTGTGACAACGTTGGTGAATTCTTCAGTGTGTCATCTGCATCCGAGGTGCTACCAAGTTTAGGTCTTCTGCTTGGGGATAAAGCAGGGGTCTTCAACTAGGGGGTCCGGGGACCCCTAGGGGGGCCTCAAAGTTACTACAGGGGGGCCGCCAAATCTGTGTGATACAGTAGGATAATTATTTTAAATTAACAACTTGAACCCTCGCATCCCTATTCTGTGGAGTTTAGACAAAAATAGCAGATCTAGAGCTTGTAGATCGGCTATTTTCGGCAAATAGGTTTGGTTTGAGTTAAAAAAGAGCAGACCAAGTACATAGTGAAAGGTCAAGTTTACTATGGATCGACGATTTAAGTGGTTAATTGTAAAAAAAAAAAAACACGTTAACACAAATCCAACATGATGACAGCGCTGTCAAACAAGTCTATGAAATCGATGAAAATCGGCAGCACACATTTATACAATATGTAGGGGGGGGGGGGGGGGTCCCTGCTTCATCTCTCTCTCAGCGAAGGGGTCCTTGGCCTGAAAACGTCGAAGACCCCTGGGATGAAGGGTGGAGGAGGGTTGTGAGAGAAAGAGAGAGAGAGAGTCGGGAGGGGTACACCTCCATCTTTCATCCCTCCATCCACTTCTTTTACTCATCCCGACGTGGGGGCCCGAGGAGCGACGGCAGAGCAGCAGATCTCCCCGGGGAGAGATTAGCGCTGACAGCGCGACAAAGAAGAATTATGCCAGGGGCTCCTCGGCTCCTTCGACAAATTCAAATGTAATGTATAGCTTTAACTGCGCCAAGGAGGATCAACATAATATATGATCGACCCACTTTGCGGGCGCACACACTGACTCCGCTGGCCTGGCAGTGATGTAAAAGCGATTTATGCCCGTAAAAAAAATGTGCAGGCTAATTAAGTAAGACGTTGGCACGGGGAGCAAAATGCAATGAGCTTATGAGAGAGTTGGCATAAAGTGCAGAGAGGCAATCCCTAAAGCCCCTATCATAGTAGGCACCACGGTGGTAAGCTATCCACCGCGGTGTAGTCTTTTTAAGTCATAAAACTACAACATTACGTCATTACTCGCGGTGAAGAGCTATCCAGCGCGAACCCCGACACATCTCTCTGTTTTTACTATCAGACAGATCGACCCATCACCCCGTTCACTGATTGGTCGATCTAGACCAGTCAGTCACAAGTGATAGGACTTCACCGTGACTGACTATGATGGCCTCCACTTGTTTTCTCACTTTAGGTGGATAGCTTATCACCTAAAATTTGCGGTGAATAGCTCTTCACCCTGGACTCTGATAGAGGCTTTAGAAGGGCCTACCTGCGGGCCTGCATGGTGAGAGAGCAGAGAGAGAGAGAGAGAGAACTATACATTACCATTAGTCGAAATCAATACCTCCTCGATTTCAAATCAGAAGCAGCGATAGCCGCCATCCGAGGGATCATTGATCACGCCACGTTCCGCGCGGCGTTCCAAACAACTGACGGCCCACGTGAGAGAGAGGGCCGCTGAACCTTTAATTAAATCTTGTTTGTGATCTTGTTTAGGGTCCCTTGTCAGTATATACGCCTGGGGGCCCGGGGCCTCTGTAATTACGCAGTGTGGTGTGGGCCCTTCTCAGTGGTGGGCCGTCACACGTGCGCTGAAAAGGCTTCTAGACGAGATGTCCTAATTAGAGAGAGCCTTGGTATGGAGGAGAGGAGAGCGCGCGTCCACCGGGGGAATACACGCGCTGTTAGCAAACACATTCCAGAGCCAACAGTGTTAATGAGACAACAAAAAAACCCATCCACCTCTTTTTTTTTACATTAATCAGAACACGTTGTTTTTCCCGTCACTTTGTCAGATCTCATCATGGCTAACGCCGCCGCCATCCCCAGGAGGTCGGCGACGTCGTGAAGCAACAACTTCCAATCTGAAGTGTGCACAAGTGTTTATATAGGGAAGAAGACAGGTGCTACCGAAATCACCCGGGTAATACCGCAGGCAGAGCGTTTACTGTACCTTGATGTTTCTCCATTGGTCTTAATTAAAACGAATACACAGCAGCCGCCGCTCCGCGTGCGATCATCGCTTAACAGCCCTAATACACATGCACTCCGCTAGCACATAATCGCAAGGTCCCCAGGGATGGGGGAAGTACTGTGTGCATGTGTGTGTGTGTGTGTGTGTGTGTGTGTGTGTGTGTGTGTGTGTGTGTGTCTCTGTGTCTGGAAGGGGGAGGCAACACGCCAGCTCAACCCATTTCTCTAATGAGCTGCTGAATAGGCCATGTCACAGACCTACACATGGGGCTAACAGCCACCCAAAGGCCTATAGCACTCCATGGAAAACCTATAACACAGATTAGAGAGTGTAGGACAATATCTTTGCGGTGTCATTAGCCGAGGCCACGTTCTAGCACTATTATAGGAAGGGTTCCTTTGCCGGGAGAAAATCACCTTCTCTTCTGCACCGGCTGATAAAAGGACTGATTGTGTTGTGTTGTTTGTTCTCCTCGCCCCTGCAGATACCAACAGGGGTGTCGCACCACATCCTGGGCCCTGGGTGCAAGGATTCACTGCGGGCCCCCCCCATGAATGTTCTTCATAGGGGAGGAGGGGGTTTAATCCATTTAGATTGGGAACGCGTTATTATGCGTTATTTTGTGCTTTAACTATTGAAAAATAACAGATATACAAGCTCGCAGCGTGAGTGCCACGCTGCGAGTTTGTAGATCCACTATTTTTGAAAAATTGTGAAAGTCTGTCAGTGGTGCTCAAACTTTTTCATGTGACATGTATTTGACCACGGACCCCCCATCTCAAAATATTTAGTTCCAGGGACCCCCAAGAAGCAAAATTTGAGTTACAAAAGTTTGCTTAAAAGATAAATGTATTCAAAGATTTGTGAGCTTGTAGATCTGCTATTTTTCAATAGCTAAAGTATAACATAATTCCAAGCCCCTCCACCTTGGGCCCTAGTATCTCAGTCCCACTTTCACCCCCCTGTGACGCTCCTGGATATCAATACTCCGAGAAGTGTTCTTTTCACCGAACACACACCACTCTCCCCTCCGGCTCTCCAAGACATCCATCATGTTCCTATTGTCTTTGTGTTCTTTCACTGTTTTTATTTCCTATCCTCTCTCTCTCTCTCTCTCAATCTCTCTCTCTCTCATTCTCTCTAATTTCCCCAGACCCTCGTAGCAGCGTGTGAGGGTACACCTGCGAGAGGTGTTAACAGTGGGACCCGTTGGAACGGCTTTACATCTCAATTCTCTTAAGTGCCTTTCCTTTCTTTTAACGGCCTCCCTATACATCACCTCCATGCTCCCAAGGACGCACATGACGGTGGGAGAGAGACGAGTGGCGTGGGACCGACATGCCATGACCACAGTCTAGTTGGACAACGGTGGTGTGCAACGCTAAAGGTGCAGAGGAGACGCAAGCAGAGGCGTCATTTCAGAAAGACATAGGGTATGGCAAAACATTCGTTACTAGGGGTGTAACGATACATTTAAAGGACAACTTTGGGTTTTTTTTACAACAAGGGTTCATATTTTAGATTGTAATTTGAGAAAAGAAAAAGTGAGTGTTAAAATGTTTTCATTTGCTTCGTTCTATTGTTTTATCGCGTTTACCGTGCTAAAATGTGGGGCATGCGTACGCATGGGGGCATGCGTACAAGGGGCTAATATGTATTTTTAGACACAATAAGCCAGCCGTTTCTTTATTCCTATTTACAGTAACACTTCTAGCCCCCATAAGTCACATTCAACCATGAAAGGTTGCGTTGTATTTTAGGAATGGGCTTATTCTGTGTAAAATTACATATTTAGCCACTTGTACACATGCCGCCAACCACTGAAATAAGAATCTCTAAAACGATAGAAAGAAGTAAATGAAATCAATTTAACACTCATCTTTTATATTCTTTAATTACAATCTAAAATATGAACCGTTGTTGTAAAAAACGAAAGTTGTCTTTTAATAGCGATATGATACGTATCACGATACATGGTTGACAATACGATACATGGACGATATTGGTTCATTCATGGCGATACGATACGATATATTATAGTATCTATTTACCAGTAAGACTCCCTAATCGGGAGATAAGCGACCGTAGGTCACTTAACTCCACAAATAGGGCAAAAATTAGTTTTTCCAAAATCTTCCTGATCCATGTTGATGACATGAGTGTAGACATACTGTGTAGTGATTTTCGTGATTTTAGGGCAAAATCTGTAGGAACAGTGTCCAAAAATGTGTTTTAAAAAATCGGCCTGAAGGTGGCGCTATATGGGACTGATTCATGTTGATGGGATGAGTGTAGACATACTGTGTAGCGATTTGCGTGATTTTAGGGCAAACATTTTAGGAGCAGTGCCCAAAAATGTGTTTTGCAAGAATCGGCCTGATGGTGGCGCTAGAAGAGGGCCATGTGAGAAATGAGGGGTGGGGTGTCCGCGTTGCCTTGGCGGACGAATAGGTACCGGCCCCGGCTCTCCCGGACGCTCCTAGCCCGAGTTATGGCATTTTATGTGAGCTGCAGTGGAGGGGGTCCTCCACTGGGAGCGTCACGACTTTTGCATCCATTCTGGAGCACCAGGAGTGGGTGGTCCCCAGGAATTCCCCGTGAGCAGCCCCGTTGGGGTGGTCATTTGGTCATTTTTGCACATTTGGTCATGTTTTACACCTGGGGGTCCCCCAGGGACCTGGGGGTCCCTGGAGCTCCGGGGGTCCTTGGAGGTTGTAGTTTGGCAGGTAAGGAGTGTGTGTGCAAAATGTGGCATGGATGGGGGCAACGGTTGTGGAGATATGAGCAGGGCAAAAGTGTGACGTGTGACGTGCGACTCACAGAGGGACATTTTTTTTACACCTGGGGGTCCCCCAGGGACCTGGGGGTCCCTGGAGCTCCGGGGGTCCTTGGAGGTTGTAGTTTGGCAGGTAAGGAGTGTGTGTGCAAAATTTGGCATGGATGGGGGCAACGGTTGTGGAGATATGAGCAGGGCAAAAGTGTGACGTGTGACGTGTGACGTGTGACTGACTGACTCACTGACTCACTCACTGACGGACGGACAGCCGGTGGAGGTTTTGGTAGTAAATGCGACCTACGGTCGCAATCAAAGAAATTAAATCTGTGTGAAACATGTCAATTTTTTTTTAAAGGGAAAAATCTATTATTATGGATGTAAATAAGTAAACAATGTGATTCTCTAGCAAATACATGGACATTATATTACAACACATATGGACAAACATGAACACATTTATCGATAGACCAAGAGTTGCTATATGGAATCTTAAAATAGCTAAATACAAAGCACAAATACTTAGTTTCCATACAATCGATTATCTGCAAATCGATAAAAGATTATCTGTATCAAATCCTGTTAAAACGATTCGATACAAAACCAAACGGTACGATATTTTGCTTTTGCATAACGATATAGTATATCATTGCAAATTAAAATCGATTTTTCGATTCAGTTACTACATCTTTACGCCCCTATTCGTTACCATAGCTCCATTTCTAGACTAGCAAAAAATAGTGGATCTACAAGCTCTCAACTATTTTCACTATTTTTGGGGGAGGCGAAAAGAGAAAAATGTTAGAAAATGTTCGCCTATAATGATATTCCCAAAATAGGGATTGAAAGTGAGGTTGAAAGCGGTTAATACATTCATGATCGCGTGATAAGATGTGTCACATCGATTGCGATGAAATCAGAGTTGGGGACATAAAATAAGCATAAAATAACTGAATAATAAAACAGGGATCTTCAACAGGGGGTCCGTGACCCCTAGGGGGTCCTGAGAGTTACTACTAGGTGGGCCACCAATTAATCTTTGTGTGATAGGATCATGTTTTTTTGCATTAACCAATTGAACCCTAGCATCCCTATTCTGAGTGGAACATTAGCCAAACATAGCAGATCTACAAGCTCACAACGCCTCGCGCTGGCTGCGAGGCGTTGTGAGCTTGTAGATCGGCTATTTCTGGCAAAGCGGTTTGGTGTAGAGGGAAAATAATAGCAGTAGAAGTATTGACGGTTTAAGTGGTTACTTGTCTGAAAATACACATTAATCCAACATACACTGATGACAGTGCTGTCAAACAAGTCTAAGAAATATATGAAAATGTTTATTCTGCAACACAATTGTATACAACTAGAGGGTCGTGGCCCTTCGGGCCGCTCACATCTAGTTAAAAAAAAAAGTGGTTTGGTATTTAAGTTAGCGATACATGACCCGGAAGTAGATCACTTACTCTGATGTAATATAAAGATATAGACTATAGTGGGGGTCCCTGCTTTCATCTCTCTCTCAGCAAAGGGGTCCTTGGCCTGAAAACGTTGGAAGACCCCTGGAATATAAGGTTAAATGTGAACATTAGGGGGTGGGAATTCCCCTGATGACCCAAATGACACCCCCTGGACAGAAGCTACTTTTAGCATATTGAGGCGTACTGTACTGTACTGTACTGTACTGTACTGTACTGTACTGTATTGTACGTACTGGCTGTCCTGGGCTAGATACATTGATATTCTGGAGAAGGACCATTATCTGTCATGCAGCGCTGATATAGTCCTTGCCTTGTATTTATTGCTCTACTTAATGGACTTGATTGTATTACTGAAGGTAAAGGGGAAGAGAAGGGGAAGGGAAAAAAATCCAATGGCGGCTAGCGGTAGCCTAGTCTCTGCATCCTGCAATTACCTTATGTAAATCCTGGCCTGGAATGTCGAGCCGCCGCTATTTTAAATGCATTGAATTTCCATGGAAAATGATCCACTCCTGCTGCCTTTGGAGCTCGTTAATAACGACGACGAGCCGGGTTGACATTTGGAATACTTACACGCTTACTTAGCATCCCCGCGCCGGCATGTGGTGAGAACGCATCCTAAGTTCACTGTTGCAGCCATGACTGTGACAGCACCTCCAACAGAAAGGATGGCTTTGAATTAAAGCGCCCTGGCAAATGAGTTATTTCTGCTGGAGAGTCGGTTGCTCCTCTCTCCTCTGCAGAAGACATTACACTCTTGTAAGTGCTCACTCAATCTTTGATCATGCAGAGAAAGAGGGGTTGGGGGGGGGGGGGGGGAAAGAAAAGAAGAGAAGTGTACCACTGGCATCCAGGCCAGAGCTCAAATAGGTTTATTCCACGGAATCTGTACTGTTATGCTAAAAAAAAAAAAAAAAAACCTTGTGCCCGTTTGACTGCACCAGACTTTGATATTGTTGGAGTGGGGTTGGAAGGGGCTTTATAATGGTCTACAGCACGACTCTCATCCATGTCTCATTGCGTACCGTGATTGAATGCACATCTGACACAAAGCTGACGTCAACATGATGTCAGTGTCGTCAGCGATGCCAGCAAACAGCAACTGCCACGTATCACACAAGCGAGCCCTCCCGACGGTTTACAAATTCTACAACGGGTAGTTCTGACGAAGCAATCTGATTGGTTGAAATAGTTTCTACCCCTGCAAATAATGACTATTATTACACGCATGATTTTTGAGCGGTGCAAACCGCTCCTATATTTCACTTTCGGTTTATCTAGTTAAAACATATTAGCACGGGACGATTCTTTCATTCTTCATCGATTGGCTAGTTGAGTAATTAAACATTAGAATCGACCAATCAGAAACCGTTCTACTCATGACGACATGTGTTAGCCAAACAGAACAGACCAATCAAATGCTGTGTTGTTCATGTTAATTTAGATCTGTCTTGGCCATTACACTTGCACTTGAGACCGGTTTAAAGTTCATGAAAGGTCCAGGCGTAATGGCCAGGTTGTTTCATATCCTGGACCTCTCCTAAACCTTAAACTAACAGATTGAACACCACACAGGATTCGAAACAGCAACCACGCTACATTACCCTTGCAGGCTATGATTACTGTTTCGAATCCTGTGTGTTGTTCAATCTGCCAGTTTAAAGTTTAGGAAAGATTTGTTCCGGTTTAAAGTTCAGGAAAGGTCCTTCCATCTTTCTGTCTGTCTGATCCCCTCTCCGTTCTACCCTCTGTCTGTTTTGTTTGAGCTCCTGGTCTGGACTGCATGTCCTGGACCTTTCTGGCGCAAATCGACCCCCACCCAGGATTCAAGACAGCGACCACGCTACATTAAACCCTGTAGTCTATGGTTGCTGTTTCGAATCCTGGTTGGTGTTCGTTTTGAGCCGGTGTAAAGGTCAGGACACACGAAAACCTTATATAGTCTGAGCAGACCTCCAGACTGACATCATACAAAAGAATATTGCCATGCATGCCTATCAACACTGATTCGCGCAGGCGCCCTTGCAGGAATTAGTTTGCACCGCTCACTTCGCACGGGTGCGAAGTGACGGCTATCTGGCAAGCCCCTCGTAACGGCTATCTGGCAAGCCCCGCCCTGGCAGCGTGTGATTGGCCTGCAGCGCTCCAAGGCACAGCGGTCCCTTTGAGCCGCATTTTCGCTATGTCTACATGTTATCTTTTTGACAACCCAACTCCACCCCTAACCCTAAACCTAACCTCCGTGGGGTGTAGCCAGAAAAAGTGGCACGAGCGGGATACGAACTTGGGGCACATGGATTGGAATCCTAGAGACCAATCCACTAAGTCACGGAGGCAGGTGCTAGAAACAGCATTCTGTCTGTATTAGTAGGGGAGGGCGAGGCTGCCACTGAAATGACGCCTGGCCAATCACAGAGCGTCTTTTCCGGGACTTGCCAGATTGCCGTTACATTTAGATATCACGCTTATTGCACAGCTTGGTTGAATGCTTGATTCTGATTGGTCAATCGTTGGAATCAGCGGTGTGTTATCAAACATGTAATTTTCCGAATGTCTGGAGGTTGCTGCTGGAGGTTGTTGCGACCCCCAGTCACTCATGCTAATTGCTTTTAATACACAAGTCTGTCTGCTATTACATGTTCAACCGGTTCTGATGACGGCCAGGCTGCAGTGGTGTAAAGTAACAAATTACATTATACTCACTCAAGTAGCCTACTGTAGGCCAAGTACAATTTTGAGGCTTTCTCAGAGGCAAGTATTGTAGGCTACTTTTACTCTACTACAAATATTTGAAAACAGCTGTTACTTTGTATATTTCGATTATTATAAAGGCATACATTAACCACTTCAGTCTATATATTTAGGCCATTAGAAATGAAAATACAAGATCACAATGCGACGCTTAGCTATAATTGTGAGCTTAGATCTGCTAAAATATTTGTATCTATGGTAGGCTACATATTTGTGAAAACCTGTGAAATGGGACATTCTGCAAATGACTAAGTTTTATTTATACAGTACATTTTGATACCAAAACGTCATTATGCAAGTACATTTTGGACATGGGACTTCTAACAGAGTATTTCTACTTTTAGTTACTTAAAGGAGTAGTTCACCACTTTTCAACCTGTCTTCATATAATAGGTCCTCACCATGCGCGCAGGGGGTAGGGGGGGACGGGGGGGATTAACACCTCCACTTTTTTTGGGTGGGGGGGATATCCCCTCCAGTGTTCAGGTCCAAGAAAAAGCCGCAAATATGATCGATTATACTGTACACATTGGCGGCCTTAACTATGTTTCATTGGTTTCAATTGAAACGGGCCTCGGCCATCAGGGGGGCCTCCGACTGCCCGTCAGTCTAAGTCCAAATGATGGTCAATGCAAATGATCGTCCATCGAAAACCCCCTCTCACATTTGGGCCCCCTTTAACGTGCTAGTTCTTCCTATGTCCTGTTGCCAGGGGGGACTCCGACTGCCGGTAAATCTCAGTCCAAATAAATGACGCTCAATGCGAATGACCCTCCATCGGAAGCCCCCCTCAATGGGCCCCCCTCTATCACGCTGTCGCTGTGCCTGTGACGCTGCAGTGCACACCGATCGGCTTGACTTTGTAATACGAGCTAGGCGCGCGGTTTAGTTGTTGGATGGACTATCAAAACAAGTTGTTATTAGTTAGAATACATCACAGAGCCTTTCAAACGAGAGGGCACTTGTGAGTAAAGTTGGCAAGATTGTTCAACCACTAATTAACAACAATGCACGCTCATTTTAAGATGGCAACAACAAACATGGACGTAACACTGGTCTGTCTGTCGCATCCTATGGTCGTATCCAGTCAGATGAAACACGGTGTTAATCATGTCATGTGGACAGCTGGACACGTTAAAACGTTACCTTGAATGGAATATATATCTGAGGAGCAATTATGTTGTCAACTTCCCCAAAAGGCTGTCCTGTCCTATTAAACCAGACGCTGGGACAGCATCCACTACTTGTATCCACAATATAACTTGTGAGTATCCTAATTTATTACTTAACATGTCACGCCAATGCGCAAATGGTAATGTGGGTACAGTAATTAATGTACAGTATTTGTGCAAGTTGGCCCTACAATTGTGGATAGCCTATGCATTATGTTCAAACAGTTCAATCCAAAACATAATGCTTATGGTTGTGTTAGGCTGCTTTTATACGGACCTGGTTGTCATTAATGCATACAGATATCTATGAAAGGTCTTTTTATTAGATGTCTGGTAGATTTTAATCGTGCCATGTCACGCTGACCGGCAGTTTAAAATACTAGTGTGATCTCTGGTAATACAGTATATTTTTAGGGAAATAAAAATATATACTGTGTATAAAAATAAAGTGCTGCAGCTGTTGGCCTGTTACTCCTTCAATAAAAAGATCTAATATAGATTTTTTGATTTTTATTATTGCGAGAACAATGGCATCCACTTTAAAATTGCAACTTTTCAGGAATAGAAAGCCTACAGTTTCTATAAGCTGGATTGGCAATCGATGTCACAAGACGATGGGTTTCTGACCTGCCCACAGCCCTCCTCTGAGAAAAAAGAAAAAAGAAAAGCTATTTTTGAGTGAGGACCAATTATATGAACATAGGTTGAAAAGTGGTGGAGTGCCCCTTTGAGTAAAATTCACATTTAAACTTAATTTATTTTCTCGAAAATACATTGAGCGTAGCAGATGTTGATACATTGATGCTCCTACATATTATCATGCAAGTACCAGTTAAAGTTACTTTCCCATCCCTCATATTCTGTGTGCACAGTGCACATCCCATAACCCACACACCGCACATCATTTCGGAGCTCATATCTTTGAACGGGTAAGGGCTAGTTTCTGGATAACAGACAGCTCCGCTCTATAACAGGCCGATGCCTAATCAAAGGCTCAGAGCACCTGCTGCACTGAGTGAACTTTATGCCGTATCCAACATGAAATACATGTAAACAAACACAGTGTCATTTAAAACTAAACGTTACTCTCAAGAATGTTTAAAAAAATATTTGAAGCGAGAAATTGATGCAGTAACATAAAATCGATTCTCAACTTCCTTGTATTTTCCGAGGCGACCGTGCTGTGCAGGGGGGGGGGGGACACCCAGTGCAGCACTTGGGGACACCCAGTGCAGCACTTTAACCCTCTAAGGCCCGCATTAAGAAATACTTGAAATAAAAAATTGAAAAAAATCAGATGGTGTTGTAGGAGTCCTATTAAGAGGAAAATGTAATGTTTTTTTCAAAAAAATGTTTTTGTAAGATTTTATAGCCATAAATCAAAAATCATAAATCATGCTCTAATTTACATATGGGGGATATTTTTCAAAATAATAACATATGTACATGTTCTAGACATTCTAATGATCACCAAAAAGAATAGTACAGGCATTTTACTTATGTTTTTTTGAGGTATAGCTTCCATGAAAAAGTGAGATGTTGTTCGTCAAAACTCTGGAATTTCAGCGGGTGTGGCGGGTGTGAATGTCAGCCCCTGTGGGGGGTATTTATATGCAAATATTGTGGCCAATGGCATTGTAATACTAAACAATAGAATCCAATGGTGGTGTTTAGGTGGTAGGGGGAGCTAAAATAAAATGATTTAAACCTTTTTTTGGATAAAATACAAACGTTGTAATATTACAACCGTGGGCCTTAGAGGGTTAAAGACCCAGTGAAATGAAAAATAAGTTTTTCACACTTTTAGAGCTTATCCGTGGTATTCATATGGGCATTCCTAACATTAGATGCCAATTTTTTTTTAAATAAACCATTTTTGTGTATATTTATATCAAAGGTCCCTAAATAGGCCATTCTTAATTACTTCCTGTGAACAGAAATTAAAAAAGTGATGACATAGATAGACCTTTTGAATATAAATGAACCTTTGATTACATTCACCTGTTTGTTTCCCATTGCTGGCTCCCATTACTCCCATTACTCCGATTTTAAATCCCATCGCCTGAAGGGCTGGTCCCCTCGGATTGGTTCAGAAACACACAGGCTTCCTTTTCAAACTGAAACTTCAAAATAAAATACCCAAAATAGTCATTTCATTGGGTCTTTAAGGAATACTTTCACAGCTGTAAGCAAGGAAATACTTTTTTATATTTAGTTTTGAGTCAAATTATGAATTAATGTATTATTAACTCATACTGTGCCCGGGCCACAAGGTGCCGCTAGAGTGCCAGACATTTCTGTATAGGCCTTCGCTCTAACATCCGTCTACAGAGGCAGAAGTGCCTTGTGTTTTCACTGCACCCACTGTAATGGATGACGAGAGGAGGAAGTTAGCTAACAGTTAGCTATTAGCTTCTTAATTTTTTAGAAGCCCGATCTGAAGCTATTTTAGTCGCAAAAAAACTATGTCGCTGCACTGGGAACACAGTTCAGAGAAAAAGGTCTCTAAAGATGTGAGTTTGTATTGAAGTGGGCGGCGCGGTGCGGCAGCGTTGCCCGATTACGGGCCGATGTAAACAGAGTCTCGGCCCCGGCCATGGATGGAAAATTAGACCGGGGCTTCGTTGAGGCTTCCGATTAATTAATTCATTTTATTAAATATCCCGGACTAGTTCGGGATAGGCACCCCGGAATACGTTGCGCCTCCGACAGTATAGATTGAGTTTTTTTGGGGGGGCTCTAAACTTTATTTTAAATCATTTTCAATGGAATAAATCGTCAGACCATCTAGGATCACTCGTTGGAAAGCGTAGGACGAGCCAAGACCACCCACATCTCTAAAAGCAGCTCAGGGTAAGTAAAATAGCAAAAAAATCATTGTATTGGATTGAAATAAAGCCGAACTTGTTCGGGATAGGCACAAAAAGGGTTAATTAGCCGTGTAATAAGCAGGATGACGTCGGTGGCATCAGCCTTACTAAATTTCCCCCTTGGGATAATAAAGGTATCTATCTATCCTGAAGGGATTGTATTTCTGGATAACGCCCGCTGAGCCAGACGTTATCCCTTACTTACCACACGGGTCTAATCTAATGTAAACATCAGCTGTGGCACGTCCTGTTCCAGCACAGCTATGCTATGCTAGCAGTTTACATGTGAAGTTCAGGGACATAGAGGCCAAATCTAGCATTAAAAAATCATCAATTTTAATCGGATATCTTAATTACAATGAAATGAAGTTGACGTGTTTTTTTTAAGGGTAGGCTAACTGTTGCATAATCTCAATATTACACTCGAGGGTTGTGCTTTATCGTGCTTATTGGTACTTCAGCCCTGCCTACGGAACTCGGCTGTCGCCTCGTTCTGATTATGTCACAGGTCACAACAACAACAACAAACAAGGGCGCAAAGTGGGACTGAGTTCCAAGGGGCCAAGGTGAAGGGGCCTTTTAATTATTTTATGCTTCAGCTATTGATAAATAGCAGATGTACAAGCTCACAGTGCGGCACTGAGTGACATGCTGCGAGCTTTTAGATCTTCTATTTTTGAAAAGTCGTGAAAATGTGTGCAAATCTTTGAATATATGAATTTTGTAAGCAAACATTTGTAACTCAAGTTTGCTTCTGGGGGGTCCCTGGACTAAATATTTTGAGATGGGGGTATGTGGCCAAATAAAGTACATATCATTTTGGGGGTCCTTCACATGAAAAGGTTTGAGCACGCCTGACGCCTGATTTGGAATCGCACATGAGTTCTGGGCGGAGCCGTTCCATGGGAGGGGTTTGCCCAGAACTCATGTGCGATTCCAAATAACGCACCACTGACATAGAAACATAGGTTTTTCAAAAAAAGGATTTGAAATATTCAAAGACTTGCACAAATGTTCACGTTTTTTCAAAAATAAAGCACAACATTTTTCAATAGATAAAGCACAAAATAATGCGTTCCCAGTGTAAATGGCTTAAGTTAAACCCCCTCCCCCTATGAAGAACATTCATGGGAGGCCCGCAGTGAATCCTTGCACCCAGGGCCCAGAATTTGGTGTGACACCCCTGTGTGCATGGAACCTGAGTATAAGAGCCATGTGTTGATTACCCACCAACGCCGTTTCCACAAGTGTGTGCCAGCCGTGCCACCAGAGACCCGCAGAAGGTCAGTGCCATCACACCCGTCCGTCATCTCTCTCCGCAGGCCGCTGGCGGCACCGCACCGCGGCTAAACGCCTGGTGAGACGGATGCAGCGAGGCCAGCGGTACATCAGTCCTCGTAACTGTCAGACCAGCTGCTCCGCTGGAGGGGGAGCCGGGGGGTTGTTGTTATATATTAGACGGTAAAAAGCAGTTAACATGTCAAATGAAATATCCCCATACAGCCTCCCCACATATGCAAATGGTTTTATTACCTTCTCAAACAAATGTCAAGGGATTTGGGGGGAGTGCGTGTGTGGGGTTGAGTTTATGGTATATCAGGTTGTAGTGCTACATCAAGCTATTCAACAAACTGCTGGGGGGATTGAATCGGGGGCTAATTCAGTTTGTTTTGTAGCTGGGTCTTCTCTTTCTCCAATGGGATCTGTTTTATCATGTGCTTTCTTTCTCTCCTGATAGAGAGGGGTATGGTGTGTCCAAACTACACTATAAGGATGGTGGTGCATCTGGTGTCCAATCTAGCACACCATAACTAAGTAACTTACCGGTACTTTATGGACATCGTCAACCAGTATAGCCGGGGAGCCACAGGCCACAGTCATCACTTTTCACAGTTTTGAGAGGCCGAAATCTAGCCCAAGGAATGTTTTTCATGCAAAACAAATGCTTGCAATGGATTCAGAATCATGAAGAACCCCTAGTTTGACCCCTCACATGCTACTTAAAGCAGATTTATTTTTTGTATTCTTTTCCTGTATAGTGAAGTCGATGGGACAGTGAATACAAATGGCCATAACTAAAATGTTTCCGGCAGATCAGGCCTCTCATTCTGTGTACCTTAACTCTTTCTCAGCCACGTGGAGCCACTTAATATTAAAACCGGATTAAGCCGTACTTCACCTGTACTCGAATTAGCCGACCGGAATTTTCCGTACTAGGTCATTAAAACAGAAATAAATGATAATTAAAAAAAAGAAAAACCATCGGCAGCTGTCCTCAGTCTCTTCTTCGGCTGATCTAAAAGGATCATTCTCTCAACCGTCTGAACCGGAAGTGCTTCTTGGTAGCTTTTCGTTCTCTATAGCCAAAGTCCCGTTCACTTTCATGTAGGAGGAAGCGTTAGCATAGCATCGACCAGATAAAAGTTGCGATGGGGGCTTCATACGGACTGGATTACATTTGTTTACCTCGATGTGCACGGATCGTGCACGCGAAGCACACGGGGGGGAGACGACTCGGCCAAAATCCCCACTATATGCCAATGCAGATGAGACACTTCGTGGTGAGTTTTAACCGGGGGATCGTCGGAAGAGAAAAAAAGAACGCTGCCATCCTAGAAGGACGGGGGTTGCTGATGCTTATAATCATAATATTATGTCTCAGATCATAATACAATAATATAAATTTCCGGCTAGTCCACAACAAGCCATTCTGGCCAGGCTGGGAAAGTGTTAATGACCAAATGAATAGAAAAAATAAAAATAAAAAGTATGTCATGACGTCACAGGTAAAACCCTATTCTTTGAGCTTTTGGGCCTGTGGCTCCGCAACTAGTAGCTGTCCTAGCCGACACCAGGGTTCTGATATTTCTCAGTGGAAGAGTAGGGAGACCAACTCTAACCACTCCAGATTAGTTTTATTGTAATATCAAAATAACATTTAATGTATTGAAATAAGTCCCAGATTGTAGCTTTAACCCTGCAAGACCCGAATTAATTTCTACTGGCCAAAACATTTAAAAAAAAAATCAGATGCTGTTGTAGGAGTCCTAATCACAGGAAAATGTAATGTTAAAAAATTAATGTTTTTGTAAAGTTTTATAGCCATAAATCATAAATCATGCTCTAATTTGCATTTTGGGGATATTTTTCACAATAATAACATTATGTACATGTTCTAGAATCTAGACATTCTAATGATCACGAAAAAATATATATTACAGGCATTTTACTTATGTTTTAGTGAGGAATAGCTTCAGTTAAACAGTGAGATGTTGTTCGTCCAGACGCTGGAATTTCAACTTCTCTGGGAGGTGTGAATGTCAGCCCCTGTGGGGGGTATTTATATGCAAATATCGTGGCCAATGGCATTGTAATACTAAACAATAGGATTTAATGGTGATGTTAATGTGAAAAAAAGAACAGGAAAACTAACTATAACATTTAAAAAAAATGATTTAAAAAATGTTGCCAAAAAGCAACGCTGGGCATTGCAGGGTTAAATTAGAACCACTGTCTTGACCCAAACGGATTATGTAGAAGCTCTGGTTTTGATATTAGGCCTAGTTACCACTTGGGAAAAGAGCTTTTACCACACATGTCAAGCTGCAACAGTACAGTACACTATGGTAAATTGTAAATGGTGCATTTATATGGCGCTTTTTATCCAAAGCGCTTTACAGAGATTGTGCATTGCATTCACACACACACACATTCATACACCGATGGCAGAGGAAACCATGCAAGGCACCAACCTGCACATCGGGAGCAATTAGGGGAACTTCAGAGTCTTGCTCAAGGACAGTTCGGCATCGAACTGGGAACCTTGTGTTTGCCATCCGGCCGTTCTACCTGCCACTCTTTACCCCTGCTGCCCCCTATGAGAGTGCTACATCCATCTAAACAGCTTTGAATAAATAATGGTGTTGGGAGTTTGGGAGGTTGGGGTTTAATTCCCCGGTTGGGTCATACCAAAGACTATAAAAACGTAACCTCGCGTCACCAGGCTTTCTCGGGGGAAAGCCTGGTATTCGTTTACAACAGGTTGTTTGATCCGGTCTAGACCGGATGGCATCCTAGACTGGATGGCAGAAGAAGCGGTGTCGCTCTGTTTTGGTTCGTAGTGTGCATTACCACATTTAAAAAATAATAATCAAAACTACACTGCATCCAGAGTTGTTTATAGGCCCTTAAACCCATTCAGAACGGGTACACATTGTTGTGTATCATTATTTTATGCTTTAACTATTGAAAAATAGCAGATATACAAGCTCACAGCACGGCACCGAGTGCTGCGCTGCGAGCTTGTAGATCTGCCATTTTTGAAATATCGTGAAAATTAGAATTTTGACCCGATTCTATAAGTGTCTTTTGAATCCTTCTAAGGTTTTTTGGAAAAACCTATGTTTCTATGTCATCAATCTGGCCACAGTGGCCAGCCAGCGTCAAAGAAAAGGTCCTTTTCACTTAACTGGAGCTCAGTTAGTCTGTTCTTGAGTAGTCTCGCGTAGCCAGACAACTATTCCACAATCTCCGAATGCTATATAGAGTCTGGAACGGCAGCTCCCGAACGGCGAGTATAGGAAGTAGCCAGTGCTGCACTGAACTGTAGTCCCATTGGAAACATAACAGAAACACAATAGCTCAGACAAAGCAATTCATGCGGCCTATTCTTGTTATGGGTGTATAGTTTAAGAAAACATTTGAAAACATCACGGAAGTAACACCAATAACACCAGCGAAAGACGAAATAACGCCCCCAGAAATGTTGAAAGGAGACATAACGCTTCCAGCAGGACATGTTATTGTTACTGCACCAAGGGAGCGGTTGCGTCACATCCGCTTTATCTCGCACTCATCATCGTTCCTTCTTCCGTTTGCCAGACTGTATGCCGGGAGCATTTGCCGAAATCGCGGAGGCAACAGTCTGGCCACGCGAGACTAGTTCTTGAGAGACTACTATGCCAGTAGTTCTCAAATCTTTACATGTGAAGGACCCCCAACATGATATTTATTTGGCCACGGACCCGCATCTCAAAATATCTAGTTCCAGGGACCACCCAGAAGCAACATTTTAGTTGCAAACGTTCGCTTTGAAAATGCATATATTCAAAGATTTGCACACATTTTCACGACTTTTTCAAAAATAGCAGATCTACAAGCTCGCAGCGCGGCACTCGGTGCCGCGCTGTGAGCTTGTATATCTGCTATTTTTCACTGGTTAAAGCATTCAATAATTCTAGGCCTAAATGATGCCATGGAACGCGGGGGAATCAGTTTGGGTTACAACCAAATCCGTCTTGACAGTTCCCGCCAAAGTGTAGTCTGCTTCGACTACAAAATTACGTAGGACGCCATCCGCTCCCTACCGGATCGAAGCCCGAAGCGATCCCAGGCTAATAAAAATGGAACCCGATGCCTCACCTGCTTGGCACTCAGCATTAAAGTGTTGGACTGCGGGTAAGCCCCTGTGACATGTTATCAGCATCATTGTAGCCAAAGCATGTTATGAAGTCAAATGCCTCAACTACCCATAAAGTCTTGTGGGCAGTGCCGGGTTTCTGGGGTGCAGTTCATTTTTAACCAGTGAAAAATAGCAGATCTACAAGCTCGCAGCGCGGCACCGAGTGCCGCGCTGCGAGCTTGTAGATCTGCTATTTTTGAAAAAATCGTGAACATTTGTGCAAATCTTTGAATATATGTATTTTCAAAGCGAACGTTTGTAACTCAAATTTTGCTTCTGGGTGGTCCCTGGAACTAAATATTTGGAGGCCAAATAAATATAATTTTGGGGGTCCTTCACATGAAAAAGTTTGAGGACCACTGACGGGCACGTCCTGATAAGCCAAACGCCGATAAGCCAAACGCCGATAAGGCAAACGCCGATAAGGCAAAGGCTGATAAGCCAAACTTTTTTTTTAAACCTCCTTTTGTTATGGTGAAATGTGAGCTCACCTGCATCGCGTTTCATTCCATTCATGCGTTTATCGTGCGCTTGCCCAGGCCTTACGGCCTGGGCATAAATATAACGATTGCATTCACCACGGCTACGTAAGTCGCGCGGCCCTGGCCCACTCTTCGCGGGCACTCGCGCCTGCGGCGCTCGGGCGCGAAGAGCAGCACCAAGGTCCCCTGGCCTTCGCGCCGCTTGCAATGTCGTGGACAATAACTGTGACATATAACCATTGTATTGCTAAAAATAAGGAGGCTACTCTGTTTCCTTAACGAGACGGCAGAAGATCACTACGGTAGGAGACCCGGGCAGTACATTTGCGTTTGCCTTATCAGCGTTTGCCTTATCAGCGTTTGACTTAGAGGGATTTCCCCCCACTGACATAGTAGTCTCTCAAGAACAGACTAACTGAGCTCCAGTTAAGCGAAAAGGACCTTTTCTTTGACGATGGCTATAGCCAGATTGCTGACATAGAAACATAGGTTTAAAAAAAAATGAAAAAAAAAAAATCTAATTTTCACGATTTTTCAATAGTTAAAGCATAAAATAATGATACACATTAATGTGTACCCCGTTCTAAATGGGTTAAATTGAGTGGATGGCTCACTGAAAGAATGCAACAAGCGAAATGCCAGCCTATTGGTCGGCGCCCCCGTCAAACGTCACCAATGTTGAACTCCATGCTTCGCGCATAACGCATTTATCGCCAACGTATAAACTTGCGATGCTCTCATACCACTTGTGGGACCGTACACTGACTGTCCTGTGCCGAAAATGACTGATCTACAAGCTCAAGCATTTTGCGGAATGCGACATGTTGTTTGCTTGTAGACCTACTATTTTCTACTGTATATAGCCAGTTAGCCACCATTCTGTTCTACTCTTGTCGACAGCCCACCTGCAAATGAACGAAGGAACGAACGGGGAGGCGCTGAAGCGCCATAAATCTTTTATGCCCCATAATGGCTTGTTCACATTACCTGCTTATACACCTCAGCCCCCACGGAGCAGAGGCCGGCCCAGAGCAGAGAGAGCAGATCAGCCCTGGAAAAAAAAAGAAAAGAAAAAGCCAAACAGCTAGCATATGGAGCACTTCAAACACTCAAGGCCTCCCTGAGCCGCGGCGCTGTGGTCGCACCCATGAATTATAGAAATGATCTAATTGTTTTCTCATTTGGAAATTCTAGGGGCCCTTTTTCTGTCTCCGTACTCCCTCCTCTCCCTCTCCCTCTCTCCCTCTCTCCTCGTTTGCCTTTCAGCTTTTTAACGACCTGCGGTTTCCAAGCGGGGCACACATGATTCAGTGCAACCCACCTTCCGACACGTTGTTCAGATCCAAGGTGGTCCCGGTCTGTCAAAACAGAGCCCCTATGCCAAGGTATAAGTCAAACCTGTTGCAGTACATTAACACGTAGGCAGGAGGGGGACCCACTAAAAACGCACTTCAAAAGATGACGCCGTTGCCTACTAGATCACGAGAGGGCAGCAGACGACGGGGTTGTAAAACGTGTGCCGCGGCGCACACACAGGGCGGACTCGGTCAGACAGAACAGACAGACAGACAGACAGACAGACGGACTAGGTCAGGGGAACGTGATGAAAGTGGAAAAGACAGCCAGACAGACGCCGGGGAGATTCAGAGGACGGCCTCATGCTGTTCACATTTCACCTCGCCGATGTTGGATGGCGCAACGGAGGACATTTCAGACAACCAGGAGATACACACAACAAGAGGTTTATTTTACTGTGCTTAAAGGAGTAGTTCACCCCCAAAATGACTTTTTTTCTATTGACCAGTAAGACTCCCTAATCGGGAGATAAGCGACCGTAGGTCGCTTATCGGCATTTTATGTGAGCTGCAGTGGAGGGGGTCCTCCACTGGGGGCGTCACCACTTTTGCATCCGTTCTGGAGCACGAGGAGTGGGTGGTCCCCGGGAATTCCCCGTGAGCAGCCCCGTTGGGGTGGTCATTTGGTCATTTTTGCACATTTGGTCATTTTTTACACTTGGGGGTCCCCCAGGGAGCTGGGGGTTCCTGGGGCTCGGGGGGTCCATGGAGGTTGTAGTTTGGCAGGCAAGGAGTGTGTGTGCAAAATGTGGCATGGATCGGGTCAACGGTTGCGGAGATATGAGCAAGGAAAAAGTGTGACGTGTGACCACATTTGGTCATTTTTTACATCTGGGGGTCCCCCAGGGACCTGGGGGTCCCTGGGGCTCCGGGGGTCCTTGGAGGTTGTAGTTTGGCAGTCAAGGAGTGTGTGTGCAAAATTTGGCATTGATGGGGGCAACGGTTGTGGAGATATGAGCAGGGCAAAAGTGTGACGGACTCACTGACTCACTCACTCACTCACTCACAGACAGCCTGTGGAGGTTTTGGTAGTAAATGCGACCTACGGTCGCAATTACTCATGCCATGGAGAGTAGAGTTCAATAATATTTTTAGTTTTTTGTCGCATTCCTAAATAAAAAATGTGATAACAATAAATTTACTCCCATTCGTTCCGGATGGGGACCTGTTTCGAAACGGGTCCCCATCCGGAATCAATGGGGGTAAATTTACTCGAATCATTTTTTTTGTCTTAGGAATGTGACAAAAACTAAAAAAATATTATTGAACTCTCTCCATGGCATGAGTAATCAATAGAAAAAAAAGTCATTTTGGGGGTGAACTACTCCTTTAAGAGGACTTCCAGCATTTCCATTAACTGCATTCATTCCCTAATAAACCCTTTTGCAAATCCCGCCCCATTCTGCCCTGTTACTATGATGGGACATTAACCCTGGGCAGATTGTTTTTATAGTGTAAGTGGATGGGATTTTTTTTCCCTTCATAGCCTCATTACAGCTATATAAAGTACCAAAGGAAAAACACCTAGGTGATATTAATAAAAAGGGAAGACAAAGGTACAGTAGTTACATTGCAAAACAGGGGATTTACCCGAAAATATATGTTTTAATTTGTTTAATCCCAGTGGGACAGAATCCTCTTTGCAGATTCTTTTATAGTGGTAGTGGATGCGATTTTTTTTCCCTTCATAGCCTCATTACAGCTATATAAAGTACCACAAAAAACACATCTACGTGATATTAATAAAAAGGGAAGAAAAAGGTACAGTAATTACATAGCAAAACAGTAGTTTTCCCCCGAAAAATAAATGTTTTAATTAGTTTAATCCTCTGGATAAGAGATAGAAAGAGAAGCGCATTGCATCTTGGGTACTAGGAAGAGGACAGAGAGAATGTTTCTCCTCACATAATAGGCTGGCTTTTCGTAATTCTGCCCATTTAAATTATATGTACCCAATCGTGACTCTTAGACCATTGATAAGGTACATGTGAACTAGTTTGTTGAAGCTTATTCGTTATGATGAGCGAGATCGCTTGACGCTTGCCGTCGCTATCACCGTACCGGCCGATCTCCGTGTCGCGCACTGCGGACAGTTTTTGAAAGGCTGAAGCAACATTCTCCACTGCACAAACTCCACCCCCGATAGCAAAAAGTGAATGTTTTTTTCTGGTTGGCCAGTCAGGGAGTCTCAGGGACCAATCAGAAGGCTGACAAACGGTCTATTCAGGGGTCTTCAACGTGTTCAGGCCAAGGACCCCTTAGCTCTGAGAGAGATGAAGCAGGGAGCCCCACTACATATCGTATACAATTGTGTTTGGAGATTAAAAATGTACATGGATTATTAGACTTGACAGCACTATCATCTGTGTAGGTTGGATTAATGTATATTTTCTTATTCAACCACATGAACTGTCAATACCTACTATAGTCTGCTCTTCCTTTCCCTCTACACCAAACTTCTGTTCCAAAGAATTGCCGATCTACAAGCTCACAATGCCTCGCAGCACGATGTGTTGTGAGCTTATAGATCTTTTTTTGGGGGGGTAATATTCCACTAAGAATGCCAGGGTTCAAGTGATCAAACATGATCACACAAAGATTTGGCGGACCCCCTGTAGTAACTCTGAGGACCCCCTACGGGTCCCCGACCCACAGGTTGAGAACCACTGCCCAAAATCCTCCCCCTTTACCCCACTACCTGCCAAAACCTTAATGTTAGCCGCTAATCTAATTCCAACTCTAAAAACAGCAGCTTGGAAAATTTAGACCGGCAAAATGTCCCTCACTTTCCAGGATTTTCCCCTCGTGTTTCTAATCTTGCCAGGGCGAGCGTCTGGTGGTCCTCACAAAGACAGAAGTACAAAAGCATGCGTGCACACACTTTTCATATTGAAAAATAGCAGATAATTTTTAATCAATGACACATCAAAGACAACTCTTTGATGCCTTTCACACCTCACACAAAAATAATTTCATAAACAAAGGGAAAAAAATCGAGAGCAAAAACTTCTGAGCGAGAAGAGTTTGAGAGAGAGAAGACTTTTGCAATCACAAAAAAGCACTAACTCACACACTAGAAAAACATATTCAAACTATTTGTAGTAGCACAACACATAAGTATTTTGTTGAAGTTTAAAAAGATTTTGCTTGATTAATTTTTAAATGTTTGCTTATTTTATTTTTTTTACTCTTGAGTTCTAAAAGTTTTGTTTAAAATATATATATTTTTTGCTTGCAACTATTATTTTTTTGATTGCTACACTTTTTATTTTGCTTGGATAAAAAAAAATGCTCTGTTTTTATTTTTTCTCTCGATTTTTATTTTTTTGCTTGGATCATTTTGATACAAAAATCTCTCCATAGGGCCCCTCCACCTTGGGCCCTAGTAACTCAGTCCCACTCCCCCCCTCCCCCCCCCCCCTTGTGACACCCCTGCGCGCGCACACACACACACACACACACACACACACACACACACACACACACACACACACACACACACACACACACACACACACACACACACACACACACACACACACACACACACACACACACACACACACACACACACACACACACACACACACACACACACAGCAGGAGAATAAAGTGGCGTCTAAATGGGGCCTTTCAGTCTGGGGTGACTCAGTGGCGGCCACGGCAGAGTAGCCTTGCTCAGCACTCGGGCTCCTGCTCTTCTTAATCAAAGTTGGCACCGCAGCCAATTACCTAATTAGGCATCAATTAATCCACACCCTTCAGGACTCTGGGCTAGGAGTTTGACCTAATGACAAATGACACACCTGCCTTCTTAGAAAGGAGAAATCAAATTAATTGAGGCAGCAGCGGCAAGGGGTGGTAATGTATCCGTGGAAAGGAACCCGCAGGAAATACAGTCACATGGCCGTACATTTAGTAATTAACAGGTAGGGACATAATTGATTGAGATGTGAAAGCCTAACCACTCAGTTTGATGACAACTATTTATCATTTGATCATTGGATTCGGGAAGTATGTTCAAGTGATGTAATTAAAGAGAAAGGGAAAGGTTGACATCTATAGGGTCCCTTGAAGATTGAATTAAAATCTTTATTATTCTATATAATATTCTATGGCAGGGGTCTTTAACGTTTTCAGGCCAAGGACCCCTTCATTGAGAGAGAGAGATGAAGCAGGGACCCCCACAACTTCATCAAAGATTCCATACCGTTTCATGGTTTGACAGCAGGATCATCAGTGTGTTTTGGATTCATGTCAATTTGTGTTTTCAGATATTTAACCACTTGAACCGTCACTACTTAACCCTTTCAATGCCACCTTTTCACCACTAGAGGGCGCCCAATGGCCATAGAATCCACCATAGAAAAGCGCTGTATATGCACAAGCCGTGCACAGCCATGACGCGCCTGAACACTTTCCTTTGTGTCATGAACAGGGACAGGATGAAGTTAGCTTGAAGTTAGCTATTAGCTACCAAGCATTTTAGAAGCCCTATTTTCGGCGATTTAGCCATGATTAAACCTTGCACACCTCATGGATATGCATGGAACAGAGAAAATGAGCTCTAAAGATCCTGGATTGCATTGGAGTGGATGGTAAATATCGGCGGCGCGACGCTCTCGCGGGCCATGTAAACAGATGACGGCCGGCGGCCCGGCTCGAAAAAAAAAAAAAAAAAAGCCGAACTAGTTCGGGATAGGCACCCAGGACGCTAATAATTATCCCGAACTAGTTCGGGATAGGCACAATAAGAGTTAATAAACTTGATCTTTCACTCTGTACTTAGTCTGCTCTTTTTCCTCTCTACACCAAAGCTCTTTGCCCAAACTAGCCAATCTACAAGCTCACAACGCCTCACAGCGCAAGGCGTTGTGAGCTTGTAGATCTGCTATTTTTGGCTAAACTTCTCAGAATATGGACGTTAGGGTTCAGGTGGTTAATATAAAAAAGGAGAAAAATCAAACAAAACACACAAATATTTGGACCCCCTGTTGAAGACCCTTGTTCTATGGTAATGAACATGAATCTAGTTCTCTTCAACAGTATAGAAGTTAACAAAACTAAAACAAAAAAATATGTGAGTCTGCGTTTTAGTTTGTGTTTTTTTATTAGACATGGTAATGTCACAAACAAACAGCAGTTAGTCTGAAAATTACATTCAAAATGTGCATTTGACCATGCGGCAAAATCCAGGTACACCTTCAAGAAGAAACCAACACTTTATTATTCCCCCCACACTCCATGTGTAATGTTATGGTTCAATTCAGATTCACCAAATCATAACTCGTCTTTCACCAGCAACCATCAAAGCATACATATCTCCAACACAACAACATATTTGAACACTTATTTCCTTTCACTGTACAATATGCTCTGACGCGTCTTCCTAAAAAGGCTTAATTCTTTAGCATTCTAAACTTTCATACACTCCCATAGGACCACCTGTGAAATGAAAACAGTATTTTTCCAGTACCATTTATTAACCTCCAAAACATTTCATATTTTATTAGCTTAGTTCGAGGAGAAAGGGATCATCAAGCCGGGAACCACAAAGGAGCACGAACAAACGATTGATCTGAAATGGTAACGTTAGGACTCCAGTTCCCAGAAATCTCCTCGTTCTCCATTTCTCGTTTTCCAGTAACACGAGGGGGACCTCTGGGAGAGGGAATCCGAGTTATGTCTAATTTATGCTCTTGTCGCGTGGCCGAAAATAGCAGACACAAAAGCTCACACATCGTGAGCCTGTAAGGTCGGGCGTTTTTGGTGAGCGACGCCGTCGTGTGACAAAGTAACGAACCGGGGCTTTAGCGCATGTTGCCTCTCGACGAGAAAACAAAAGACACTGAACCGCACTCGACACAAAACAACGCGTCCACGATGACGACAACAACGGCCCGTCACTAAAACAGAAGCTTTAACCGACAAAAGAGCACATCGTGAAAGACTATACGACGACACAATCTGTACATGGGCGGGGAGGAGGAGTACGCGGCAAGGTCTTTCCGAGTTAACCCAAGGCTTCGAGGTCTGCCGCAACGAATTTCCATTTTTACATTTAATTCATCCCGAACGAACATCACAAACAAGTAACACGTTTCATTTTAGCGTCTTCCCCCTCTCAGTCACTGCCATAAGGGTGATCATGACCGATGAAGTCACGGGGGGGGGGGTGGGACGTTATAACACTGTTTGGGAGACATGAATGGGGCAGTAACAGAGAGTGGGGGATTGAGGGTGGGGGGGGGGGACTCATGGGGGCTTTAACCCATTTAGGCCTAGAATTATTGAATGCTTTAACCAGTGGAAAAATAGCAGATATACAAGCTCACAGCGCGGCACCGAGTGCCGTGCTGCGAGCTTGTAGATCTGCTATTTTTGAAAAAATCTTTGAATATGATTTTCGAAGCGAACGTTTGTAACTCAAATTTTGCTTCTGGGTGGTCCCTGGAACTAGATATTTTGAGATGGGGGGTCCGTGGCCAAATACATATCATTTTGGGGGTCCTTCACGTGAAAAGGTTTGAGAACCACTGACACAGTAGTCTCTCAAGAACAGACTAACTGAGCTCCAGTTAAGTGAAAAGGACCTTTTCTTTGACGATGGCTGGCCAGATTGCTGACATAGAAACATAGGTTTTTCAAAAAACCTTAGAAGGATTCAAAATTCTAATTTTCAAGATTTTTCAAAAAATAGCAGATCTACAAGCTCGCAGCGCAGCACTCGGTGCCGCGCTGTGAGCTTGTAGATCTGCTATTTTTCAATAGTTAAAGCATAAAATAATGATACCCGTTCTGAATGGGTTAAAGGTGGGAATGGGGGTACATCATCATCATGACTATGTTCCAGTTAATCCGAGTAGTTATTCCAGACCAAATCCAACACATAATACTGATTTTTCTCTCTTCTCCCAACCCCTGCTCATCCATACTTGCACATAGCTTACGCCAACACATCAGAGGTAAACGCTCCAAAGCACAGAGATAGGCCGTCCTCGTCCAGTTCAGTTACAGCACCGCTTCTCCACGTCGGGTTTGGTGTGGGACCACCAGGGGTCCAGGTGGACCCCTTTACAGGTCTGTTAACTCTGAGAGTGTACAAACGGTTCCGTTTGGTACACTCTCAGAGTTCAATTAACACTTGAGGGGTTGACAGGGTAGATTGGGGTTCCAGTATAGTTCTAGTTCAGTGATTCTCTATATTTTTCATTTCAAAGACCCTCAGCTTGATATGATATTAGTCCATGAAAAGGTTCCCCCTCCACGACCTCAATCTACTGTAACAGTAAATTCATAGAGTGTACAAATGGAACCAAATGGACGGGGTCAATTTGTAAAATCAAGAGTCAAAGACTTGTTAAAGTGATCCCTGACTAATACGACAAATATGCCTTAATACATTATAATTGTCCTCTATAACTACAATGTAAAATTAAAAACACCTTCAATATTTTATTTCTTCAAGAAATAGCTAATCTTTCACTCAACAGGAGAAATGCCTGTCGCAAGTTGATGATGTCATAAATGTCATGTGTGATCTAACCCTATGGAATTTATGGAATGCATGTGCAAAAAACACATTTGAAATATTGAGTTGCTGCTCATATTAACCATATGAAGTATTAAGTTTGTTTTTATTTGCACATGCATGCCATAAATTCCATAGGGATAGATCACACATGACATTTATGACATCATCAACTTGCGACGGGCATTTCCCCTGTTGAGTGAAAGATTCGCTATTTCTAGAAGAAATAAAATAATTAAGGTGTTTTTAATTTTACATTGTAGTTATAGAGGACAATTATAATGTATTAAGGCATATTTGTCGTATTAGTCAGGGATCACTTTAAGGGTCCATTTGGGACCTTTTGGTGGTGGTGCCCGAACCGGACGCTGAGAAACGGTGAGTTACAGCTTATTCCGTCCACAAAGGTGGTTAAGAGTTCTAGTATGCAGAACGGCCAGGTTTGGCCCGAGTCACACACTGCTAGAGCAGAGCTCTCCAGCAGTCCATGCAAGTCCTTCTGAGACTCTTCTTTAGGCCGCGATCCGAGCCGAGCCGGGCCGGGCCGGGGCGGGTCGTCCAGAATCTTCCGGAAACTTTTTACTGGCCACAGGAATCCAGTGTATGTCAAATACCTGAATGCTCCAATCCGACAACGCACTGACGCTCGCACTCTCTCTCTCTCTCTCTCTCTCTCACTCTCACACTCACACACACTCACTCACTCACACACACGCACACACGGGTCCTCACCGCACCGTTCCAAGTCACGGCAACACTATCCGTCATCCGGCCAGAAAAATCAACCGATAAAAGTTCCCAAAGTCAGCAGTCCAGCCTGCTTACTTGCAGCCTGGAATGGCAACCAAAACAGAGAAAGTGAGCTAAAATCTGTACAAACTTATTTTAGCTCAGCTCCAAAAAAAAAAAAACATTTCTTTTTTTTTAATAAGTGCAAAGTCTTCTCACTCTCGCAGAAGAAGCTTTATCTTAATTTGTATCTTAAATCATCAATGAACAATAATTGCAATTCTCTCTCGATTGCTTGGTCCAACACAGCAACGTCCAGTTCAGCCCAGAGGAAAGAAAGTTGACCAAAAAAACGTCACCACCCGTGTTTTTGAAAAGCTTTTGAGTGGGGTCTTTTCTCCCGTCGTGCCTTGCAGTCGGAGCCCCTCTCTCTCTCTCTCTCTCTACCTGCCGAAGATGCTCTCGTACTCCAGCAGAATGAGCTCTACGATCTGGTTCTGGTAGACCATGTGCACGGCGATGTTGCCCGTCTCCGTCTCGGGCCTCAGCAGCGTGGGGCCGAACACGATGGCCACGCTCTGGGTGGTCATGCGGTTAGCCTCGCCGTGGTCCACCACCCTGAGGGGGGGAGGAGAGGAGGAGAAGATGATTATTAAAGAGGTGGTGCCATGATTCCCCCCCCTCTAAAACATGATTATCAGGTATTATGATTATACTAGGAGGAAGACTTTTTCCAAAAAAGTATACAGAAAGAGTTAAAATTGGGTTTTTATGTGGCCACACCCCCAGTTCATTAAGTATGCATGGATGGCATGGTGGGTGGTGACCCAGCTGATATAGCCCCACCCCACAGTGTTGGGTGAATGGCAATTGGGGAGGAGTTGATACTGTGACACCCTTAGTATCTGTGTTTTTTTAACTGACACTTTTGGCCACAAGGTGGCAGCCTCCAAGAGAAAACAAACAGAGAATACATCATTTTTCCAAAAAAAAAACACATCAGGGGGTCTAATGAAGTACTTTCCAACCTCCTAGACACATGAAAAACAGAAAAAGTACAAAACTATGGCACCACCTCTTTAAAACCCATTTAGAACTGGGTACACATTATTGCAGGGGTCTTCAACAGGGGGTCCGGGACCCCTAGGGGGTCCTCAGAGTCACTACAGGGGGTCCTCCAAATCTTTGTGTGATAGAAACCTTTTTTTCTCCTTTTTTATATTAACCCTAGCGTCCATATTCTGAGAACTTTAGCCAAAAATAGCCGATCTACAAGCTGTGAGCTTGTAGATCGGCTATTTTTGGCAAAGAGGTTTTGTAGAGTGAAAAAGAGCAGACCAAGTACAGAGTGAAAGGTCAAGTTTATTAAGTATTGACGGTTCAAGTGGTTAAATATCTGAAAACTCAAATTGACATAATTCCAAAATACACTGATGATCGTGCTGTCAAACAATGAATCTATATGGAATCTATGAACACGTTGTGGGGGTCCCTGCTTCATCTCTCTCTCAACTAAGGGGTCCTTGGCCTGAAAACGTTGAAGACCCCTGCATTATTGTGTATCATTATTTTATGCTTTAACTATTGAAAAATAGCAGATATACAAGCCCACAGCGCTGTGAGCTTGTAGATCTGCTATTTTTGAAAAATCGTGAAAATTGGAATTTTGACCCGATTCTATAAGTGTCTTTTGAATCCTTCTAAGATTTTTGGAAAACCCTATGTTTCTATGTCAGCAATCTGGCCAGCCATCGTCAAAGAAAAGGTCCTTTTCACTTAACTGGAGCTCAGTTAGTCTGTTCTTGAGAGAATACTATGTCAGTGGTTCTCAAACTTTTTCATGTGAAGGACCCCCAAAATGATATGCATTTGTCCCCCCCAGAAGCAAAATTTCAGTTACAAACGTTCGCTTTGAAACTACATATATTCAAAGATTTGCACACATTTTCACGACTTTTTCAAAAATAGCAGATCTACAAGCTCGCAGCGCGGCACTCGGTGCCGCGCTGTGAGCTTGTATATCTGCTATTTTCCACTGGTTAAAGCATTCAATAATTCTAGTTCTGAATGGGTTAAATGAAAGCGAGGTATAGGGCTGTCACCATATGACATTTTACACGACGATTAATTGTCACTCAAATAATTGCGATTAACGATTTAATTGTGTTTTTGGCGTTGATAATTACATTTCTTTTTGGCTTGTAGGCTTTGAAGTTGCACATGGCAATCATGACACATAACTTCAATATACAAAGAAATTACTGACATATTTGACAACTTTATCCTTTAAAAAAGAACATTGATAGTGGAAATAGCCGATCTACAAGCTCACAACGCGTTGCGATGCGACGTGTTGTGAGCTTGTAGATCGGATATTTCCACTACTTTTTGTTATTAACATTTCGCAACATGGAAACGATTATGAGGATTATGCAAAATAATTGCGATTACCTCAAGTAATTGCGATTAGGCGATTATGTAATAATTGTGACAGCCCTAGCGAGGGATGGGAGGGCTAAATAAGGCGAAAATAAGTAAAAAATCAAACCTCGGTTCGAAGTGGAGCGGTGAATTTGAGCAGCTGTACCCTATTTGAGTGAGTGAGTGAAATGCCTAAACTGTAAACTGGGCCTGTGAGTGAGTGGTGAGTGTGCCTGGCCTGCACAAAACAGCGCCCCTCCTTTAACTAGTGTGTTGTGTGTGGCCACTCAAGGTATTGCCAGGCTACGGACACGGCCAGCCAGCCAGCCAGCCAGCCAGCCAGCCACCCAGCCACCCACCCACGGACATACCTGTCTATTGGGAGCGCTTTCACCGCTCCAATAAACGCTCACACACTGAGGGCTCCAATGCAGAAAGTGCTTTATTTGCACCACAGAAAAGAGTGACGTTTCGAGCACAACGCTCTTCTTCAGACCGAGTCCCTAAAGCAGGTGTTCCCAAACCTTTTTGTCTCAGGGCACCCCATACATATTTTTTTTAAATCCGAGGCACTCCTACATTATAATTTTCACTCCCAGCACCTTATATTTTTAGATATCGTCGTTGTCGGGTGGAAACCTTGTATGTCCAAAACCGTTCGTTTTGTATTTATCATCTATAAAATGTACTAAACTAGTGAAAACAGCCGATCTACAAGCACCCTAGATCGGCTGTTTTCACTAGTTTTGTGCGACAGTCTTGTATGATGAAGCAGGGCTTTGCTTTACCTAAAGACGTACACATTTGAAACTTGGAGATACGAGGTTTCTGCCCGACAGTGACGATATTTTAGTGATTATGTTGCGAGGAAAACGTTGAGATAATAGCCATTTTGGTTAGAACTGACAGAAAATAACATTGTACTAATGATACTAAATGTAGTGTCAAAATTCGAAATACTATCAAATGATCTCGCGGCACCCCTGGACTGCCGTCGCGGCACCCCAGGGTGCCCCGTCACCCACTTTGAAAACCCCTGCCCTAAAGGGTGAGGTCGAGCAGGACGGAATTCATTGCAAGTGTGATTCGAGTTGCGGTTGGTTGTTTAAAAGGTGTACAAAATATTTCCCCAAATATGGACATGACTGAAGTCTGACATCATGAATGTATTATGTTATAGACCACATGAAGACTCACACAATATGTCCATATATGGGCATTCCAAGCTATGGGCTTAATATTGATGACACCAGTAGGGATGGCCAACGGTTAACCGTTACCGGTAAACCGATAAGAAATTGGTTACCGGTAAGCACTAACGGTCAATTTTGACCGATAAAAAAGAAAAGAAAAAGGAAATCCACCCATGTGTCACACCAAAAGCCCCGTACACCAATATCTACGCAACATCAAGTCATCAACCATGCAACTAGACGCGCTGTGGTCACACATTTCTGGACACCAATGTCTATGTAACATCCATGCATCCACGCAACTGCGAGTCTGCGACGAGTCGTACACGCTGACTTGTTCAACAAACGCTCCGTCGTCGATTGGATTTTACAAAACAGACCCCCGTCACATTGAATCCCGTTTAAGAAGAGCTTAAAACACAACTTTCTAATGTTACATGTTGATGACGTGAGGAACGCTAAAGTCGTCTTGTTTACAGAGTAGGATATGCGAAAATAACAAAGCGCAGAGTCGCAAATTCAATGATCGCTGCACCAGCACACACAAAACACAGGCGAGAGATAAGAAAATGAATGAAATGGACATCACGTTTAGCCGATTCAACCATTCCATAAGTCATACGATTGAAAGTTATTGCGCTACATGCGAGCATCTCGCTGCTACTGTTTTGTTAAGCGATAGCCAGCCTGAGCCAGGGAGTGCACATAATGTTAGAGAGGCATGGGCTGAAGGGCCTTTTGGTGGACAATTCTGTTGATAAAAGTTAAGGGCTCCAGCCCCCTTTGCTGTATGTGCGCACGTGCCTGGTCAGCGCATCATATTACAGACTGTCTGATCATTTCAATGCCACCGTTTCTTTGCAAAAACACATTTCTTTTAGAAAACATTTGTATTCTTGTTTCTCCTAGTTTTATTGTTTTTAATGTGTAAATATGGCACTTTATTATGGGGAAAAACGGGTGTATTTTCCTTTTTTAAATCGCTAAAATAGCGCATTTTTGAACACATTTCCTTAACGGTTAACGGTTAATTAACTGATAAGGCCTTTCGGTTATCGGTTAAGAAAAAATCTCCATTTGGCCATCCCTAGACACCAGGGATCTCCATGTATGGGCCTCACTGTCACAATGTGATGTCACAACAATGTGATGTCATAGGTCAGGTATAGACATTGAGGCGTTACCCGGCCAGGCGTTACTGACAAGATGTGACGGTTTTCATAGTTAACTGCAACCTATGGTCGCAGTTACTAATGTGTAATATAACAATATTACTACCACTGCTACTAACTACTAATAATAATACTACATTTAACACATTAAATGTAGCTCGATGTCAGCTAGATCAAGATAAGACTTAACAAATTGCATTTGTTAATGACAAAGACGAAGGTTTTCAGATGGAAATTATGTCATAAATAGCACCGACTGAGAGAACGGTGTAAGAGTTTTATTGTTTGGCTATCCTTTTGAATTCAGTGCCTTCAAGCTATGATTTAATCTGGAAGAGTGAGCCGTTACAAGGCTTGCAAACGATCTTTACACACAATAACTGGAGGGGTGGGTGGGAGATGGAGCTGTGGCGGGGGGAGACTTAAAGATGGAGAATGCACACAAGCTTCTCAACCCATACGCCCGTGTAACAATATATTGAATGCCCCTAAGGCAACGACGGCATAATATCATTTTTAAATAGAATCTACATCCTTGCATGCAGATGCACAAAACAATAACATATTCATGGAGGGGGAAAATGATTAAATTCTGGCTGCTGATATACACAGCCCTGCACACACTGAATGTCACGCTATAAATTCACTGAAGAAACAGCACTTCATAGGTACTGAATTACTGCAAACACAGTGGCCATATAAATGCAAATTGGAAACCTAGGCAAATGTCATCGTGAACATATGATATTGGCCCCTGGCTGCAGCAGGGCTAAGAATACAACCTTAACCCATTTAGGCCTAGAATTAGAAGGATTCAAAAGACACTTATAGAATCGGGTCAAAATTCTAATGTTCACGACTTTTCAAAAATAGCAGATCTACGAGCTCGCAGCGCGGCACTCGGTGCCGCGCTGTGAGCTTGTATATCTGCTATTTTTCAATAGTTAAAGCATAAAATAATGATACACAAAATGTGTACCCGTTCTAAGTGGGTTAAACCTGGCTATAGTTTCAGCGTGGCCCACTGGCGAATCCAGTCAGTCGGGGATAGCAAAGCAAAAAAAAGAGAGATGTGAGTGGAACGTATTAAGCTAAGAAAGGAAAATTCTCTCATGGTGTGTGTGTATATATATATATACTTTTACATACTGGTCCAACATTATCGGCACTGTCGAGAACAAATATCTATTTCAATGTGCGACGTGTGGAACATGCATTTCATTTATAAACGGATGAATGTAAAAACGCTCCGTATATGAATTGAGTGGGTAAAAGTCCACCGTTAAAGGAGTAGTTCACCCTCAAAATGCCTTTTTTTCTATTGATTAGTCACGCCATGGAGACTAGAGTTCAATAATATTTTTAGTTTTTTGGCAAAAGACAAAAATATGATAACAATAAATTTACCCCCATTCGTTCCGGATGGTGACCCGTTTCGAAACGGGTCCCCATCCGGAATCAATGGGGGTAAATTTACTCGAATCAAATTTTTGTCTTAGGAATGTGACAAAAAACAAAATATATTATTGAACTCAAGTCTCCATGGCATGAATAATCAATAGGAAAAAAAGTCATTTTGGGGGTGAACTACTCCTTTAAGAGATACACAGTGAATGACCAACAGCGTGTGGACTGAATTTGTTGAATTTTAACCCAGTCAGAACGGGTATACATTATTGTGTATCATTATTGAACGCTTTAACTATGGAAACATAGCAGATATACAAGCTCACAGTGCGGCACCGAGTGCCGCGCTGCAAGCTTGTAGATCTGCTATTTTTGAAAAATTGTGAAAATTAGAATTTTTACCTGATTCTATAAGTGTCTTTTGAATCCTTCTAAGATTTTTTGAAAAAAACGATGTTTCTATGTCAGCAATCTGGCCAGCCATCGTCAAAGAAAAGGTCCTTTTCACTTAACTGGAGCTCAGTTAGGCTGTTCTTGAGAGACTACTGTGTCAGTGGTTCTCAAACCTTTTCATGTGAAGGACCCCCAAAATAATATTTATTTAGCCACGGACCCCCATCTCAAAATATTTAGTTCCAGGGACCACCCAGAAACAGTTACGCGAGACGTTCGCATTAAAAATACATATACGTATATTCAAAGATTTTCACACATTTTCATGACTTTTCAAAAATAGCAGATCTACAAGCTCGCATGGGTTAATTTATAAACGGATGAATGTAAAAACGCTCCGTATAGGAATTGAGTGGGTAAAAGACCACCGTTAAGTGAATGTCACGTGATTTTTATGTAACATTCACTGATGGTGCACGAAAAGAAAACTCTGCGTGTCTTCTTTGCTCTGTGCCAGGATCCAACTTCAATCAGAGGCTAATGTACATTGTACTTTAGTGCCATCAGCAGAATCTGGTGAACTTGGGGGCCCATCAAACTTAACCCATTTAGGCCTAGAATTATTGAATGCTTTAACCAGTGAAAAATAGCAGATATACAAGCTCACAGCGCGGCACCGAGTGCCGCGCTGCGAGCTTGTAGATCTGCTATTTTTGAAAAAGTCATGAAAATGTGTGCAAATCTTTGAATATATGTATTTTTCAAAGCGAACGTTTGTAACTCAAATTTTGCTTCTGGGTGGTCCCTGGAACTACATATTTTGAGATGGGGGTCCGTGGCCAAATAAATATCATTTTGGGGGTCCTTCACATGAAAAGGTTTGAGCACCACTGACATAGTAGTCTCTCAAGGACAGACTAACTGAGCTCCAGTTAAGTGAAAAGGACCTTTTCTTTGACGATGGCTGGCCAGATTGTTGACATACAAACATCGGTTTTTCAAAAACTCTTAGAAGGATTCAAAAGACACTTATGTAATCGGGTCAAAAATCTAATTTTCACGATTTTTCAAAAATAGCAGATCTACAAGCTCGCAGCGCGGCACTCGGTGCCGCGCTGTGAGCTTGTATATCTGCTATTTTTCAATAGTTAAAGCATAAAATATTGCGTCATATTGTGTTCAGGCCTAAATGGGTTAATGGGTGTAATTTCAAAATGTATAGTTTTCAATTAGAGAATGAGACATAATGCAATTTTTTTGTGGGGGCATTTTATTGCTTTTATTAGATTGGAGAGTGTATAGAGAGGCTGAGAGAGATAGGGGAGACACCGAGACGTTTGGTAGTCGGATTTTAACTGAGTCCTGGCATATGCACTAACTCAGGGGTCTTCAACGATTTCAGGTCAAGGACCCCTTAGTTGAGAGAGAGATGAAGCAGGGACCCCCACAACCTGTTCATAGATTCCATATAGTCGTTTGACAGCGCAATCATCAGTGTATTTTGGATTCATGTCAATTTGTGTTTTCAGATATTTAACCACTTGAGCCGTCAATACTTAATAAACTTGACCTTTCACTCTGTACTTAGCCTGCTCTTTTTACCCTCTACACTAAACCCCTTTGCCTAAAATAGACGATCTACAAGCTCACTTGTAGATCTGCTATTTTTGTCTCTCAGGGAAGGAAAAAAAAGTTTCTATCACACAAAGATTTGGAGGACCCCCTGCAGTAACTCTGAGGACCCCCTGTTGAAGACCCTTGCACTAACTGGTCGTGGTGAATGGTGCATTTATAAAGAGCCTTCATCCCACTCGTTTTACAATATGCATTGAATTCAACCCATTCCACACACATATTCATTCATACACTGATGGCGGAGGAAACCACGCAAGGCACCAACCTGCTCACCAGGAGCAATTGGGGATTCAGTGTCTTGCTCAAGGACTCTTGGACAGTAACCCTGGGGGAGCCCGGGATTCGAACTGGGAACCTTCCTTCCATTTCCCAAGTGGCTGCTCTACCCCCTACGCTCTCAATCATCAAAGTTGCCCACCCCTGTTCAAGACACTTTGCAGTCAGTGATGATTTGGGGTGCTTTGGCAACTTGCAAAGTTGCTTTTTTACATAATTTTTTACACAATTATTCATTTTTTAGATGGATCTGTATAAAAAAAATTAATACAAAAAAAGTAATCTTAACCCCCGACACTACTACGACTAACACTGGATGAAGAAGATCAAACTTAGCTTACCTGCGCAGGTGTTGGAAGAGGAGCTGCATGGTGTCGTGGTTGGGATTTGGCAACTGCTTGATGATGTCTTTAATGGAGTTGACTCGCTGCTTGTAGTCAGAGCATTCTGATGCACAGAGAGAGATGAGAGCCTTCAAATGAATGCACGGGGCGCCATCTTGTGGCCGCATCACTGACAAGCATGCAAGGCTTAATTGGCTACAACCACAGTACTACAAGCATGCACTTGGCCAAATTCAGGTGTCAGTGCGAGAACAGACAAATTTGCAATGCGAGGGGCATGCACTTTTATTAGGATAACGCGTTAATAATTGTGTTAATAGTGCAATAACTGTTAGTGGATTTGGAGAAAGAATTAGTGCCACACATGGTCAGAAAGCATTTACAGCAGTGTTGATGAAAGATAAATACATCGACTGACAGTAACAGATAGATTTGACTAAAATGTTTATCGTATTCTTTTGTAATAACGGTAATAATGAAAAAGCAATCTGTCAAAAATAAATATATTTTGTAAACACATTTAAACAATCTCAAATCAGCTGTAAAATGTATAAAACAACAGACAACATGCTTGGACTGCTGGTCGCTCAACACGATGCATAAAGATTTTTTCCTATTTCTGGGTCTTCAACGTTTTCAGACCAAGGACCCCTTAGTTGAGAGAGAGATGAAGCAGGGACCCCCACAACAGCACAATCATCAGTGTATTTTGGATTCAGGTCAATTTGTGTTTTCAGACATTTAACCACTTGAACCGTCAATACTTAATAAACCTTGACATTTCGCCCTGTACTTGGTCTGCAAAACCTCTTTGCCAAAAATAGCTGATCTACTTGAGCTTGTAGATCTGCTATTTTTGGCTAAAGTTCTCATAATATGGACGCTAGGGTTCAAGTGGTTAATATAAAAAAGGAGAAAAAAGGTTTCTATCACACAAAGTTTATCCCCTATAGATTTGGAGGACCCCCTAGGGGTCCTGGATCCCTGTTGAAGACCCTTGGACTACACCAGGGCTACTCAACTTAAGATGCCTCAGGGGCCACTCAGCAAAATACCAAAAGTCCAAAGGGCCGCAAACTAAAAATGACGGTCCCATTTTGGACATTTACAATGATTTTGTAACACACTTCATGACAAGTCTAATATAATTAAGGAAACGCACAGAAAACAGCCACATTTCCATCTATATAAGCCAGGCCAAACCTCATTGAACCAAAAGATTGTCATGGATGGAATGAAGAAATTATTGAATTTGATCAAATTGGGTTTTATTCTCAAAATGTGAAGAGAAAATTAACAGCACTGGTTCAATCGTTTTGTAACCGCCCCTGTGTCTGGGTATGCAAGGCTAGTGAACTTTGGCAATGTAAAGGCATGTTTTCTCATGCCAATAACGTTCCTTTTCATTAATAGGACGGATTTAAAATAAATATACTTATTATTCAATCATTCAAACCCCAGCATCCCTATTCTTGGGGAACATTCACCAAAAATAGCCGATCTACAAGCTCACCACAAGATGCATTTGTGAGCTTGTAGATCGGCTATTTTTGGTTAAGAGTTGTTGTTGTATGGAAAAATAACTCAAGCAGCAACAACACTAGTATATCGTTGTTGTCGGGTGAAAATCTCATATCTCCAAATTTGTAAGTTCTTTCGCAAATCAGACAAGGCCGTCGCACAAAAGTAGTGAAAACAGCAGATCTACAAGCACACAACGCCTCACACCGCGAGGCGTTGTGTGCTTGTAGATCGGCTGTTTTCACTAGTTTAAATCATTTTTAAAATGATAAATTCAAAACGAACGGTTTTGGACATACAAGATTATCACCCGACAACGACGAAAACTGTCGCTGGAGTAGTGGGAACGCCACCGTCGCCCCCTGCAATGTTGTGGCCCTCGGCTTGGTACCCTAGACATAATTCGGCCCTTGGGGAAAACTAATTGGGGAACCCTGCTCTACACAGCGTCGTGCAAACACACAACCGGGCATCAAAGAAGTACTCACTGATGGCTTCGACGAAGTCCTCGAAGGATCCGTACGTGAAGAGAGGCTCTGGGAGCTCCCTGAAGAACATCTTGAGAGCTCCTGTGGTCACGTGGATGTCCTCCCATTTACTGTCATTCAAATCCACCGTCTCATCTGATGGAGAAAGAAAGAGGTCAGTGGAGAGACAGAAAAAACTAATTTAGGCTTTAAACAGTAAAAAATTGCAGAAATACAAGCTCACAGCGCGGCACCGGGTGCCGCGCTGTGAGCTTGTAGATCTGCCATTTTTGAAAAAATCTTGAACATTAATGTGCAAGTCTTTGAATATGTTTGACCCGGTTCTATGAATGTCTTTCTAAATCCTTCTTCTAAATCAGTGGTTCTCAAACTTTTTCATGTCAAGGACCCCCAAAATGACATGTATTTGGCTGTGGACCACCATGTCAAAATATGTTCTTCCAGGGACCACCCAGAAGCAAATATTTGAGTTACAAATGTTCGCTTTTAAAAAGATATATTAAAATCTAGATTTTTCAAAAATAGCAGATCTACAAGGTCGCAGCGCGGCACCAGCGCGGTACTCGGTGCCGCGCAGCGAGCTTGTAGATCTGCTATTTTTCAATAGTTAAAGCATGAAATAATTTTAGACCTAAATGGGTCAAATCAAAGAAAGAGTGAAAGAAAGAAACGAAGTGAAAGTAAATTAAGTGAAAGAAAAAGAGAGAAAGAAAAATGCTCCAAAGAAAGAAAGGAAAGGAAAGAAAAGTGTGAAAGACAGAGCAAAAGAATTTAATTATTTTGAAATAATTAATCAAAAGAATCAACGAATTAAAGAAAAAACTTAATCAAAAGGGGAAAAAAATAAATAAACATTGGGACACATTGTAGCAGTGCGTAGGTAGGAGGACTTAAACGATGAATGCCGTCTCTCTCTGTGTATGTGTGTGTGTGTGTGTGTGTGTGTGTGTGTGTGTGTGTGTGTGTGTGTGTAGAGACTTAACAGCTCAACAAGCTGTGTTGCCCAACTGCTGTGCGGGATGAGATAGCACAGAGGAGGCGTGTGTTTGTGTGTGTGCGTGCATGTGTGTGTGTGTGTGTGTGTGTGTGTGTGCACATGTACGTGTGTGTGTATGACATGTCTGTGGATGGCTGACAGGATTTAACCCATTCACAACGGGTACACATTTTGTGTTTCATTATTTTATGCTTTAACTATTGAAAAATAGCAGATATACAAGCTCACAGCCACGCTGCGAGCTTGTAGATCTGCTATTTTTGAAAAATCGTGAAAATTAGAATTTTGATTCTATAAGTGTCTTTTGAATCCTTCTAAGGTTTTTTTGAAAAACCTATGTTTCTATGTCAGCAATCTGGCCAGCCATCGTCAAAGAAAAGGTCCTTTTCACTTAACTGGAGCTCAGTTAGTCTGTGCTTGAGAGACTACTGTACTGTGTCAGTGGTTCTCAAACCTTTTCATGTGAAGGACCCCCAAAATGACATGTATTTGGCCCCGGACCCCCCCCCATCTCAAAATATTTAGTTCCAGGGACCCCCCCCCCCCCCCCCCCCCCCCAGAAGCAAAATTTGAGTTACAAACGTTCGCTTTGAAAATACATATATATTCAAATATTTGCACACGTTTTCACGACTTTTTCCAAAAAATAGCAGATCTACAAGCTCGCAGCGCGGCACTCGGTGCCGCGCTGTGAGCTTGTATATCTGCTATTTTTCCACTGGTTAAAGCATTCAATAATCCTAGGCCTTAAATCGGGTTAAGCGGAGGGAGGGAGGGAGGGAGGGAGGGAGGCTGGAGCCGTACCGTGATTCACCGCAAAGCGCAGCTTCTGTATGACGGCCAGGTTCCCACTCACTCTGTAGATGCCGTCCATGCTCAGACCTGCAGGAGTAGAGGGACGGGTATGGACATTTCATATCACGATTATTGTGACGAAAGAAATCGCGACTTATGACGTTATCACGATAATCAAAAATCCATTATCCTGGGGTGAAACATTTGCCAAGCTACAAGCTTGTAGATCAGGCTATTCTTTGGCAAAGACATTGATAGAGAATTAAAAAAAAAAGACTGTATCAAGTACGTATATTATAAGTACCTTTTACCAATTATAGAGGGTTTAAGTGGTACCCCCTAGGGATACCAGAAATATGACTTTTGCACCACTGGACTGAACACTACTGCACTTTACTTTATATTATTTATTATTTATGTTCTTGCACGGTGTGGTTTGTTTCATGTTATATGTGAAAAAATTGAGGATTGAATGCACACACTATGTTGCCAAAACAAATTCCTGTGTGTACTACACAATGGCAAATAAAGGAATCTGAAGGATATGCAGCTCGGCAAATAAAAGGTGAATTGATCCCAGTGCATGACGGAGGACGATATCACGATGAATTAAATCTCCACGATACGATTATCGTGAGTGTTTTTTTATCACGATAAACGATAATATCACGTATCGTCCCATGCCTATGCAGGAGACGTTGTTGGAATGGGAGAGAGGAGGAGAAGATGATGATGATGAGGAGGAGACGGAGCGGACGTTAGGGCGGAGGGAATGAGCAGTGGTAGAAAAAGCACTTGATTGTTTTAACTTAAAGGACAACTTTGTTTTTTTTTTACAACAAGGGTTCATATTTTAGATTGTAATTAGAGAACAGACAAAAAGAGTGTTAAAATGTTTTCATTTACTTCTTTCTATCGTTTTAGCGATTTTAATGACATTGATTTCAGATGCGTGCAAGTGTCTTAATATGTATTTAGAGACACAATACGCCCATTCCCAAGATGCACCACAATCTTTCATGGGCAGATGTGTCTTATGGGGGCTAGTAGTGTTACTGTAAATGGTAATAAAGAAATTGCTGGCTTATTGTATCTAAAAAGACATATTTAGGCACCCAACCACTCATCTTTTCTTGTCTCTAATTACAATCTAAAATATGAACCCTTGTTGTAAAAAAACAACAAAGTTGTTCTTTAAGTAATAGTATCAATAATGCAATGTAGAAATGCTCTTAAAAGTAAAAGTCCGGAATTCAAAATGCACATTATGCACAATGTCCCATTTCACAAGTTTTCAAACTTTTGAAAATAGCTGATCCACAAGCTCACGATGAGCTTGTAGATCGTCTATTTTCAAATGGCAAAATGTATTATAGGGTTGAAGTGGTAAATGTATGTTTTGTAATAATAACAATCAAAAACCAAAAAAGTAACCAGTAACTAAAGTTTTCAAATAATTGCAGTGGAGTAAAATACAAGATTGCCTCTGGGACGTATTAGAAAACATTCTTTGCTGCCTTCAATTATACCACACAAAGTCAAAAACAGGCACAAACACACTGTAATGAGATGAGCGTGTGTTGCCATACCTGTGTTTTCCACGTGGTCGATGCACATGTTGACAAAGTTGGGCACAGATGTGTTCTCTCGTTGACAGAGGCTGGCGAGGCTGCAGCCGAAGACCTGATCTGTAAACCCCACAGAAAGACACACAGACACAGGTTTACATGAATATCAATGACTGTCCGGTACAGCTATTCTCAGCTCAGGTACAGGGAGAAGCCAGGATACTAACCCCAGAACCACGTAGAATCGGGTCAAAATTCAAATTGTCACGATTTTTCAAAAATAGCAGATCTACAAGCTCGCAGCGCGGCACTCGGTGCCGCGCTGTGAGCTTGTATATCTGCTATTTTTCACTGGTTAAAGCATTCAATAATTCTATTCCTGAATGGGTTAAGGAGCTATATACTCTTTTCTAACACGAGAGTAGCCTGTAGGGCAGCGCGGCCTCGTTTAGGTCATTGAAGCAGCCATTAGCCTACTGGTCAAACCTGGGACTGCAGTTAAACGTTACTGTGTGCGCGTATGCTAACTGCTAAGGCTAATGTTTACCCTAGTGCGCCTGCTCAGTGCCTCGGCCAATCAAAAAGTTGGCAACTAGCAGTGATGTCATTACGTGCGCATCCCGCATCAAAAACTCATTCAAGTCACCCAGGGACTCATTCATGTCATGGTCCTGGGGTCCCGGGGATGCGCCTCCATTGGAGTCCATGTTAAAATAATTTACCGGGTCGCGGTAAAAGAAAAACATTTTAAAATTCCACAGACACCACCATTGTTCATGGGTGAAAGCATCCTACTTTACCCTACATTAACTCAAATAAAATCCACGTAGAAAGTCTTAAACAGGCGATAGAAACGTCAATGTTTTGATTCCACCGACGTCCGACGCCATTTTGCGCGTGTAAACTTTATATTGAGGACTCATAAAACTTTTCTGGGACCCATTTGAATGACCACCTGTGGGTCCCGGGACCCATTACATTGAAAACCTAGTAACATCACTGAACTAGACGCAGACCAACCAATCAGCGTGCAATGTACAGATACTTCCGGCAGTCTTCTGAGTGCTTCAAACGCCACTGAGCAACTTGCATTGAAATGAATAGCTGGGGGCGGGGCTGTCCGTCCTCTATTTCTACAACTCTATGGTCTAATCAGGGAATACTGGTTCCCAGTGTTGGGAAAATTCACTTTCTACATGAACTAGTTCAAAGTTCACTTTCTACATGAACTAGTTCAAAGTTCACTTTCTACATGAACTAGTTCAAAGTTCACTTTCTACATGAACTAGTTCAAAGTTCACTTTCTACATGAACTAGTTCAAAGTTCAGTTCACCATTTTTTAAATGAACTAGTTCAGTTCATAGTTCATAATTATTATTTTTTTCTTTGCAATGTGAAATGCCACAAAATCATTATCCTTTCCAACTGTCATTGTCATAACGCTGATAAGCATTTATTGTGAAGGCAAACATTTTTAAATATCCCACATCCTGCAAGTTTCCGTGTGCAGAAAATAGCAGATCTACAAGACATTGTAGATCATCTAATTTCCTCATGCAGTACAAAAAATCACACCTTGTTGTGAACTGAGTGGTGGTCAAATAAAAATAGTCAAATAAAAAGAGTCAAATACATGGATTGCAAGGTTGCTCATGCTCAACAGTGGCGGGAGACAGACGGACGGACGGACGGACGGACGGACGGACGCATTGTGAGCTTAAATCCAACTATTTCCAACTATTATTTGTTTATTATTATTTTCACCTGCTTTAAGAAACTCGGCTAATGATGGACGGGTGGACGCATTGTGAGCTTGTAGATTAGAGCTGGGATCGGGCCCATTTTTTCTGTCCGTTCCGAACCCGTGTGGGCCGTGTCCGACAGTTTTTTGTCCGACCCGAATCGACGTCCGAGCATTAATCATTAAAATGCGTCCGACCCGCGCCGAGGCCCGAACCTTATGTTTCCAACGCTTTTTCCCCTCCTTTCTTTTTCTTTGAGGAAGCCACTGATTTACACTCACAAGCAAACTTGTTCTAATGTGCAGTGCATTCAGCGTGCCTGCTTGTTACCCTTAATGTGAATATTAAGCCACACTGTGGCTTGTGAAAGTGTTTAAATAGTAGGCTATGTTAGATTATTAAATCATACAAATAATAACGTGCGCTGCGCTGCAAGTTTCTGCGCCTGGAAAATAGAAGATCTACAAGCTCACAACGCGTCGCGGATGCGGGGCGTTGTGAGCTTGTAGATCAGACACATTTTGTCACGGAACACGCCGTGATGAAGAAGTATAAGCCAGGATTTACTTGGGTGATGTGATGTGTGTTGAACGGACGGACGGACGGACGGACGGACGAGGCTGCAGTGCAGACTGCACACAACAGCGCCGAAAAAGGTAAAGTAGTGGGAACACAAGCAGGAAGCTCCATTCAGCGGCACGCCACTTCCAATCAAACCACAACATTGCGTATACCTCAGCGTCGGACTTTTCTCCGTGCTCAGAGTTATGTCTCCGGCTGCAACATTAGCGCGAGCACACACACAACGTTGTGCGTGCTGTTGCAGCCACCCAGTCGCGGACGTGTGTGTGTGTGTGTGTGTGTGTGTGTGTGTGTGTGTGTGTGTGTGTGTGTGTGTGTGCGTGCGTGCGTGCGTGTGTGCCCTCCTTGCTACGTGTGTGAGAGAGAGTGTTGAGTCTGCCTGCTCAATAGCGCCCCTCCTTCAACGTGTGTGTGTGTGTGTGTGTGTTTGTGGTCTGTGTGTGTGGTCAAGAGAGGTATGACAGGCGACAGACATACATACAGACAGACACGACATCGTGAAACCCAATTACAGGAGTGGCGGTGAGACCACCACTCAAAAATGTGCTAGTGCTAGTACAAAAAACAATGACTGACGTTTCGATGCTACTGAGTGATTGTTATCACTCGAACCACTTAACCGATTTTAGTGCCATTCCCGAGAATACTCGTGAAAAATACTCGAGTACCCAGAGTGCCGATCCCGAGTATACTCGCGAAAAGTAATATATTACTGTAACGGCGGTTATCCTACCGGGTACAATTACCCAAGCTGTCAAACATTTTGCTAGGGATGTTGAATTTCAATCTTTGTTAGATGATGTTACTAGACACCTTTACGAACACATTGGTGAAGAAATTGTATGGTAAGGAATTTATTCCCAGATTTGACAGGTATTCTGCTCATTGTCCCTGACTATTTGAAAGGTATTATTGTTATTGCTCAGGAGATGCCGTTGCGTGTACCTTTGATGTAGCCCTTGTCTCGCACCGCCTGGTAGGTGGGTCGGCGGGTCAGGAACTTCTTGAGTTTCACTCTGGTCTTCTTTTGATCCGACGCGTCCATACTCAGAGAGGTCTTCATCATGACTGAGGAAAAAACAGCAGGTGCAACAGTCAGGGGCGTCACAAGGGGTAGGAAAGTGGGACTGAGTTACTGGGGCCCAAGGTGGAGGGGCCCTAGTAACTTTAGCTATTGAAAAATAGCAGATATACAAGCTCACAGCGCGGCACCGAGTGCCGCGCTGCGAGCTTGTAGATCTGCTATTTTTGAAAAGTTGTGAAAATGTGTGAAAATCTTTGAATATGTGTATTTTTTAAGCAAACATTTCTAACTCAAATTTTGCTTCTGGGGGTCCCTGGAACTAAATATTTTGAGATCGGGGTCCGTGGCCAAATACATATCATCTTGGGGGTCCTTGACATAGGTTTCTTGCACACATTTTCAAGATTTTCCAAAAATAGCAGATATACAAGCTCGCAGCGCGGCACTCGGTGCCGCGCTGTGAGCTTGTATATCTGCTATTTTTCAATAGTTAACATTCATGGGGGGCCCGCAGTGAATCCTTGTACCCAGGGCCCAGAATTTGGTGTGACGCCCCTGGCAACAGTTGAAGTTTAGATGTCCTTAGCCACAATTGCTTCTTTGCTTCTTCTTCCTAAAAGTTATCTTATCTGTTATTTCATGGGTCTTCAACAGTCCTCAGAGTTACTACAGGGGGTCCTACAAATCCTTGAGTGATAAAAGGTTTTTCTCTCCTTTTTTATATTAACCACTTGAACCCTATAGTGTCCATATGCTGAGAACTTTAGCCAAAAATAGCAGATCTTCAAGCTCACAACGCCTCGCGCTGCGTCACTTGGTCACATGACCGTAGTCAGGATGTTTTGGTCTTCCACCTAGTATGGGCCAGTGTAGCCTATTAGCTATTGTTTGCCGATCTAATTTGGTCATGTTGCCAGCAATGCCCGGAGTTTTAGCCATAAAAACAAACATCAGAGATAACAGGCTTTAAAGATGGGGAAATGCATTGGATTATATGGAGAAAAACGGCCGCGCGATGCCGTCAGCGTCCAATGGAAACAACCCGCGGTGATTGGGCAACATCCAGGCGTAGCCCCGACCTTACGGTGTGATTTAATATTGTTACTGTAAATACAGTAAATGCGTCAAACACGTCGTGGGCCTCCAGCGACATCAAAGAGTTTGACGCGTGGGCATTTAGTGAGTTAACCCTGCAAGGCCCAGCGTTGCTTTTTGGCAACATTTTTTAAATCATTTTTTTAAAAATGTTATAATTAGTTTTCCTGTTCTTTTTTCACATCAACATCACCAATAAATCCTATTGTTTAGTACTACAATGCCATTGGCCACGATATTTGCATATAAATACCCACCACAGAGATTGACATTCACACCTCCCAGAGAAGTTGAAATTCCAGCGTCTGGACGAACAACATCTCACTTTTTAACTGAAGCTATTCCTCACAAAAACAGAAGTAAAATGACTGTAATATTTGTTTTCGTGATCATTAGAATGTCTAGAACATGTACATGTGTTTTTATTGTGAAAAATATATGCAAATTAGAGCATGATTTATGATTTATGGCTATAAAACCTTACAAAAACATTATCATTTTTTTAACATTACATTTTCCTGTGATTAGGACTCCTACAACACCATCTGATTTTTTTTGATTTTTTTTTTGGCCAGTAGTAATTAATTCGGGTAGTAGTATTGACGGTTCAATTGGTTAAATATCTGAAAACACAAATTGACATGAATCCAAAATACACGGAGGATTGTGCCGTCAAACAGTGAAACTATATGGAATCTATGAAAAAGGTTTTGGGGGTCCCCGCTTCATCTCTCCCAACTAAGGGGTCCTTGGCCTGAAAACATTGAAGTCCCCCGTCTTATTTGACTGCCTTACTTTGATTTCATGCAATGCTTTTTCCCCCTCCTCTCGGCATCATGCACTGAACTACTCTGTACATTTTACAGTACGTGCTATAGAACAGTGGTTCTCATAAATGGGGTCGATGGACCCCCAGGGTTCCTTTGAGGGGGTTCCAGGGGGTCCCCAGTGAAATTAGTTAGGCCATTTAGGCCTGAATGCAAATCTGTGTCACTTTAGATTTGAACCACTTTAACCATTATTGTATGCTTGGGTGCCAGCGCTGCAATCTTGTAGATCTGCTATTTTTGAAAAATCATGAACATTTGTGCAAGTCTTTGAATATGTTTGACCCGATTCTATAAATGTCTCCTAATTCCTGCTTCTAAATCAGTGGTTCTCAAACCTTTTCAATTCAAGGACCCCCAAAATAACATGTATTTGCCACGTACGTACCCCCCATCTCAAAATATGTTGTTCCAGGGACCCCCCAGAAGCAAATATTTGAGTTACAAATGTTCGCTTTTAAAAAGATATATTCAAAGACTTGAAAAAAATAAAATAAAAATAAAATAAAAAATAGTAGATCTACAAGCTCACAGCTATTTTTCAATAGTTAAATCATTAAATAATTCCAGGCCTAAATGGGTTAATATAGCATCAAAATCAGTTGATCTTCTCTAGTACTATTTACATTGGCCATTTGGAAAATGCCCAATGTACAAGCTCACAACGTGGAGAAAGCGGATAGATAGATCAGGGGTTTTCAAAGTGGGTGACGGGGCACCCCGGGGTGCCGCGACGGCAGTCCAGGGGTGCCGCGAGATCATTTGGTAATATTTGGAATTTATTTGGACACTTGAAAAAATATTTAGTATCATTTTAAACTTAAAGTACACAGTTATTTTCAGTCAGTTCTAACCAAAATGGCTATTGGCTCAACGTTTTCCTCGCAACATAATCACTAAAATATTATTACTGTCAGGCAGAAACCTCTGTCGCACAAAACTAGTGAAAACAGCCGATCTACAAGCACACAACGCCTTGTGTGCAAGCACACAAGGCGTTGTGTGCTTGTAGATCTGCTGTTTTCACTAGTTTATTACATTTTATAGATGATAAATACAAAACGAACGGTTTTGGACATACAAGGTTTCTGACCGACAACGACAATATAAATATAAGGTGCTGGGAGTGAAAATGATAATGTAGGGGTGCCTCGGCTTAAAATAATATTTATGGGGTGCCCTGAGCAGTGGTGCTTTGGGATTTTCTTTTCCGGGCGGACGGTCATTTATTGACGTCACGTGCACGCGCGTGCACGTGCCTCTAGAGGCTATTTAGATAGAAAGGATGTCAGCAGATCTAATGGTGGGAAAACAATAGTTTTCTAGTCTTAATTACATTTGCATTGTTACTTAAGATTTTATGTTCTACTTTCTTTTAATTCATTTAGAAAATACAGCGCTGCAGTAGGATAGAGAAACAAAGTTTGGCTTGAACGAATCTCAAACACTAAATACCACAGTAATATGGAGCCATGTATGAGGACACACATCGACACATGCACATGCAGTCACAGCTGGAAATCTAGGTGTTAAAGTAGGCTATATATCCATATGAATAGAGGCTTGAGGACGCACACACATTCACCACTAGAAGAAGCCTGTTATGCAAAGAAGTAGCCACTGATTAAAGTATTGCTTGTGCCTTGTAGTTATCGCGGATTCGCGGGGTGGGGGGTTGTCGCGGCTCTCGCGGGGGGGTATGCACGCGTTTACACGCTCGTTCACCGTTCGGTGCCGTCCGTGCGTCCGCGTGGGAATTTTCCGACCACACGCCGTCTGGTCGTGTCCGGCCTCCAAAGCGCTACTGGCCCTGAGACAAAACAGTTTGGGAACCTCTGAGATAGATTGATTGCTACCTCTGTTCTTCTTGCAGTCCCGGTGGTCCTTCTCTTTGTCCTGTTTCTCTGCCCCTGGTGACTCCGGCAGGTCCTCCTCCATGGCCTCGTCTGACTCCCAGGCCTGGACACAAAGACACACACACACACAACTATGTAAGACAGGGGTCTTCAACGTCTTCAGGCCAAGGACCCCTTAGTTGAGTGAGAAATGAAGCAGGGACCCCCCCCACAACCCATACTGTAGATACTAGATACCATATAGTTTAGTTTCATCGTTTTACAGCACAATCATCAGTGTATTTTGGGTTCATATGAATTTGTGTTTCCAGATATTTAACCACTTTAACCGTCAATACCTTTCACACTGTACTTAAGCCGATTTTCCACAGGCCCAACTACACACCACTCCACACCACACCGCCCACTTGTGTCAGGTTTTCCACTACAAGGAACTGGGTAGAGTGGTGTGAAAGTGGTACTTAACGGGGTACTTTAACAGCTCCACTCTCGAGTGGACCCGGCCTGGGCTAAGTGAGGCCAAATCAGTGACGTATACACGCTGCTGATACTGATTGGTCAGAGACAGAGTCTCACGGCTGAGCTGTGTCTTTCAACACAACAACTTGAGACAGATTTTAGTATGCAGTCATGGCTGCAAATCAAATATAAAAGCAAAGCCTATTTGTTTTATATATCTGTTTATAAAGAGGACGATTAGGCAGAATTGTGTTCCCCAGCCCTGCAGTTGAGATACCACGAAGCACCAAGAACATTAATCAACACAAACAGTGGACATAGGCTATATCGTCGCGAGTCGCAATTATCAACGGCAAATGCGTCGGCAATCCGTTATTTTATATAGATCTCAGTGAGATGTCTCCTGTTTGTATTTGTAACTGCATGTGTTGAACGAATCTACGTGACATGTACTGTCCTGTTGCTGCACTAGCATAGCCTCTACATTAGCTTACTTCTTTTGGGGAGTTTGGCCAATAAAGTTATAATTTGACCAGAACATCCCAACGTTAGTTGTCGCTATAGTTGTTAAGACTTGATGAAGACCTGTGTGAGTGTGTGGCATCTAAAACATTGTCCACCACCACATCTCCGTGTTGAATGGGGAAAAGAATCTACAGTAGCCTACATGTACTGTACTGTAGCTTAGCATGTATGCTAGCGCAACTAGCCTCTACTCTTCTTTGTGTGGTTTGGCCAATAAAGTTATTATTTGACTATGTTCACCCCGACGTTAGTCGTCGCTATAGTTGTAAAGACTCGATGAAGACCTGTGTGAGTGTGTGGCATCTAAAACATTGTCCACCACATCTCTAAAAATAATTAGCGCAAGTTAGCATCTCCGTTGTGTTTACAGACTGAGAACGAGTATCCGTATGTTGAAAGGGGCGTCGATATATTTCGGGAGCGGAGGGGAGGAGGGGGAGAGGGGAGGAGGAGAGGAGGGGGGGGTACTGTAGTGGAAAACCTACATAAAAAATGCGGTGCGGTGTCGTGCCGTGTCGTGTAGTGTCGGGCTAAAAAGTGGTATGGAAAACCGGCTTTAGTGTGCTCTTTTTCCCCTCTACATCAAACCTCTTTGCCAGAAATAGCCGATCTACAATCTACAAAACATGATCAGCTATTTGTGGCTAACGTTCTCAGAATATGGACGCTAGGGTTCAAGTGGTTAATATAGAAAAGGAGAAAAAAAAAGCTTCCATCACACAAAGATTTGGAGGACCCCCTGTAGTAACTCTGAGGACCCCTTAGGGGTCCCGGACCCCCTGTTGAAGACCCCTGATGTAAGACATATAGGCTAGTTCACTGTTTCTGAAAAACACTGGGTTGTGGACAAATTTTTTGGTCGGGAACACATTTTAATGGGTCCCTTAATTTTTGGTTTCCTACATTTTGTTTTGTATTATTATTTCAAAACATTAAAAATATATATATATACATAAAAAAAGAAAGAAAATTATTATTATTATTATTTTTTTTTCAAAAACAAATTCAATGTTTAATTTTTTTTACCGTGGCAGAGGCTACTGATTTTATTATATAAATACCTGGCAGTCGATAAGTTAAGTAAAACATGTTTGAGTATCTGTACTTTAACTCATCCAGTGCCTATCCCGAACTAGTTCGGGATAATTTGGGCCGTATTAACGTCCTGAGTGCCTATCCCGAACTAGTTCGGGATATAATTTTTTTTTTTTTTTTTTGTAAAAAAAAAAAAAAATTGAAGTTACTTTTTTTTTTGAACCCCACTATATTCTGTTTACACGGCCCGCGAGAGCGTCGCGCCGCCGATATTTACCATCCACTCCAATGCAATCCAGGATCTTTAGAGCTCATTTTCTCTGTTCCAAGCATATCCATGAGGTGTGCAAGGTTTAATCATGGCTAAATCGCCGAAAATAGGTCTTCTAAAATGCTTGGTAGCCAATAGCTAACTTCAAGCTAACTTCATCCTTGAAAAAAGAGAAGGCGGACTTCATCCTGTTCCTGTAAATGAACAGAGGAAAGTGTTCTGGTGCATCATGGCTGCGCAGGGCTTGTGCATGTAACAGTGTATCTTTATGATGAATTCTTTGGCCACTGGGCGCCCTCTAGTGGTGAAAGCTGGCACTGATAGGGTTAATTGAGTAATTGTTTTTCAAAGATAAATATTGTGCATTTGACTCCACCAAGTTTCTAGGGGGGTAAAGGGTCTGAGCGAGAGGGGGTCCCAGATAGGGGGGTCCCAGATAGGGGGGTCCCAGATAGGGGGGTCCCAGCACTTACATGTGAGCTGATGGTCTCTGTCAGGGCTCGGTACCAGTCGTTGATCACGCTGTCGATCTCTGACTGGATCAACAGTTCTGTCCCCTGACGGGTCTTCAGCTGGGGGAGAAATGGTCAAAGGTCAAAGCGGATAATTATCCCACTGTTCGTTAAGGCAGTGGTTCTCAACCTGTGGGTCGGGGCCCACAGTATTTTGGGCGGTCCCCAGATGATTAACACATATGGTGCCAACCCGAGTTTCCAGAGTTTGTATAGGTACCATACTGTACCTGTGCCAACCCTGAGTTTCCCGGGTTTGGGCCGTAAAAAAAAGAAAAAAAAAAAAAAGTTTTTTGGACCTCCAACAATGTACTAGGCATGATCGCGATCTCGAAATTGCATGTTTAACCCCCATACCAACCCCATCTTTCAAACATGGCAGCCATGTTTGTTTACATTTGAATAAAACATAATGGCTATACATTATCATGAATACCTGAACAGATTTCCAAGCGGATTTTGTTTGAAAAGCTGTGAACAGCGTGCACACAAGTGGTGCATGATCTAGGCATGGGCGTGCATGATCCGTGCACTATGATCTTCAAAGAGATTTTTTAGATAGCAACAAATGTGTTAACTTAATGTGCAACATTGTTTTTTCACTCAACAGTAAACAAACCTACATAAAGTTTAAGTGTATAGACTCTATAGAGGGTATCTGCACATTTCTAAAGTGACAATTTTTTTTAAATACCTCTAAAATTACAAATTAAATATCTGGCTCTAAAGTCAACTATTAAAGGCAGATATTTTGAAAATAGTTAAAATATGATTATTTTGGGGGTCGCGGCCTGAAAAGGTTGAGAACCACTTTTTTTAGGGGATCAGACAGCAAAGGGCCATCTTGTCCCCTCTGTGAATGATGACACAAAGGCGAGGCAGACCTGTTGCAGGGTGAGGTTATTGAACAGTGAATCAATTATTAATCAATTATCCAGAATGTGACTTACCTCGATGACGTGTTTCTTGCTAGACTTGTCCTTGGAGGCCCAGTCCACGGATCCTCCTCGCAGGTCCACGGTGAACTCCGGCTTGGACTGGTTGCTGCCAAACTTCTGGAATCAACGGGCAGGACACATATAATGTCAGGGAGAGTTTTACAACCACGACCATGAAATTGCAATGCCGCTGTTATTCCACTTGGCTTTTCAGGAAGAACAAAAAAAATAAACAAGGTGTGTTAAATGTTAATAAAACCACATTTACTCACTCTTTGTAACATCTGCGTTACAAATGCTAGTTATTTAGTATTGTCAGGTCAAGTGAAGAATTAGCCAGTAGCTATGCCCCTCCCCTAAAAGCTTTGGTCCAATGCTAGCTTAGCAACCGGCAGCTTGCCAAGGCTGTTGCAGGAAGTTATTCTAAGCTAGCATTGGACAAAAAAGCTTTTTGGGAGGGGCATAGCTACTGGCTAATTGGAACGCAACAACATGTTAAATTCTGGTCGTTATTGAGGTAAATATGCATATCAATTAGGAAAAGCACAGTCCAGGAGATATCTCCGCGTTTGTTCACAAGCGTTGCACACAATGTCTCATTCCAGCAAACTCAGGCAACTGTCTGAAAACATTAGTTGTACTTTTCATCGGGGAATCACTTCCATTTGGACAGCCGAGAAGAAGCTTTATCAGGCTTTTCAAAAACCAGCCACACAGGCCTCCAGAAAGGCCCTGGATCAGACGGGATGCGTTTTAGCAGCTGGAGGCTTCTTTTAGTTAAGTTGTTATCCGGGTGAGTGAAGCCGTCAGCTAGCTGCTTTGATGTTGCAGGGATGCCTTGCGTCTTTCGCACTAGTCCGGCTGCCAACAAGGCCTTTTTTGGCTTAACCCATTTAGGTACATTCAGAGCCCAGAGCCTAGAACGCCAACTACTGACACTTTAATGCAAGGACAACAGGAAACCAAATTATGTTTTTCAGGCCAGCTTTTTCAGCCTCCGCCTCTTTCAGGATATGAACAGGAAGCCGGGGGCGGGGCCAGAAATAACGTGAATATACTGAACTGTATATACATTCATGAAATGACCTGCTGCCCGCCCGTCAGTATTGAGCAATTCTATTTATAGGGGGTAAAGGTTTCAGGCCCATTCACTTACTATATCATAAAAGAAAGAACAGCCGCCACAAAACTGTGAAAAGTGATGACTCATCACTAAACCATAGTTTTTGTGGGGTTTTTTTAGCCCAAGGAATGTTTTTCATGCAAAACAAATGGATTCAGAATCATTAAAAAACCCTTGTTTGAACCCTTACATGCCACTTAGATCAGATTTTCTGGGGGTATTATTTTCCTTTATAGTATATAGTAAGTGAATGGTCCCCAAACCTTTACCCCCTATAAAAGAAATTGCTCAATGCTGACAGGTACAATTCTGGGAAATTGCAAGTGTGGTTACACGGATGCGAGTCGCGAAGAACTCACTGGGAACCGAATGCCGTCTTACCGTTTATATTATACATGGTGATGTCAGGTGAAGTATGACAACAGTAGTGGCGTTTCCATAAATGTGCATAAGTGAATGGAAACGGGTTAGACAATAAATGTGAATAGTTTATGACGTTCTAGGTCCATTTCCCCTGCCGCTTTACGTCCATGGTATAGCGTTAGCCCACAAAACAAACCGGTTGTTTGTTACACACGGACACGGACTGTGTGTAAATTCCTCCCGTTTTCACCTCAAGCCATCGGTGGCGAACCCTTCCTCATCCCACGGTGTTGCGTGCCTGAAGTGCCCAATCTACAAGCTCACAGCAGCTCGCATCCACGTCTCCGCGCCGCGTTGTGAGCTTGCCCGATCAAATCTTGCGACCGTCGCTAATTCGAATGACACCCGCAAATGGAAACATGCTAAATTTGCTTTGTCTTAATGCATATTTCTGATAATTCTCTTCCCTAATTCGAATAAGTTTATGGAAACATGGCTATTGACAGACAGCAGTGTGTGTAAACCATGACCAAAAGCTTCACTTTTGGTCATTTGTGCAAAAGTTTACAAATGTTCCGCCCAGGATTTTGATTATCGCGATAATATCGTAAATCGCGATTTCTTTTGTCACAATAATCGTGATGTGACATTTTCAAATCGTCCCATCCCTACTTGAAACATTACTAGTACATTTCAAGCTTGGGAGCAGCAAATTGGTGTGCGGACTTATTTGTTACCTGTGTACTTTTGATTAGTCCAGCACCCAGCCAGCCTATATATGGTCTTGGATGTGCCTGCCATTTTGGCTGTTTTTCAGCCTTTAAGTTTAGATTATCTTATAGCAGGGTTCCCCAATTAGTTTTCCCCAAGGGCCGAATTATGTCTAGGGTACCAAGCCGAGGGCCACAACATTGCAGGGGGCGACGGTGGCGTTCCCACTACTCCAGCGACAATTTTCGTTGTTGTTGGGTGAAAATCTTACACGGCCCGCGTAAGATGTCCAAAACCGTTCGTTTTGAATTTATCATTTTAAAAATGATTTAAACTAGTGAAAACAGCCGATCTACAACTAACAAGGCGAGGCGTTGTGTGCTTGTAGATCTGCTGTTTTCACTACTTTTGTGCGACAGCCTTGTATGATTTGCGAAAGAACGTACAAATTTGGAGATACAAGATTTCCACCCGACAACGACGATATACTAGTGTTGTTGCTGCTCTTATAACACCATTATTACTGGGCTTGGTGTGGGCCAGACAGTAGCCCCCCCCGCGGGCCGCAAATGGCCCGCGGGCCGCCTATTGGGGAACCCTGTCTTATAGCAACCGCTGCAGTGCAAGCTGCTCTGCTTTGTAGACTGCAGAGGAAAAGTGTTTTGCAGGGCGACAAAAGCGCGTCCGGTCTGATCTGGGCCTAATCAAACAAGGCCATGGACAGCAGCAGCAGCAGCGAGGGAGGGGCTAGGCCAGTGTGAGAGGACAGACAGACAGACAGACAGACAGACAGACAGGCAGGGGAAAGAACCAACGCATGCATGCACAGAGAGGGGACTGGACATACTGTGGCGGCCTGGACAGGCGCACAGTGTACATAGGAGACAGCTGGGCGGGGCTTGACTGAGCGCTTCCAGTTGCTAAGCAGGGTGAGGAGCAGCTCTGGAATAGAGCCGCTACGATAGTAGGACTTTAGGAGGAGAGAGAGGGAGGAGAGGAGAGGAGAGGAAAGGAGAAGGGGAGTGTAAGGGCACGGAGAGGAGGAGAAAGGAGAGACAAGAAAGGGGGGAAAAGGTAATAAAATGAAAACCACAGAAAAAAGAAGGAACAGGTGACAACCAGATATATGAAGGATAAGAAAGACAAGCACCACAGAGAAATAGAATGAACAAACGCTCCAGGTAAACAACAGGTGTAGCCTGGCAGGAGGCTGACGGGATCATGTTCCATTCCAGTTTTTGCCACTGACATACAAAATGAGCGGACAATAATATCACCAGAAACACAGTTAGAGATAAGAGATAGCCCTGAATGAACATAACAGGTCTGTACAGTAACTCTGAGAGTGTACACACACATTTGTACACTCTCAGAGTTATGGTGGTCCTGACAAAATAAAACGTTGTGTGAACCACTAGTACTAGTGGACTCATAATGTGCCGCAGCATCGATGAGTATCATACATATGCCATAGTGTCGTGGTAAATGAGTGTCATACATATTCTGAAGAAAACATGGAGAGTTGACATTCAGTAATTGGGTCAAAATAAGACAATTATAATGGTGTGTAAAACAGAAAATCAGTTGTCCGTGTAGTATGGACATATTGCTGTTCCCTGGATCAGGGGTTTTCAAAGTGGGTGACGGGGCACCCTGGGGTGCCGTGACGGCAGTCCGGGGGTGCCGCGAGATAATTTGATGATATTTGGAGTTTATTTGGAAACTTGAAGTACAAAGTTATTTTCAGTCAGTTCTAACCAAAATGGCTATTATCTCAACGTTTTCCTCGCAACATAATCACTAAAATATCATCACTGTCGGGCAGAAACCTCGTATCTCTATCTGTAGTGAAAACAGCAGATCTACAAGCACACAACGCCTCGCACCGCGAGGCGTTGTGTGCTTGTAGATCGGCTGTTTTCACTAGTTTAGTTCATTTTTGTAAATGATAAATACAAAACAAAGTTTTGGACATATAAGGTTTCTTTCTACCCAACAACGACGATATATAAGGCTTTTATAATTTTTTGCGGCTCCAGACAGATTTGTTTTGGGGTTTTTTGGTCCAATATGGCTCTTTCAACATTTTGGGTTGCCGACCCCTGGTATAGATGGATAGGTAGGGTAGGTGGATAGGACACCTACCCACCTATAGGGGGGATAGAATGGTGTGTATAGATGGATAGGTGGGTAGGTGGATAGGACACCTACCCACCTATAGGGGGGATAGAATGGTGTGTATAGATGGATAGGTGGGTAGGTGGATAGGACACCTACCCACCTATAGGGGGGATAGAATGGTGTGTATAGATGGATAGGTGGGTAGGTGGATAGGACACCTACCCACCTATAGGGGGGATAGAATGGTGTGTATAGATGGATAGGTGGGTAGGTGGATAGGACACCTACCCACCTATAGGGGGGATAGAATGGTGTGTATAGATGGATAGGTGGGTAGGTGGATAGGACACCTACCCACCTATAGGGGGGATAGAATGGTGTGTATAGATGGATAGGTGGGTAGGTGGATAGAATGGTGTGTATAGATGGATAGGTGGGTAGGTGGATAGAATGGTGTGTATAGATGGATAGGTGGGTAGGTGGATAGAATGGCGTGTATAGATGGATAGGTGGGTAGGTGGATAGAATGGTGTGTATAGATGGATAGGTGGGTAGGTGGATAGGACACCTACCCACCTATAGGGGGGATAGAATGGTGTGTATAGATGGATAGGTGGGTAGGTGGATAGGACACCTACCCACCTATAGGGGGGATAGAATGGTGTGTATAGATGGATAGGTGGGTAGATGGATAGGACACCTACCCACCTATAGGGGGGATAGAATGGTGTGTATAGATGGATAGGTGGGTAGGTGGATAGGACACCTACCCACCTATAGGGGGGATAGAATGGTGTGTATAGATGGATAGGTGGGTAGGTGGATAGGACACCTACCCACCTATAGGGGGGATAGAATGGTGTGTATAGATGGATAGGTGGGTAGGTGGATAGGACACCTACCCACCTATAGGGGGGATAGAATGGTGTGTATAGATGGATAGGTGGGTAGGTGGATAGGACACCTACCCACCTATAGGGGGGATAGAATGGTGTGTATAGATGGATAGGTGGGTAGGTGGATAGGACACCTACCCACCTATAGGGGGGATAGAATGGTGTGTATAGATGGATAGGTGGGGTAGGTGGATAGGACACCTACCCAGCTGGTTCCGCTGCCCTGGCCCTTGGCGAAGAGCAGAGAGGACCCCTGCAGCACGGTCCAGGACGACGTCCAGTTCTTCCTGGAAACCACAAAGCAGACCGGGAACGGATTATTACTTTAACCCTTATTTTATGACACAACGTCTTGCTGTGTCTCCCTGTCTTGTTTTCATTCTTGATGTATTTGCACTGACAAATGGACACTTATTGTTTGGCACCTGCACTATAGAGAAACGAAGCCATGTCGTCATTTGTGCGTAATGTCGCCCTCTAGGGGATTCATGCTGGTATTGTTTTGTATTCAAATCGCCATTGGGGAATCTGCGTAAGCCGCATATAAGGACTGTGTTAAAAATATAAACACACCATGTGCGCGTTTCTGTCAGCGGGGGGGTTCTGCATAGTTTATGATATTCATTCATATCTGATATAGCCTGTTGTAACTCGTTTCTAGCGTTTATTGTGTTACTCTTTGGGTAAATCTGTACATTTCCACCTTAGTCGATGCTTCATATCCATTTGGGTCAATCCGAGAGCATGGTGCGTTTATATTTTTAACACAGTTCTTATATGCGGTGATCGCAAATTCCCCAATGGCGATTTGAATACAAAACAATACCAGCATGAACCCCGTAGAGGGCGACATTTCACGCCATTTCACGGAAGTGACATCACACTTCGCTGCTGAATTGGGTTGTGTTAGTAGTAGCTCTGGTCCATCGCGTCACCTCCAGCGACGCTCTGACAGACCCGTCGGCAAATGAATAGACCGCGTTTTCTCGGCCCTCGCGAGCGCTCAACTTCAGTCGAAATAAACAAAACATACTTCACTACTCACCAAACCAAAGGTAGTTTTGCGTTGTTGAAAGTCTATTCTCCGCAAAATACACTATTTTTGGCATGAACTAAAGTGCATCCAACTCGACCGCCACTTATTTCCGGGTTGTGAACCATTGTGTCTCGAGGTGGGTGCGTTTTATTTCATGACAAAAATAATGTATTTTACAGAGTAGGTTGGGTGCTGAGGGGCTCACCACCGCAGAGAATAGACTTTCAACAACGCAAAACTACCTTTGGTTTGGTGAGTAGTTAAGTAGTTTTGTTTATTTGGACTCAAGTTGAGCGCTGGTAGGGGCTGAGAAAACGCGGTTTATTCATTTGCCGACGGGTCTGCAGTATAAGGTTGTAAATAACCTTATACTGCTGTGCTGCCTCTGGGCAACTGATTTTCCCCCTTGGGATAATAAAGGTATCTATCCATCTATACTTTTACTTAAGTATGAAATGTGAGCACAGCATTATGGGTCACTGCCTTTTCAATGGATACTGTATACAGACCCTGAATCGCTAGCCACACCCCTTTAATTTTTTTGTTTCGGCGATTCAGGTCTAGAATCGCTCTCAATGAGGAGGCCTGCCTCGGTTGAAAATCCAAACGGGCGAATCAGCATCGTGAATCAGCGTCTTGTGATCAGAGTGGGTGGGGGTTTCCCAGAACTCATGTGTGTTTCCAAGTACACCAGCGCCGCCGCCGTACCGTACCGCACATCGTGTCACGGTAAATTGCGGTAAAATGCGATCGTATCGATCTCGCTATGAAACACCAGTAGCAGGCATGTTATGTTGTGTTTGATTACTAGTTCGTAGTGCTCCTATTCTGACTGTTTCTTTGGTTAGCAAGTAGCACTAGCAAGCAACAGGTTAGCCACTAGCCAGCCAGGCACACATAACAACACTATGTCATGTGTTGGTCGGTGAACCAATCGCTGAACAGTGCCTCATTTTGGCAACGCCCATCCCTGCAAAGGCTGTGGGCGGAACTGACTTCAGACTGAATAATGAAGTGAAACGAAATGTCAATTCAGGCTGAGTGTCAGGCTAGTATGACAATGCTGTCAGGTAGTTTTTCTCCTGTAGTGTAATTCGGGGTGAACGTCGCCCACCTGACTTTCTTTCCATTTTCGGTGATTTTGGTAACGTTGAGGACTCCACACTTCTCTGAAGGCTGTGGAAGAGAAACACAGAGCTATGAGCTTTACACAATAATATTGATTATTATTGATCAACCGGGCAGTTAAAAAAAGTAGCCCTGTGAATATGATCAGGGTGGTTAGTGTGATAGTCTGCAGTGTTTCACATTTCAAGGTCTCCCCTTAACTCCGACAGTGTACAAATGGAACCAAATGGACCCGTTAGGGTCCATTTGGTTCCATTTGTACACTGTCAGAGTTAAAGACTTGTATGGGTCAATATAGACCCCCGTATTAGAACCCACAGAGTCCCTGGAATCCACTTTGAGAACCACCGCAGTACACTATGACCCAGCACACATTGACACACATAAATAGCCAGCAAGAAATGAGTACAGCACATTACAATAAAATGTGGAAAATAGACCAAAACACAGCACACACACACAAACGTGCTCTGTCTCTGTGTCACACGCGCACAAAACTTCAGGACAAGAATTATGTTTGTTTGTGTGATAAGACACTCAGCATGTGCAATTTGTATGCTATTTCACAGCACCACCAGCAGATGGCACTAAAAGACTTATGATAGCAGAATCACCCCAGTTCATTTACATAGTGAGAAAGACAGCACAGGGAAGTGGCCAAAAATGACGTATGATTATATTCAGCACCAGGGCAGCAAGGTAAGTGCAATATGAACTGCTGAGCCGTGCAGCGAAAGACGGGCGGTGGATGCGAACAAAGCAGAGTTAAGTTGAACGGTGGAGAAAGACGCAGGTCGAAAAAGCAGAATGAAGCACGTAGCATTAAATTACAATGACATGCACACGAGGAGAAAGGCAGAAAAAAAAGGAATATTAAGCATATCGCATTACATTTCTATAGTGGCGTTTCCATAAAGCCTCTTAATGCGCATTTAAGGCTTATTCGCAAAATCTTTTTATGGAAACACTTCAAAAATGCGAATAAACTTTCATTATCCGCAAAAAAAAGTATCCGCTTGGAGGAGGTGGATTTTGAGGCTTTATCGAATAAACTAAATGCGCATTTGCGAACGGAAACGGGTCAGACAATAAATGCGAATAAATTATGACGTTCTGGTCCATATCGTCCTCCTTTAACACTTTCCCCCGCCGCTTAATTAACGTCCATTGTATAGCGTTAGCCCACAAAACAAACCAGTTGTTACGCACGGAGTGACCCTTCGTCATCACACCGTGTTGCACGTGCCAAAAGTGGCCGATACAAGCTCACAGCAGCTTGCATCTGCGACGCTGCAGGATGCATACTATATTCAAAGATTTGCACACATTTTCACGACTTTTTCAAAAATAGCAGATCTACAAGCTCGCAGCGCGGCACTCGGTGCCGCGCTGCGAGCTTGTATATCTGCTATTTTTCACTGGTTAAAGCGTTCGATAATTCTAGGCCTAAATGGGTTAAATCAAACTTCAGCTCCAAAGCCGCGAAGGGGCACGTTTTACCACAAACCCCGGGTAGGATCTACTCCTCGCCATGAGCACAGGAAGTGTGGGAGACTGGGAGTGCAGTGCATGCTGGGATACTAACTGTGGAGGGGTGCTTGGGAGACGAAGGGCAGGAGTCAGAGTCAGGGGAGCTCTGCTTAGGCGCCGGAGCACACTCCTATAAAGGAACAACATGGTCAATACAGTCTCTATGGGAGCAGACTCCTATAGCAGCAAGAACAACATGGTCAATACAGTCTCTATGGGAGCAGACTCCTAATAGCAGCAAGAACAACATGGTCAATACAGCCAGTCTCTATACAGGGTTCCCACACACTTTTTTTACTAATTCATTTCCAAAACTTTTCCAAAACCTTTCCAGAATATTTAACCCAATTTCCAGGACTATATAACAATAATTCAGCTCAATAACAGGTCGCTTATTCCTATGCGCAATGCCCAAAGACAGGTAGCGTATGCCAGTGGTTCTCAACCTTTTCAGGCCGTGACCCCCGAAATAATCATGTTTTAACTGGGGACCCCCCCCCCCACCCTGACGAGCACTAAGAGTTGAGGAATTTTGTATAGCACGGTTCTATTGTGAAAATAGCTGATATACATGCTCAGAACGATGTAGATCGGCTATTTTCACAATTTCTGCCTCTAATATTTGACAATTTGGCCCATGTTTAATTTGTCATTTCAGAAGTATTAACAAAATCAATAACCAAAGACAATGCATAGCTATTTTTTCCAGGACCTTCCAGGACCCTTGATAAATTCCAAAACTTTTCCCAGTACTGGAAAAATATTTTTCTAATTTCAAAATATTTCCAGGAATTTCATGACCGTGGGAACCCTGTCTAAAGGAGCACTATCCTATAGCAACAAGAGGAACATGGTCAATACAGCCAGTCTCTATGGAACATCTGAACCACTAAACCTGTGGTTCTCAACCTTTTCAGGCCGCGACCCTCAAAATAATCATATTTTAACTGGGGACCCCTCCCACCCTGACGAGCACTAAGAGTTGAGGCATTACATTTTGTATAACATGGTTGTATTGTGAAAATAGCAGTTCTACGTGCTCACAACGCCTCGCAACACGTTGTGACTATATAGATCTGCTATTTTCACAATTTCTGCCTCTAATATTTGACAATTTGGCCAATGTTTTTAATTTATCATTTTAGAGGTATTTAAAAAGTCCTTACATTGTCACTTTAGAAATGTGCAGATGCCCTCTATACACTTAAACTTTATGTTGGTTTGTTCACTGTTGAGTGAGAAAACAATGTTTCACATTAAGTTAATCATCTCACCCACAGGTTGAGAACCACTGCACTAAACTACAAGAGATCTGTGGTTGGTTAGTGAAGACGTAATGTCTCAAGACAGATTCATAAACTCATCTCAGTAAATTAAAATTAAATGTATTTTTGCCGATGGGTTCCCAGATTTGGGAGGACCACCAGACAATGGATCAGAAACCGGTTGTGGAGTCAGATTGGGTGTAAAAAAAACACTTAAATCGTAAAAACCTATTTGACCAGTGTCCCCCAGGGGTCTACTACACCAATCTCTTTGCCAAAGATAGCCGATCTACAAGCCACAATGCAAATGTGTTGTGACTTGTGAGCTTGTAGAAAATGTATGTATGAATATCCAACCATCCCCAGAATAGGGACGCTAGGGTTCGTGTGGTTAATCCGGGCAGACAAAAGAACAAGGATTAATGTTAATTTAAATTAGGACGTGGGATTGTTAAAATGGGCACAGAACATGCTTCTGAGATTCACATGCAGCCACAACAGAAAATGTGTTAATTCAAAGAGAGTGCTCCGTTCTAAGGTTCCAGTATCTGGTGTGTTCATTGACAGTTTTGCAGATATTACAATCAGGTGCAATTCCAGGCTGACAGGGGAAAAATCTTTTTGACAGTTTTGATTGAAAAACTCATGATTATCATCATCTGACATAAGGAGCTACTGTGGTTGGTTTTTCCCAAACCTGGTCCTCAGTGACCGCAGTGTATAGCTAGACTGATGCAAGAGAGTCCGAGACCATGGGTCTTCAACGCTTTCAGGGCAAGGAGCCTTAAGTTGAGAGAGATGAAGCAGGGACCCCCGCAACCTCTTCAGAGAATCCATATAGTTTAATCGTTTGACAGCACAATCATCAGTGCATTTTGGATTCATGTCAATGAGTGTTTTCAGATATTTAACCACTTGAACCGCCAATACTAAATAAACCTTTCACTCTGTACTTGGTGTGCTCTTTTTTCCCTCTACACCAAACCTCTTGCCGAAAATAGCAGTGCGAGGCGTTGTAAGCTTGTAGATCTGCAATTTTTTGGCTAAAGTTCTCAGAATATGGACACTAGGGTTCAAGTGGTTAATATAAAAAAGTTTCTATCACTCAAAGATTTGGAGGCCCCCCGGTTGAAGACCCTTGTCCTAGACCAACGAATTTGCAATGTTTTGACCATCGGCTTGTAAATGAGCTCAAAAAACACCCCAAAAGAAAACAGACTTTGATTTCATCAAATCATATCAGCTGTACAAGGGGTCCCCCAAGGACCAGGGCTGGGAACCTGGTTGTTCTACCGGTGATAATCAATGTCAAAGGATCATAATTAATAAATCATCTCAACGGTAAGATTGGTGGAGAGAAGACGAGAGAGGATGGTACCAACTTTATCCCGATAAACAGAGAGACGTAATCTCCTCTTGTGTGGGTCAGAACCAAACCGCCGGAGTTTAAAAGAGAACTGCAACAAAACAATTTATTTTTTTGAGTACCTGAGACGAATAACAGTCTAAGTCCGTATTTTAAAAGTTTGGATAAAGATATGTTTTTGATTTACCAGACTGTAAACCACAAACTAGAGGTTTTTAATTTCTTAAAGTCTTAATGTACTCCCCTCTCATTTTGTTGAGTTAGATCTTTTTTTTACTTAACTCATATATATTAGGAATTATAAGACATAATACTTATGGAAAGTGGAAAAACTGTATATCTCCAGCAGTTTGTGGAACAAAGTCCGTACAAGCAATATTCAGCAGACAAAGAGAGCAGATAACATTAAAACCGACAATTAAACAAAATGACGGCGGATTGCATGAACAATTTAACAGATTAGAAATGACTAGTTTGTGGTTTACAGTCTGGTAAATCCAAAAATATATATATATTCAAAAGAATTCAAATATGGACTTATTGTGTTATTGGTCTCAGGTACTTGTGGACCACCCGTGTTGTTGAACAACTATGATCTACAAACGTTATCCTCCACTAGTTCCGCAGCGCATCAAATACACCACTATGGAGGGAGATTATTGACCACGGTTGCACTTCTGACCTTGAACTGTCTCGTTTAATACTTTAAACCCACAGCTGAGCCAACAAGAAAGCTCGCACCAAGATTGTGCTCAAAGTGTTCCAGGCCAGGCCAGCTTTTGGGTGAAAGCCGCCTTCCATGGCCTTTTCCAAACAGAGCCAATTACTGCATGTCGTCGTTGTCGGGTGGAAACCTCGTATGTCCAAAACCGTTAGTTTTGTTTTTATCGTTTTAAAAAATGATCTAAATGATCTGGAAAATAGCTGATCTGGAAAATAGCTGATCTACAAGCACACAACGCCTCGCGATGCGAGGCGTTGTGTGCTTGTAGATCGTCTATTTTCCACTAGTTTTGTGCAATAGTCTTGTGTGATGAAGCAGGGCTTTACTTTTACCTACTTTACGGAAAAAACGTACAAATTTGAAAGTTGGAGATACGAGGTTTCTGCCCGACAGTGACGATATATTGAAGAATGGTAGCTGAAGAGCAGACTTCCCCAACAACTAAATGTTGTAGAATAGGACCTCCAAATGAAGCCTTATTACCTGCATCATTTGGTATATTAATCCACTTTTCCAGGTAACCAACCAGCATTGAGAGATCATGTATACCAGTGGTTCTCAATCCTTTTTGGCTGATTAAACTGATTTCAGAAGCCAAGTACCCCCTTCCCCTGAAAAGTCCAGTTCCAAAGGCCAATACGTTCAAAATAAAACAGCATAATGGCAAATAAACACTGCTTTCTATGCAACTGTTACTACAAGTCAAGTAGGCCTAATTGATATAATTTGGTTTAGAAATGTACAAATGAGCAGGTTCACACACAAACTCTGTCAATGTTTTATCATTAACCCATATACTATACTATTGACTATATATATAATTCCTATCCAGTTGTCCAAAAAATATCTATCACAGATATTCTTTTTATCTGTGATAGATATTTTAATTAATCTGTATCTACCATCCACTTGAATGGAAAAACATCTGGAGAAAGAGATTTTTGTATCTGTTATCTGGCCCAGTCGGAATGGGCCTTAACCCATTTAGGCCTAGAATTATTGAATGCTTTAACCAGTGAAAAATAGCAGATATACAAGCTCACAGCGCGGCACCGAGTGCCGCGCTGCGAGCTTGTAGATCTGCTAATTTTGAAAATGTCGTGAAAATGTGTGCAAATATTTGAATATATGTATTTTTAAGGCAAACGTTTGTAACTCAAATTTAGCTTCTGGGGGTGGTCCCTGGAACTAAATATTTTGAGATGGGGGTCCGTGGCCAAATAGATATCAGCTTGGGGGTCCTTCACATGAAAAGGTTTGAGAACCAGTTAAGTGAAAAGGACCTTTTCTTTGACGATGGCCGGCCAGATTGCTGACACAGAAACATAGGTTTTTTAAAAAAAACATAGAAAGATTCAAAAAGACACTTATAGAATCGGGGTCAAAATTCTGATTTTTCACGATTTTTCAAAAATAGCAGATCTACAAGCTCGCAGCGCGGCACTCGGTGCCGCGCTGTGAGCTTGTATATCTGCTATTTTTCAATAGTTAAAGCATAAAATAATGATACACAATAATGTGTACCCGTTCGGAATGGGCCTTAACTCCCATAGGCAGAACATAAAACCTCTGACAACGCGTCCAGAAGCCGGCCGGCGCCCCCTAACCTTGTCGTTGAGGTCTAAGACGTAGGTGCTGTGTCTCCACTTGGTCAGGACGATGGGGTCCTGCTGTTTCCTCTCCAGACTACGACTCTTGGGAACCTCTCCGGACTGGGCAGGGGAGAGGTTGTACTGCACACAGAGAGAGGTAGTATGAGAATGAGAGGGAGGGAGGGTACAGAAACAAACAGACAAGTTCAAATAATCAGCATAGTAAGCTAAACCAGTGGTTCTCAAACGTTTTGAAATGTCAAAGACCCCCATAACTCTGAGGGCTCTATTTTCATTGTCTTAACACTTATGTTGCAATGATTTTTTCTCTTCAATGTCTCTTCAAACGGCCCAAACTCGGGAAACTCAGGGTTGGCACAGCGGTAGTACCAATACAAACTCGGGAAACTCGGGGTTGGCACCTTATGTGTTAACTCATTAAAAGCCAACCCCGCGATGTCGCGGGAAAAGTAATAGAGTATCTATAGTGCCATCCACGTGATGTCGCGGGAAAAGTAATATATTACTGTAACGGCGAGTAAAAATACCTAGTACAATGGCCGACGCTCCGGAGACGAAATCCGCGCTGATTTGTCATCATCACGGCTCCACGAGCACACAATAGTCATCCCATAACATTGAGGTGGACGGGCCGCCTCATCTTTAATGTCCATTATCTCAAAACTACACTTTAGAAGCGAAGATGGAGGCAGATGCTCGCTTATAAAACACATGTATAAACGCTACGAGCCGATCCAGCATGGCTCCACATAAACAATGATCGGTTCAGTCGAAGGATCCGATGACGTCAGACCGGAAGTACTTCCGGTGGCCTTCAAAATAAGACAAAATAAGAGAACGGCCGTGAATGGGGGGGGGGGTGGGAGGCACTCTGGATATTATAATCCGTTAATGTCTGAGGCTTTTAATGAGTTAAGAGCCACCGAACCTTTCGTCGGAAAATGTCCGGTCCAACTACAAAATGACGTCCATATCATCTTCTGAAAAGCATTACCTCGAATTAGAGTTTGGAAAGCTGCACGTCGGAAAGTCTGAACGTGGGACTGAGTTACAAGGGTGGAGGGGGCCTTATTTTATACTTTAGTATTGAAAAATAGCAGATATACAAGCTCACAGAGTGCCGTGCTGGGAGATAGTAGATCTGCTATTTTGGAAAAGTTGTGAAAATATGTGCAAATCTTTCAATATTATGTATTTTTTAAGCGAACAATTGTAACTCAAATTTGGCTTCTGGGGGGGGTCTCTGGAACTAAATATTTTGAGATGGGGGTCCGTGGCCAAATACATATCATTTTGGGGGTCCTTCACGTGAAAAAGTTTGAGCACCACTGAGATAGAAACAGGTTTTTCAAAAGGATTTGAAATATTCAAAGACTTTCACGATCTTTCAAAAATAGTAGATCTACAAGCTCGTTGAGCTTGTATATCTGCTATTTTTCAATAGTTGAAGCGCAATATAATGTGTTTTTTCAGTCTAAATGGGTTAAACCCCCTCCCCCTATGTAGAACATTCATGGGGGGGCCCGCAGTGAATCCTTGTACCCAGGGCCCAGAATGTGGGGTGACGCCCCTGGTGGCAAGTACTGTACTCAAAAATAGCAGATCTACAAGCTCGCAGCGCGGCACTCGGTGCCGTGCTGTGAGCTTGTATATCTGCTATTTTTCAAAGCACACTATAATCAAAGCACACTATAATCAAATTACTCAACTACAAGTGAGCATTGCTCTGTCCAATGTGAATCCCAAAGTATAAAATACAAAGTACATTTTCTTTTTGATATCAAACGTATAATTGCTGTATTAAAATGTAGAAATTCTCCCAGCAAATCCTAAGCTTTTCCACAAATCTTCATAAACGGAATAACTGTGAAAATAGCTGATCTACAAGCCAATAACCCATCGAAACCCCACTATATCTGGTTAATTCATATAATGTACTTTCCCCCCTCCCTACAAAAGTTTCAAGACAAGACAATTTGTCTTGAAATGAAACGTAGTGGAGTCAAAGTTATGAACAGGGTTCCCACTCATTTTTACCAATTAATTTCCAAAACTTTTCCAAAACTTTTCCAGAATATTTAACCCAATTTCCAGGACTATATAACAATAATTCAGCTCAATAACAAGTTGCTTACTCCTATGCCAAAAGACAGGTAGTGTATGCCAGTGGTTCTCAACCTTTTCAGGCTGTGACCCCTGAAATAATCATATCTTATGGGGACCCGGCACCCTGACGAGCACTAAGAGTTGAGGAATTTTGTATAACACGTTTCTATTGTGAAAATAGCCGATCTACATGCTCACAACGCCTCGCAACGCGAGGCGTTGTGAGCATGTAGATCGGCTACTTTCACAATTTCTGCCTCTATATATTTGACAATTTGGCCCATGTTTAATTTGTCATTTCAGAGGCATTAACAAAATCAATAACCAAAGACAATGCATAGCTATTTTTTCCAGGACCTTCCGGGACCCTTGATAAATTCCCAAACTTTTCTAGTAGTGGAAAAATATTTTTCTAATTTCAAAATATTTCCAGGAATTTCATGACCGTGGGGAACCCTGCACGAATGTCCACCACTGCCCTTATTCTTACCTGCCGGCGTGTCGACCAGCGCACCATCGGAAAGCGGAACCGTTCTTAACGGTCCTCGTATTATGTCCTGTTGTCATCAGTGATTGTCCCCACCAAACACTGCCTATGTGTCCACGTATGTCTGTAGTACTACAGTGTGTGGTTCCATTCATTGGGACACGGTGCTGCTACAGTCTATTCTAATCTGCTGTGACCAGGCCAGATTAGCCTGACTGACCGGACGGACAGCCACCAATAGTCCTGCTCCTAAGATACTGCATTACTATTACACAACCCCTCATCCACTTAAAGCAACTACTTAACACTCCAAAGGGGCAGACAGATTAGTGCATGCAAGAGAAGGTGGGAGGAGAGTTTCAATGAAAGTGTGTTACCGCCTGGCAGGCAGTGTTGTTTTTGACAGCAAATTTTGATTTAGTTTTAGTCATAGTCTTTTGAATACAATCTCATTTAGTTTTAGTCATAATTTAGTCTCCTGAAAAGTTTTAGTTTTAGTCTAATTTTAGTCGACTAAATATCATGAGATTTTAGTTGACTAAATCTACAGTTAGTCAACTAAAATGTATTTTGGCAGGCCTTGATGGCATCGTAATGACTGATTTTACACTTTGTTGCATGCTGAAAATAACCGATCTACGCGTTGTGTAGATCTGCTATTTTCAGCAAGAAACACCTGAGAGCAACCAAACATAAAATGACTTTCTCCTCCTCTAGTCCCTCCCTAACGTTTTAGTCTAGTTTTTATTTTGATGACGAAATTGTCAATATATTTAGTCTTAGTTTTAGTCATCACAGCTTAGTTTTTATTTTGTTTTTATTTTGTTTTCGTCAGTGAAAAAAAAACGCAGTCGACACACATTTTTCGTCATAGTTTTAGTCGACGAAATCAACACTGCCTGCCAGGTAGTGTTAAATAATGCAACGCTGGAAGCGTTCCATCTCTAGACTAGAGAGCAGTAAAAACCGCAAAACAGAAAAACTTTCACGGTATCTCATCCTCATGAAGCCTAATTTGTACTCTGTCGCATGGCACTGTCGCGTGGGCGAAAATAGGTCACAACCACTGTGGGCTTGTAGGTCTGCTATTTTCAGCACGCAACTAGGCCTGTCACAATTATTACATCATAGTCTAATCGCAATTAATCAACATAATCGCAATTATTTGACATAATCGCAATTATTTGACATAATCGCAATTATTTTGTCATGATCCTCTTAATCGTTTCCATGTTGAAAAATGTTCATATGTTTTCAAACAGTTTAAAAAATAGTGGAAATAGCAGATCTACAAGCTCACGACGCGTCGCGATGCGACACGTTGTGAGCTTGTAGATCGGCTATTTCCACTATCAATGTTCCTTGTCAAATATGTCAGTCATTTCTTTGTACATTTAGGTTACGTGTCATATCTGCCATGTGCAACTTCAAAGCCTAAAAAAAACAAACGTGTAGAATTGTCAACGACAAAACACAATTAAATTGTCAATAGCAATTATTTGAGTGACAATTAATCGTCATGTAAAATGTCATCATGATGACAGCCCTACACGCGACACTGTTGTGCAACAGAGTATGAACCGGGCTTGATGAGCCAATGAGCTGCTGCTGGACTATGCCTCACCCAGTGTGTTCTAGGGAGAGTGGCGTCACACTTTGAACTCGCCGCAGACCGGAAGTGGCTTCGCTTCGCATGGCGTCCTAGCGAGCCTCTGCCCCGTCCGCCCCCATCTAGCAGAGTCATTAATTCGCTGGTAAGTAGACCAAATCACGTCTTTTTCACCATTTTCAACGCATTCACGGGCCTCTCTAAGGTAGATACCATTTTTAAAAGAGTGAAAAAGACGTGATTTAGTCTACTTACCAGCGAGTGAAAAATGAATGGGGGCGGACGGGGCAGAGGCTCGCTAGGAATGAGAACAGGCTCCAGTAAGCTAGGCTAAGTTAGCTTCCCACCATAGGGTAAATAGGCTTTCCACGCTTACTATGGGAGTCGACGTAAGTGACGTAACTCTCTCTATCAATGGGTCTGGCCTCACCTTAGGTAGTTCCCACTCTGATCTGGATCCATCTGCGCTGTAGTAGTACGGCCGCCCCTGCTCGTCAACATGCTTTATCCACTGGAAAACACACAACAATAAACACGTTTATTAGTGTAGCCACTGTTCCTTAAACTCTGAACTTGTGAACTATACTCAGAACCATACTTTTAGGAACATTCATTGCTTGATTGTCTACCAACCATCCTCATGTGTAACATTAAAAGTTATTCAAATCATATTTATGTTATTAAAAGTTATTAAAAGACTTGAGCATGTATTTGTCATACTAACAATACTCTTATGATCAAAAGTAATGTGGCTATTCAACCCTGTTACTGTAATTTCAACCCTGTTTATTTTTTAATCAAAAATAAACATAAATTACTTAATCAGCGCCAGTGGTGTGATATGGATTTTAGAAGTGTGGGTCCTCACACTTCTAAAATTCATGACGTCATGCGCGCACGCTGTTTTTATTGTTAATTAGTGTTTTTATTGTTAATTAGTGTGTGCATATGAGGCGCGCGTGCGTGCAGCAAAATAAGTGTGGGCTCGCCGAGCCCACGCGAGCCCATGGCATCTCACCCCTGATCAGCGCACAAGAGTTTGACCTATTGTCCTGTATAGAGCCTTAAAAAGGAAAAGGATATCCACAAGTTTCCGCGGGAGTTTACTGGAGACTATCAGGACCAAACTTCCGGGTTTAACAGCAGACATACAAGCTCACGTCGCGTCGCAGATGCAACCCGTTGTGAGCTTGTAAATCGGCGGCGGAAGATCGATGCAGACGTTTGCGCAATGCACTATGGGGCGTAGGAAATTCGTGGATAAAACAATTCAAAGGCACTGAATGTTCCTAAAAGTACAGTTTTGAGCATAGTTCACAAGTTCTAAGTTAAAGGAACAGTGGCTACACTAATAAACCTAATTTTCAGAGGGAGCACAACTGTAAGTGAAGTGGATGAAATGGACAGTAGCAGAGACTGTGAAGTGCCGCGACCGAGTGCCGCGCTGCAAGCTTGTAGATCTGCTATTTTTGAAAAAGTCGTAAAAAATGTGTGCAAATCTTTGAATATATGTATTTTCAAAGCGAACGTTTCTAACTAAAATGTTGCTTCTGGGTGGTCCCTGGAACTAGATATTTTGAGATGCGGGTCCGTGGCCAAATACATATCAGTTTGGGGGTCCTTCACATGAAAAGGTTTGAGAACCACTGACATGGTAGTCTCTCAAGAACAGACTAACTAAGCTCCAGTTAAGTGAAAAGGACCCTTTCTTTGACGATGGCTGGCCAGATTGCTGACATAGAAACATAGGTTTTTCCAAAAAACCTTAGAAGGATTCAAAAGACACTTATAGAATCGGGTAAAAATTCAAATTTTCACGATTTTTCAAAAATAGCAGATCTACAAGCTCGCTGTGAGCTTGTATATCTGCTATTTTTCAATAGTTAAAGCATAAAATAATGATACACAAAATTTGTGAAGTGCCCCCCCCCCCCCCCCCCCCCTGCCTGCCCTGACAGAAACCCACATCAACTAAAACTTTAAGTAATTTTTCCTGAATATTTATTCTGTGAATGCCTTTGTTGCAAAAGTTTCTCTCTCTCTCTCTCAACTTCATAAGGCTCACAATCGGGTTATGCAGATACAATTTTTGTTTCACTTTATTCATTTTATTCCAGTTTGCAGCATAAGCTGTTTGCACCATACTGCTTTTGTTGTTATTGCTATTTTAATGTCGTGTTTAATGTCTGTAACGATCTTCTAAATGTATTTTATGCACGCTATTGAGAATGCAACAGCCTGCGTTGTTGCCACAGCTATTTTGTAAATGTGGCAATAGAAACTTGTTTTCCCCCATTGCCCTGTTCACTACTGCAATGGCTGATGCTGTGGGGCACTGAGACAATTGAAACTCGTATTAAAAACTGGTTTTACGATACCGATACCGGTATCGGGAAAGTGCCCGATATGGCCTTATTTGGTCATATCAGAATTATCCACCGATCCAATACAGGGGTAACGGGTTGACACCGAGGCAGGTAAATAAAATGTTTAGGCATGTGGAGATTGCTTTAGGCCTAGAATTATTGAATGCTTTAACCAGTGAAAAATAGCAGATATACAAGCTCACAGCGCGGCACCGAGTGCCGCGCTGCAAGCTTGTAGATCTGCTATTTTTGAAAAAGTCGTAAAGAATGTGTGCAAATCTTTGAATATATGTATTTTCAAAGCGAACGTTTCTAACTAAAATTTTGCTTCTGGGTGGTCCCTGGAAATAGATATTTTGAGATGCGGGTCCGTGGCCAAATACATATCAGTTTGGGGGTCCTTCACATGAAAAGGTTTGAGAACCACTGACATGGTAGTCTCTCAAGAACAGACTAACTAAGCTCCAGTTGAGTGAAAAGGACCCTTTCTTTGACGATGGCTGGCCAGATTGCTGACATAGAAACATAGTTTTTCCAAAAAACCTTAGAAGGATTCAAAAGACACTTATAGAATCGGGTAAAAATTCAAATTTTCACGATTTTTCAAAAATAGCAGATCTACAAGCTCGCAGCGCGGCACTCGGTGCCGCGCTGTGAGCTTGTATATCTGCTGTTTTTCAATAGTTAAAGCATAAAATAATGATACACAATAATGTGTGCCCGTTCTGAATGGGTTATAGTGGCCCAAACGTACAAGTGCACGATTGTGTGAGTAGTCTGGACACAAAAATCTTTGTCTAATGTCTACTCGAAATAAAAAGGAATAATAAAAAAAACAAAAAACAGAACAGATTCCATAACAGCAGTACCTTCTCCTGTGTATGTTCAGACACAGAGTATATGGGGCTGTTAAGTATGACATCATTTAGGCAGAGGAGAATTTCTGCCCCCAGTTTCCGTGAATCTTTTTACTATTTTTACTATTTACACATTTTTCTTCTCTTTGTTGTTGAAAGGAAAGTGTTAGAATTATACTTTAATCGTTATTTTTGTCTCGGATCTGTTGAAATAGCGAGGGACAGAAAATGCTCTGGGGGCAGAGTTCTCCTCTGCCTACAAAATGATGTCACGGCTTAAAAGCCCCATAGAGACATAGAGAGTAGCAGGACTGTACCTTCTCCTGTGTATGTTCAGACACGTAGAGTGTGTGTCCATGTTCGTCCAGCTCCTCGGACCAGCCTCTAGGGGGCGAACCGTACTGGCTGTCGGACAGACTGGAGTGGGTACTGTGACCGGTCTCCTCTGAAGACAAGGGCTGGGGGAGAGAAGAATGGAGATGAAGAGATGCAAAGTCAGGATGCAAATCAAAACTTAGCTATAACGGTAAGGCTAAGCGGAATAGTGGACACCTGAGAACTCTGGGAACCAGGGGCGTCACAAGGGGGGGAAAAGTGGGACCGATCCCGAGTATACTCGCGTAAAATACTGCATATAGAGTAACGCTGGCAATCTTACCCTACGGTCCGTTGGAAAGTCCTGGCACGATTGGACTCGCCGATTCATCATCATCGCGGATCCACGTGCACAAAATAGTAATCCCTTAACATGGAGGCCGACGGTCGATCTCATCTTTAATGTCCATTTTCTCCAAAAAACACTTTTGAAGCCAAGGATGGCATTAGATTCTCGCTAAAAAAAACACAAGCTGAAAGGCAACGATCGGCCATTACAGCAACCGCATGGGATGACGATCGCTTCCGTTGAATGACGTCATGACGTCAAACAGGAAATGTTTACGCAATCGACTTCTGGCCTTCAAAATAAGAGAATGGCCGCGGACGGAGCCTGCGAGAGGCACGCTGGACATTTTAACCCGTTCATGTCTGGAGCACAAAATGAGTTAAATACTATTTTTTGAAAAGTCGTGAAAATGTGTGCAAATCTTTGAATATACGTATTTTTTTAAGCAAAACTAATATTTGTAACTCAAATGTTGCTTCGGGGGTCCCTGGAACGAAATATTTTGAGATGGGGGTCCGTGGCCAAATACATATCATTAACTTGGGGGTCCTTCACGTGAAACAGTTTGAGCACCACTGACATAGAAACACAGGTTTTTCAAAAAAAACCTTAGAAGGATTTGAAATATTCAAAGACTTTTCAAAGATTTTGAAAAAAAAATAGCAGATCTACAAGCTTGCAGCGCGGTGCCGTGCTGTGAGCTTGTAGATCTGCTATTTATCAATAGTTAAAGTACCCAGGGCCCAGAATTTGGTGCGACACCCCTGCTAGGGACCATGAAAAAAGATCTTCAAATCCTGCATACTTTACATGATTTATGGCCATTTTCCAAAGCATACACTTTGTAAAAACAATGCTAATTTAACATTTAGGTGCCCTGCCCCGCTCAACCCGTATTCGTTAGAACATTTTTGACTAGACTTGTCATGAAGCAAATAGAAAAAGTAAATGTACAATAAATGTGGTCTTTCTTGTAATATACATTGCAGATAATTTCACCCATTATCCCTTGGTCAGTTCATCTTTATTGCAATAACCCATCACACCACTTGAGGGCAGTGCTGGCTTTTCAAACATGTGATTCCCTCTTCATGAGAAACTGCAGGATTTCTTTAACAGTCTGGCTGAGATAATGTGATTTCCACACATTAAAGGAGCCCTCTTTTGTTTCTTTACCTTCCGTAACCACAACAGAACTTTAACAGCCATTTGAGGTCTACCACTGCTCTAGTGTGTCCTGGAGGCTTTCCCCTCCTACCACTAAAGCACCGTTTCAAACTGTTTCCACTACCGCTGATGTTTTAGAGACTTCTTTTCCTGTGTGGTTTGCAGCTCTGCAGAACCAGTCGTTTTTATACAATCTCTTTATTTTGTAGCACAGGAGTCTTCAACGTTTTCAGGCCGAGGACCCCTTATATATTAGTTGAGAGAGAGATGAAGCAGGGAAACCCACAACCTGTTCATAGATTGCATATACTTCATTGTTTGACAGCACAATCATCAGTGCATTTTGGATTCATGTCAATTTGTGTTTTCAGATATTTAACCACTTGAACCGTCGATACTTAATAAACTTGACCTTTCACTATGTACTTAGTCTGCTCTTTTCCCCCTCTACACCAAACCTTTTTGCCCGAAAATAACCGATCTACAAGCTCACAACGCCTCGCAGCGTGAGGCGCTGTGAGCTTGTAGATCGGCTATTTTTGGCTAAAGTGCTCAGAATATGGACGCTAGAAAAAAAAAACTTTCTATCACACAAATATTTGGAGGACCCCCTGTAGTAACTCTGATGACCTCCTAGGGGTCCCAGACCCCCGCCCTGTTGAAGACCCTTGTTGTAGCATGTTTATTGGCATTAGCAGTGTGACTGTGTTGACTTGGACATAACCTCACTATTAGTGGAGCAACTATGTTCATAATAACCAGACTTTACTTCACCTGAAGAAAACATTGAGGAATGACTCATTTACAGTGTTATTGAACACAACTAAAGTGCTACCAAAGTTAATAAAAATTACATCTAGTGTGAAGTGAGCGAGTTAATTTCCCACGTGCCGCGAAGCTTAGCGTACAACAAACTTTGAGTGCTTTGTGCCAAGATGTAGGCCAGATGTAGGCCAGATGTAGGCCACGCTTCAGAGCCCGGACAAAGCCAGATGTTGGAGCTTAAAGATGCAGTGCCATGATGTTTTCCCCCCTAAAACGTGATGATCAGGTATTGTGATTATAATAGGATTTAAAAAGAAAAAGTGTACAGAACGTGTTAAAATTGGGTTTTTATGTGGCTACACCAACTAGTTCATTAAGTATGCCTGGTTGTCATGGTGGGTGGTGACCCAGCTGAAGTTAGCCACACCCACAGTGTTGGGTGTATGGTAAAAGGGGAGGGGACGAGTTTATGATGTCATTTAATCTGTGTTTTTCGCCTCAAAAGGCCCAGTCTTTCAGCTTTCAGGAAGTAACCAAAAATACACAGGGAAGACAAATCTGCACACCTGGGGGTCTATTAGAGTAATGTCAACTCCATAGACACATACAAAACAGAAAAGGTACAAAACTATGGCACCACCTCTTTAAGCTGTTTTTCCAGGAGCACTGCTCAAAAATGAACAGGACAGCTACTAAAATATAAAAGAGAAAATATAAAATAAGGATGGCAAATTAACGATAAACTTTTAAAATGAACAAATTCATACTCACTCCCGGTTAGAGAGTAAAAGCGGTTATGCAGTGCATCAACCACGGCACATACTGTAGTCTCTCAACAACTCTGTTTCAAGTCTGTCTGTGGAATCTCCTCTCTCTATGTCCTCAATTTCCTGTCTCTACTATCCTATATTTACTTGAAAAAACAAAATGCACCTGGGGCTACGGTACAAAACCACTTTCCCTCTGGACGGAAGTGAAATAGCGATGTTGCAATCATGCGGTCGAAGCACTATCAAAGACTATAGTTCCAAGAACACAGTGCATTTCCAAGAACACAGTGCATTTCCAAGAACACAGTGCATTTCTTAGGCCATTTAGGACTAGAATTATTTCATGCTTTAATTATTGAAAAATAGCAGATATACAAGCTCACAGCGTGGTCATGAAAATTTGTGCAAATCTTTTAACTCATTTTGTGCCCCAGAAATTAACGGATTAAAATGTCCAGTGTGCCTCTCGCTGGCTCCATAAACGGCCAGTCTCTTATTTTGAAGGCCAGAAGTCCATAGCTTAAACACTTCCGGTTTGACGTCATCGCGTCATTCACAGGAAGCGGTCATCGTCCACATGGTGTTGTGTAATGGCGGAACGGAGCTTTTCAACATGTGTTATATAAGCGAGCATCTACTGCCATCCTCGCTTTGAAAGTGTTGTTTGGAGATAATGGACATTAAAGATGAGATTCCCCGTCTGCCTCAATGTTATGGGATTACTATTTTGTGCTCGTGGATCCGTGATGATGATAAATCAGCGAGGGAGATCGTCTCGGGACCTTCCGCGCATGTACCCGGTAGGATAACTGCTGTTACAGTAATATATTACTTTTCGCGAGACATCTCGTGATCGGCACTGCGGACATCAAAGGGAATTTCGCGAGACATCTCGGGAAAGGCACTAAATGAGTTAATATGTGTATTTTAAAGCAAACATTTGTAACCCAAATTATGCTTCAGGGGAGTCCCTGGAACTAAATATTTTGAGATGGGGGTCGCCGTGGCCATTTTGGGGGTCCCTTGACATGAAAAAGTTTGAGAACCACTGACACAGAAACATAGGTTTTTCGAAAAGAAAAAAAAACCCTTAGAAAGGATTTAGAAGACACTTACAGAAGCGGGTCAAAATATTCAAAGACCTGCTCCACAATATTTTCCCGATTAAAAAAAAAATAGCAGATCTACGAGCTCGCAGCGCGGCACTCGGTGCCGCGCTGTGAGCTTGTATATCTGCTATTTTTCAACGGCTAACGCATAAAAATAATCCCAGGTCTTAACCCATTTAGGCCTAGAATTATTGAATGCTTTAACCAGTGAAAAATAGCAGATATACAAGCTCACAGCGCGGCACCGAGTGCCGCGCTGCGAGCTTGTAGATCTGCTATTTTTGAAAAAGTCGTTAAAAATGTGTGCAAATCTTTGAATATATGTATTTTCAAAGCGAACGTTTGTAACTCAAATTTTGCTTCTGGGTGGTCCCTGGAACTAAATATTTTGCGATGGGGGTCCGTGGCCAAATAAATATCATTTTGGGGGTCCTTCACATGAAAAGCACCACCCTAACCCAAGCACCACTGACATAGTAGTCTCTCAAGAACAGACTAACTGAGCTCCAGTTAAGTGAAAAGGACCTTTTCTTTGACGATGGCTGGCCAGATTGCTGACATAGAAACATAGGGTTTTTCAAAAAATCTTAGAAGGATTCAAAAGAAATTCTAATTTTCGCGACTTAAATATAGAAAAATAGCAGATCTACAAGCTCGCAGCGCGGCACTCGGTGCCGCGCTGTGAGCTTGTATATCTGCAATTTTTTTTATATTTAAAGCATAAAATATTGCGTTGTAATGTGTTCAGGCCTAAATGGGTTAAATGTGTTTAAAAACATCAGCTCACCTCCGTCTCCACCGTGCTGGTCTGGGACTCTCCCCGGCCGCTGCTGGTGCTGCTGAGGGTGTCGCGGGTGCGGGGAGGCTTCCAGGTCCTCTCCCCGGTGGGGCGGTTGTAGTAGAAGTGTCTGCCGCTCAGGTCCTTGTGCGTCTCCCAGTCTCCCAGGACGTGCAGCGGCGAGGTGGCCGGGACGGGCGGCAGGCTGGACTGCGAGATCTTCAGCTCCTGGAGGTTGGTGTAGACCGGCGAGTCGGAGCGGCCCGACTGGCCCGTGGGCGACGTCGGCGTCTGGTAAGGAGAGAAAAGAGGAAAACGGAGAGTTAGAAAACCCAAGGGTGGCGACTACATTCTCTTAAGATTATTTTTGGGGGGGGACCTACGGTGGCAATAAGACAATGCCATAAATGGCCCGCCTCCTCATTGACCAGGCCTTTTCAAGGCGCTTTACAGAGATTGTCCATTACATTCACACACATTCATACACCGATGGCGGAGGAAGCCATGCAAGGCACCAACCTGCTCACCGGGAGCAACTAGGGGTTCAGAGTCTTGCTCAAGGACTCTTCCACACCAACTCTGGGGGAGCTCGGATTTCGAACTAGGAACTCTTCGGCTTTGGGAACTCTCAGTGTTCTAATGACGGTTTCTCTACGCCTGAGCCAATGCCGCCCCCGGAAAAGGGTCATGTCCGTGAAAAGGTTGCCCACCTATCACCTAAACCCAACCATGGTCCTAAACCGAAGCTCGTTAATTGTGGGCTCGCCTGGAAGGCGAGCACACGTATGTTATCTTCATTATTTATTTCTATACTAGTCAGTATCCTCAAAACTTTGGCGCGCTTCATCTCTTAAACGCTTACACCTTTCAACACCATTCAAATTTTTATGTGTTCAGCTTACTGAGGACAAGTGTGCGTGTATTTTTCTTTTTGAAATGTTTTGTAGTATAATTATAAAAAAATAAAAATGTTTAACTTTAAGCACCCAATGCATTTCCAATGGGTTTAGTGAGGAAAGGGACCCATGTTTATATTAAGGCGCTGTGGCTGCAATATTCACACTTCAGATATGCTATTTATATCAATGCGTTCACACAGGTCTGCTCTCTGATTTGATCCAAATATCTAAGCTGTGTGATGTATAAAACTATAGTTATAGTTAAAACTATAAATAAATGTCCCTCTCCACTCTACTGATTACACAGCTGTGATCAAGAATCAAGTCCGGGCGATGGGATGTAAATCCCATAGCCATATATCCTAGAGCCCGCAGGGACAGTCAGCCATATTAGTGGTTGTTGTTGGTTGTCAGGGAGATATCAAAACCAATGCATTTCCAAGTCAGATCCACAAACACAATAAAAGCCATGCTCCACTCCTCAGTCTGGAGTGGCCACATAGAAGAACGCCTTGGTTATAGACATAGTGGAGGACAGATGTGATCTGGGATTGTTAGCCAATATGTATATGCACTCAATATACTCCACTACAGTTGGAGTCCATTTGACAGTTGCTGGTTCCCAAACACAGAATCAAAAATGTAGATCTAGAACACATAGAATATGTACAGTACAGTAAGGTTCAGTAGAGTACAGTAAAAGTACAGTAAGGTTCAGTAGAGTACAGTAAAGTACAGTAAGGTACAGAAAGGTACAGTACAGAAAGGTACAGTAGAGTACAGTACAGTAAGGTACAGTAAAGTACAATACAGTACAGTAAGGTACAGTAGAGTACAGTAAAGTACAGTAGAGTACAGTAAGGTACAGTAGAGTACAGTAAAGTACAGTATAGTAAGGTACAGTAGAGTACAGTACAGTAAGGTACAGTACGGCACAGTAGAGTACAGTACAGTATAGTACAGTAAGGTACAGTAGAGTACAGTAAAGTACAGTACAGTAAGGTACAGTACAGTAAGGTACAGTAGAGTACAGTAAAGTACAGTAAGGTACAGTACAGTAGAGTAGAGTAAAGTACAGTACAGTAAGGTACAGTAAGTTACAGTAGAGTACAGTAAAGTACAGTAAGGTACAGCAGAGTACAGTAAAGTACAGTACTGTAAGGTACAGTACAGTACAGTAGTGTACAGTAAAGTACAGTAAAGTACAGTAACGTACAGCACAGTAAGGTACAGCAAGATACAGTAGTGTACAGTAAAGTACAGTACAGTAAAGTACAATACAGTACAGTAAGGTACAGTAGAGTACAGTAAAGTACAGTAGAGTACAGTAAGGTACAGTAGAGTACAGTAAAGTACAGTATAGTAAGGTACAGTAGAGTACAGTACAGTAAGTTACAGTACGGCATAGTAGAGTACAGTACAGTATAGTACAGTAAGGTACAGTAGAGTACAGTTAAGTACAGTACAGTAAGGTACAGTACAGTAAGGTACAGTACAGTACAGTAAGGTACAGTAGAGTACAGTAAAGTACAGTACAGTAAGGTACAGTAGAGTACAGTAAAGTACAGTAAGTTACAGTAGAGTACAGTAAAGTACAGTAAGGTAAAGTACAGTAGAGTACAGTAAAGTACAGTAAGTTACAGTACAGTACAGTACAGTACAGTACAGTACAGTAAGGTGCAGTACAGTATAGTAAGGTACAGTACAATACTGTAGGGTACTGTACCTTACAGTACCTTAAAGTATCCTATTTGTTGGGTTGGAATCGAGCCCACACTGTTTCGAAGGAACAGTATTTCTAGTTCACTTTAGATACTCCGAACTTAATTAAAGGCAGCAAAAACAACACAAACTTGCAGTCTTCTTATGGTTAGGTCACCTGAAGCCCTTTCTTTCGCTTTATGATTATTGCTGCTTTTGCAGTTTGGCTCAGCACCAAAGAGGACGACAGGACGTGCGCTATTTCTTCTCTTTGAATTAGGGGTCGGTGATATGGTGATAATTATCGTTGACACGATACAATGTCTCCACGATATGCCTTTTCAGAGGTATCGTGATACAATTGAGGGAGCCTTGTAAAAAATCCTGTTTAATCGTTAATACAGAGATTCATTGCAGAATTCAATTTAAACTTGCATTTTGGTCTAAATCAGTAGTTCTCAAACTTTAAAATGTCAAGGTCTCCACTTATACAAATGAAAGCAAATGGACCCGTAAGGGTCCATTTGGTTTCATTTGTATACTGTCAGAGTTACATACTTGTAAAGTTTAATTTAGACCTTCCAAAAGGAACCCAGAGAGTCTAGTTTTTGTCAAGTAACTTGGAAAATAACCATAAAAAACAATGTGAAAAAGAATCGTGATAAAATCGCGTATCGTATTTATTCCCGCTACACCACCTATCCTAGATCATAGCTATTAACTCCTTACACCATCCGTATTACTTCTCTTTTTTTAATAATCGTCCATTGCCTTGCATTTGCCCCATTTATGAATTTAAAAAGTAAAACTAATGAAGGATGCATGGATGTCACGTGACCAAGGAACAGAGTTCAACAGACCTGCAAGCTAACTACGTGTCACGCTGCAGCACTTTGTGAGCTTATAGATCTGTTCTTTTTGTAACATACATTAGAATGGAGGTCTGCCCCCTGCACAAAACATGCACTGTACGCTACAGCCATTCAGCTGCACAAGATCTGACTGGAGCTTGAAAGTCAGTCATTTGCTGGCCATTAACAAAAAAAGGAGAGAAAAAAAGGAGGATGTCTGCACATCACGATGGAGAAATAAGATGGAGACACTGTTGAAATCAGCAACCACATGCTCCGACCACACGTTTCAAAACCCTGATCCTAATCATCTCCTCAATCAAGATATGGATCACTGAGTGTATGCTAAATGGCTACACTGTAACAGTGTTGATTTCGTCGACTAAAACTATGACGAAAAATGTGTGTCGACTGTGTTTTTTTCACTGACGAAAACGAAATAAAAACGAAATAAAAACTAAGCTGTGATGACTAAAACTAAGACTAAATATATTGACAATTTCGTCAACAAAATAAAAACTAGACTAAAACGGTAGGGAGGGACTAGTGGAGGAGAAAGTCATTTTATGTTTGGTTGCTCTCAGGTGTTGCTTGATGTTGCTCGATCTACAAGCTCACAACGCGTCGCGCTGCGACGCGTTGTGAGCTTGTAGATCGGCTATTTTCAGTATGCAACCAAGTGTAAAATCAGTCATTACGATGCCATCAAGGCCTGCCAAAATACATTTTATTTGACTAAAGTCTCATGATATTTAGTTGACTAAAGTTTGACTAAAACTAAAACTTTTCAGGAGACTAAATTATGACTAAAACTAAACAAGATTTTATTCAAAAGACTATGACTAAAACTAAATCAAAATTTGCTGTCAAAAACAACACTGCACTGTAAGCTCAATTTGAAACAACTTTTGCTATCTGTGAACACAGCCACAGAACTAAGAGCCTGCGTCGTAAGCACGGGGTCCAAGTTATGAAGAAGAGCAACAGAGTCAACCCGTTTAGGCCTAGAATTATTGAATGCTTGAAATATGGAAAAATAGCAGATATACAAGCTCACAGCGCGGCACCGCGCTGCAAGCTTGTAGATCTGCTATTTTTGTCTTTGAACATATATTTTTAAAACGGAACATTTGTAACTCAAATATTTGCTTCTGGGCGGTCCCTGGAATAACGTTTTTTTTCAGATGGGGGGGTCCGCGGCCAAATACATGTCATTTTGGGGCATTTATAGAATCGGGTCAAAAAATACTCAAAGACTTGAATAAATAAGTGTCTCTTCAGTGCGGACTTGAAAGAGTTCAGTGTTGGCGACTGGCGAATCGCAATCTACAAGCTCGCAGTGCGCTGTGAGCTTGTAGATCTTGCTGTTTTTAATAGTTAAAACCCCATTCAGAACGGGTACACATTATCGTGTATCATTATTTTATGCTTTAACTATTGAAAAATAGCATAAGCTCACAGCGCGGCACCGAGTGCCGCGCTGCAAGCTTGTAGATCTGCTATTTTAGAAAAATCGTGAAAATTCTAATTATGACCCGATTCTATAAGTGTCTTTTGAATCCTTCTAAGATTTTTTGAAAAAAAAAAAAAAAACTATGTTTCTATGACAGCAATCTGGCCAGCCATCGTCAAAGAAAAGGTCCTTTTCACTTAACTGGAGCTCAGTTAGTCTGTTCTTGAGAGACTACTATGTCAGTGGTTCTCAAACCTTTTCATGTGAAGGACCCCCAAAATGATGTATTTGGCCACGGACACCCATCTCAAAATATTTAGTTCCAGGGACCCCCCAGAAGCAAAATTTGAGTTACACACGTTCGCTTTGAAAATACATATATTCAAAGATTTGCACACATTTTCACAACTTTTTTTTCGAAAATAGCAGATCTACAAGCTCGCAGCGCGGCACTCGGTGCCGCGCTGTGAGCTTGTATATCTGCTATTTCTCACTGGTTAAAGCATTCAATAATTCTAGGCCTGAATGGTTAAAGTGGTTCAAATCTAGCGTGACACTGATTTGCGGGTATTATGGTCGATTATCCAACATTATAGTAAGGCTTGGTGCATCGAAATGCCAGCAAACAGGAAGGTGGAAAGAGGAAGTGCAGGAATTGCTGTTGAGCAGCCTTCCTATTGAGAAAGGTTACTGGTAGCAACTGTCAGACCATTGCCGTTATGTAAGAAGAATCAGGTGAAAAATGAATAACCCACCAGGGTCTGTAATCAATGTAGTTTTAAAAATATTTTACCGTAAAAGACCCTGTAAGGGAAATTTACTGAATTGTGGCGTAAGACGCGCACACGCACACACACACACACACACGCACACGCACACACACACACACACACACACACACGGTCTTCAACAGGGGGTCCTCAGAATCTTTAATAGAACGTTTTTTTTCCTACTTTTTTATATAAACCACTTGAACCCTAGCGTCCCTATTCTGAGAACTTTAGCCAAAAATATCAGATCTACAAGCTCACAACCTCTCGCGCTGCGAGGCATTGTGAGCTTGTAGATTGGCTATTTTTGGTAAAGACGTTTGGTGTAGAGGGGGAAAAGAGCAGACTAAGTACAGAGTTTATTGACGGTTCAAGTGGTTAAATATCTGAAAACACAAGTTGACATGAATCCAAAATACACTGATGATTGTGCTGTCAAACGATGACGCTATATGGAATCTATGAACATGTTGTGGGGGTCCCTGCTTCATCTCTCTCTCAACTAAGGGGTCCTTGACCTGAAAACGTTGAAGACCCCTGATTTCAGCTCCGTCCCACATAGGCACAGTATAGCGGTGAGTGAAGAACACAGGGTTTAAGTGTTTAATAAGTGATTTTGAAAAGCGCCATTGAAAGCATTGGCCCACTGATTGAAAAACAATACCTGTGTGACATTAGGGAAAACCCATCAATTCTTGCCGCCACCTTAAAAGTTGTTCAACAATAGTTGTACATTGCACATCATTCAAAGTTCTCTTCTGAAATAATATTTGGGTTTTGGGGGGTGACAGTGAAGCAGCGCTGTGTGTGTTATTGACTGAAAGTGGTCGGCACATTCTTTGTCTCTCTGTGAAAGGGTTCCAGCACCAAATGTTCAGCAAACAAAGCTAAACAGGTTAATTACCCAACACTAACACAATCACTGCTGCAGGCTGTGCCAGCGAGAGAACGCCTGTCCTTGGTTTACTCCCAGCTCACGCTAGGGCAATAGTGATTTTTAGTATTCGAATTATTCGACCTCAAAGTATTTCGGATAGTCGAATATTCGACAGGACTGGCCAAACTGTCAAATATTAAGTAAGCAAGAGGCGGACAGTGTGAAAATAGCTGATCTACATGCTCACAACGCCTCGCAGTCGCAACGCGAAGCGTTGTGAGCATGTAGATCTGCTATTTTCACAATATTTATCTGCGGAACCGAGTCACATTAAATGTAATACCTACAATTCCAAGTGCTTGTCAGGGTGGGGGTCCCCATTTCAAATATGTTTATTTTGGGGGTCACAGCCTAAAAAGGTTTGAGAAGCCCTGATATAAAGCATTAAAAAATTCTTCCACCAGGGGCACTGACAACTCATTCTTATGACTTCCTATCTAGCCAAGCTTTACAAACTATATATTATGTTTTAAAGAGAAAACTATAACAAATTGAAAATAAGCAAATATTCGACTTTGGTGAACAACGTCGAATAGTGACTTTGATATTCGAATATTCTAATATTTGGTGAATGCCCTAGCTCACGCTGGATGTCCATGTTCCCTGACAGGTGAGGAATGTGACAGGAAATGCGTTCAGGGGGGATTTTTTTTTTAACCAATCTTGGAACGGACGGACGGACAGACAGACAGACAGACACATGGTCTGTGTGGAAACAGATGGAGCTTCCTGCCAGTGTTGGAATATAACAGGGATTTTTTTTATTACATTTCTTTATCATGAAAAGAATTATTTCATATCCTGCAAATGTGCTTAACAGAGGACAGATTCCTGCTGGTTTGGGTTAGATCTGTCCTAGATGCTCGCTAGCTTGTTCACTCCGGCAGATTTACCGAGGCATGTTGTTTGGAGGAAAACCGCAAAGAAATGACGGTTTGGCAGAGCACAGGTCCAAATTCATCAGTTAAAGCCAGAACAGAGCTGGTGTACTGGAGTGTAATAGGCATTTTTTTAGGGAGTAATCTGTTAGAGATCAAGTGTAGGGCTGGGCGAATGGAGACTGCCCATAAGTCCGAAGGTTCATTAGTCCGAATTTAGTTAGGGTTACTGAGGTTAAGGTTAGGGTTAGAGTTAGGCATAGTATTCTTAACAAATTTGGACTAATGAACCTTCGGACTAATGAACCTTCCGACCAATGCCATGGCACCGGGCGAATTTCAATTTCAATTCAATTCAAAGGAGCTCAATTGGCAAGAGAAAACAAATGTTTACCTTGCCAAAGCAAGTGTCAAAATATAATAAAAACAGTTGACAAAGGGGAACATATATTCAGTTGGAGGGGGAACAGCATTGTGTAAACAGAGCTGTCACATTTCATCGTTATACGTTATACAGGCCAGGTATAAAGCTTTTTGAAACAAATAGCAGCAATCTTTTGCAGTCGCTTTGGGACAAAAAAAAAAACTGCATTTTTCCTCAAAAAGAATTTGAGTAGTATACATAAAAAGCCTCCGATTTAAAATATGTTTAAAAGGTAGCAGTTCTGTTTAAATGTGCAGTAGGTCTAGACTCTAGACTAGAGCATACATGGGCAACGGGCGGCGCGGGGGCCACATGCGGCCCCCACCTTCACTTAATGCGGCCCGCAGGTTAATACTAGAATACTGATATATTATTGATTTCAGCTGTTGCAATTCCAAACACGACCTGCTTTAATTCCGTCAGTCTATATTACTGTAGTAGCTTAATGACTATTATAATAGTATTAAAATGGCTTTTTTTTAATGTCCAATGTATTTGTATTTAGGTTCATAAAGTTAACATGAGTATATAACTAAATGAGTTTGAAATGTAGGACTCAAAATGTTACATTTCAGGATTCCAATTCAAAAATAACAAAAAATATTCAGGATTCCTCTGGAGTAAAGGTGGAAAAAATAGCAGATATACAAGCTCACAGCGCGGCACCGAGTGCCGCGCTGCGAGCTTGTAGATCTGCTATTTTTGAAAAACCGTGAAAATGTGTGCAAGTCTTTGAATACCTTTGACCCGATCTTTGACCCGACTTCTAAATCCTTCCTCTAAATCATGCTGTTCTCAAACCTTTTCATGTCAAGGACCCCCAAAATTACAGGTATTCGGCCGCGGACCCCCATCTCAAAATATGTTGTTCCAGGGACCCCCCCAGAAGCAGAGATTTGAGTTACAAAAGTCTGCTTTGAAAAATATATATTGAAAAAATTGCACACATTTTCACGATTTTTCAAAAATAGCAGATCTACAAGCTCGCAGCGCGTGAGCTTGTATATCTGCTATTTTTCACTGGTTAAAGCATTCAATAATTGTAGGCCTAAATGGGTTAAATGCAAGTTCGCAACAGTTCACAAATCTTGCTGCTGTGTTCGCAATCGAATATCACAATTATTGAAAGCTTATGGCAATAAAATAAAAATAAAAAATTCAAACAAGTTCAACGAGGAGAAGCTCAAACATTTCTCAAACAAGTCAACTTTAGTCTAAATCATACGGTACTTTTATTTTGACAAAGAATTCATTTAGACAGACTTTGGTATGCACACACACACCCATGCAAAGAAACATCCCCAGATAATACAATTATGTTATTCCCTCAGGCAATGAATGCACAGTACAACTGTATTCAACAAGAGAAAAGTACTGACACGTGCCCAGTACCAGACATACAAATACACACACACATACACACACACACACACTTGCTTGCTCGTGCTCACACATAGACACACGCACACTTGTTACATAAGTATCAAGCACCCGTCCTAAACAGATGATAATCATTGACAAAAATGTCCGAGGCAACGCTAAAGCCACAAACCACCAGGACATGTTATGACACCAAAATTAGAAAGAGACATTTCCTTCCTTTACACAGAGACAGCATGTAGCATACATGCGGTGCCATTACCATGTACCAGCATTGATTTCGGCGTAAATTTTTTGAATGAATTTTGAACCGCATATTTATCTATAAGGACAGGAATAGTGATGCTTCACGGCATCAAGCCCCTTATAACCTCTAAATGCCACTACAATCACACACACACGCACACACACACACACACACACACACACACACACACACACACACACACACACACACACACACACACACACACACACACACACACACACACACACACACACACACACACACACACACACACACACACACACACACACACACACACACACACACACACACACACACACAAAAGGGTAGCATTTTGACCATTGGCTACACTTTCACAGACACGTGAATAACAATAGAAAAGATGCAATTCTGGGCAAATTGCAAGTGTGGTTGCCATGGCGCCAGCCACGAGGGATCCGCTGTGGAAGTGAATTCCGTCTTACTATTTATATTATATATCGTGATGTCAAGTGAAGCGTGACCAAAAGCTTCACCTTTCTGTTGTGCAGCCGTGGCAACCCGGATAACATTACTCAGAAAGTTTACAACAACACATGTTCACTTTGCTAATAGACAACACACCTGAGATTCAGAGATTTTCTTTTTTTCCTCCAGCAACCACACACAAAAAGAAAGATAAAACATATTTGACTGGAAAGTATCTCTAATCTCTAATCATCGTCCACCCAATTTCATAGAATCCAACTTTCCCTTGGAGTAACGACGTAAAGAATTAAGAACATCACCTCCTTGGGACTGGCCTCAAACACATCATCGTGGTCCTCGCTGGCTCTCCGGTATCCTCTGAACACACTGAATGTACGGCGTGTACGCAGCATGTTTGGACCCGTCCAGGGAGGGCTATTATGTACTCCTCAACCTCAACTTACTAGACCCTTCTCTCAGTCTGACTCTTCTGTCTCTCTCTATGGTGCTCTGTCGTTTTCAGCTGGATGTGCTGTACATAGAAACCAAAGGCTGTGTGTGTCACAGCCAACGGAGATCACAATCTAAATCTAATCTATCCTCCTCACCAACAGATGGACAGAGGGACGGACTGACACAAGCACACACAACACATCTGACAGGAAATAGGCTGGCTCCCTGTTACTTCCTCTATCACAGATACACACACTAAAGGCACTGCAGCACGCACGTGTGTGTGTGTGTGTGTGTGTGTGCGTGTGTGTGTGTGTGTGTGTGTGTGCATGCACTAAGTGTATACGTGTATGTGAGCATACATCTTTGCGTGTGCTTTCGGCATTAATGCACAGTGGTGGAAAAAGTACTATGTTACAAGTAAAAGTCTGGAATTCAAAATGTACTTGAGTAAAAATATGAAAGTAGTGGCATCAAAAAGTACTTAAAGTACCAAAGTACAAAATGTTTGAAAATAGCAGATCTACAAGCTCACAACGCGTCACATCGCAACACGTTGTGAGCTTGTAGATCGGCTATTTTCAAATAGGTATGAAATAGGGCTAGGGTGGTTTATGTATGTTTTATGATATTATAATTTATATCTGCAAAGTAACTAGTGACTAAAGTTTTCAAATAAATGTAGTGGAGTAAAAGTACAATATTTGCATCCGAGATGTAGAGGAGTAGAAGTAAAAGTATCGTAAATACTCAAGTAAAATACAAATACTTCAGAAGTGTACTTAAGTTGTAGATTGTACAGTACTTAAGTAAATGTACTTAGTTACTTTACACCCCTGTAAATGCTTGCATACTGTGCCATGCTAAGCACCACCATTGGTTAGGGCTGTCACGATATGACATTTTACATGACGATTAATTGTCACTCAAATAATTGCGATTAACGATTTAATTGTGTTTTTGTCGTTGACAATTACATTTCTGTAATATATTCCAAATATATAAAGAAATTAAGGTCATATTTGTCAACTTTCTACTTAAAAATTAACATTGATAGTGGAAATAGCCGATCTACAAGCTCACAACGCGTCGCGATGCGACGCGTTGTGAGCTTGTAGATCTGCTATTTCCACTATTTCTGAAAATGTTTGTCAATGTATGAAAATGTTTCAACATTCACGATTATGACGATTATGACAAAATATTTGCGATTATGTCAGATAATTACGATTAGACGATTATGTAATAATTGTGACAGCCCTACCATTGGTGCACAGGGAGAGGGGTTGCCGTCTGAACTGGCAGGGATGCCATTTCAGAAAGAGCAAGACCCACAACACAGTACTCTCTATATATTTAACCCAACAATAAAGAGATGACAGATGAAGACTCTGATCTACATCAGGGTCGGTAGCGATGGCCCTGACAGACTGTCCTATTACTCTCCTCCAGAAAGCCAGCAAAGTAAAACAACAATTGCAGACTGTGAAAGACTGTCCTACTACTCTCCTCCAAAACCCAGCAAAGGCAGGCAATAAGGAGTGGCACAGACCAGTGAGGGAGAAACAAAGAGAGCGGGAGAGATGAAAAAAAGAAGAAAAAAAGAAGAAGAGTCCAGAGAGAGAGAGGAAGTACGGTAGACACCCATCATAAATCCAGTTTGGTTATTGTGCAGAACTTTGAGCTTTGATGCAAGAGCACTTAAAAAAAAAGAAAAAGGAGAAAGGGGGGAGGGATCAGGTCCGTGTGCAGAACAGGCAGACAGGTTGCCCTCTACAAGACCATCAACACACATGGTCTGCATTCAGCTAGATCAGTGCTGCTCAAACTTTTTAGGCCGCGACCCCCAAAATAATCATATTTTAACTGATGAGCACTAAGAGTTGAGGCATTACATTTTATACAACACGGTTCTATTGTGAAGATTGCGAGGCGTTGTGAGCATGTAGATCAGCTATTTTCACAATTTCAGACTCTAATATTTGACAATTTGGCCAATGTTTAATTTGTCATTTTAGAGGTTTTAAAAAGTCCTTAAATTGTCACTTTAGAAATGTGTAGATACCCCCTCTATACACTTAAACTTTATGTTGGTTTGTTAACTGTTGAGAGAGAAAACAATGTTACACATTAAGCGAGATGGGAATGAGAGATTGTGTGGGAAAAAGTACAAGAGAGAAAAAAAAAGAAAAACTCACCGGTTAAGGTCTAGATAACTTCAAGTTGTACTGCATGTGTGAATGAGGCTTACGGTAATCATCTTATATGTGCGTGTCAGTGAGAGACAGAGAGAGGGAGAAAGAGTGACAGACAGACAGAGCAAGGTATGGAGAGAAGGAGAAAGAGTGAGTCAGGGAGTGTGTGTGTGTGTGTTTGCGTGTGTGTGTGTGTGTGTGTGTGTGTGTGTGTGTGAGAGAGAGAGAGAACGTTATGGAGCGAGAGAGTTGCTGCTGCCTGCAGAACACTAACAGTCCACGAGCAGCAGCAGGCTTTGATAAATGAGCTGTGGTCTCCAGGCCGGTACAGTGGTCGTACGCTGGGATCCTTACATCCGCGTTAGAATGCATTAGCACCACAGGACGGGGAATTGGAAACCAATCATTCGTTCAACTAAGACGACTCTAATTGAGCATTAGCATGCAGGGAGAGGAGCAGCGGAGCCGAGCGAAGACACTGGTTGATGGAAACCGATGAGGTTTTCTTCGGCAAGGCTAGGCGGGGATCGTGAGCCCACACTTGAATCCAACCGGCGTATTTATGGCCATGCTGGAAATCAGGTGGCGTCACAAGGGTGGGGGAAAGTGGGACTGAGTTACTAGGGCCCAAGGTGGAGGAGGGGCCTTGATTATGTTATGCTCTAGCTATTGAAAAAATAGCAGATGTGCAAGTTCACAGCGCGGCACCGAGTGCCGCGCTGCGAGCTTGTAGATCTGCTATTTTTTGAAAAGTCGTGAAAATGTGCGCAAATCTTTGAATATATGTATTTTTTTTAAGCGAACATTTGTAACCCAAATTTTACTTCTCCGGGGTCCCTGAATCGAAATATTCCGATTCAGGGGGATTTTGAGGACTTGCACACATTTTCACGATTTTTCAAAAACAGCAGATCTGCTTGTATATTATCTGCTATTTTTCAATAGTTAAAGCACAAAATATTGTGTAATAATGCGTTCCCAGTCTAAATGGGTTAAACCCCCTCCCCCTATGAAGAACATTCATGGGGGGGGGGGGCCAGCAGTGAATCCTTGTACCCACCAGGGCCCAGAATTGAGTGCGACGCCCCTGTTGGGAATACATTCACGTTGTCTGGTTCTGCCCACCCCATGTTGCCTCTCTCCAAGCCTCCTACGATTCATTTTAACCAGATCCCCCTGTCCCACTAGTGAAGGTGCTATCATAATATCTGGGAATGCCTCAGCCTGGAGGCCAACTGTAAATTAGACCATAAATAATTCACGGTGAAGGGAAGGGGGAGTGCAGGTCAGGGTGAGGGCAAACCCCCTCACAGCCTGGCTGTAATGACAAGCTGCGTTCACTAGATGTCTCCATAGCACCGTTGTGTAAAAACCGTTAGCCACCCTATATGCCATAGCCTGGAAGGAATGGGTTGGTCAGGAGGCGATTTTGGGTTAAATAACTGGGGATGTAAACCCATAGATAGAATCACTAAAAAATGTACTTAAACATTTGAGCTCCCTCCTCAATGCCCTCAGAGAAATCCACTATATTGCATGGACATTGAACAAGGAGGCTGCTTATGACATAGCTATCCTCAAGGTGGGTTATTATTACACATACAGACTACACCAGGGGTCTTCAAAAGGGGGTCCGGGACTCCTAGGGGGTCCTCAGAGTTACTACAGGGGTCAGGGGGGCCACCAAATCCTTGTGTGATAGGATCATTATTTTCAATTAAAAACTTTGAACCCTCGCATCCCTATTCTGAGGAGAACATTAGCCAAAAACAGCAGATCTACAAGCTCTAAACGCCTCGCAGCAGATCGGCAATTTTCAGCAAAGAGGTTTGGTGTAGAGGCCAAAAAGAGCAGACCAAGTACAGAGTGAAAGGTCACGTTTAGTACGCATCGATGATTAAAGTGGCTAAATGTCTGAAAAAACATTAACACGAATCCAACATAGACTGATGACAGTGCTGTCAAACAAGTCGATGAAAATCTGCATAAGGCATTTATGCAATATATAGTGGGGGGTCCCTGCTTCATCTCTCTCTCAGTTAAGGGGTCCTTGGCCTGAAAACATTGAAGACCACTGGACTACACAGTGTCTTTCCCACGCGTGGATGCAACATGTATTCCTCACAGACAAAATAGTCCTCCCGGTCAATGGGATCTATCTATCTACCCCACTCTAATCTTGTTGCCGTGCGGAAAGTAGCACGCTGAGGGAGGGGGGAGGGGAGGGGTTTCTCCGGTAGCGCACATGGCAACCGGCTCCGTCCATGGCTGCTCCCTGCAGCGCGTGCAGACATATCATGCATGTACACACAGGGGCGTCACAAGGGTGGGGGGGGGGGGGGGGAGAGTGGGACTGAGTTACTAGGGCCCAAGGTGGAGGGGCCTTAATTGTTTTATACTTTAGCTATTGAAAAATAGCAGATATACAAGCTCACAGCGCGGGGCACCGAGTGCCGCGCTGCGAGCTTGTAGATCTGCTATTTTTTAAAAGTCGTTAAAAAAATGTGTGCAACTCTTTGAACATATGTATTTTTTAAGCGAACATTTGTAACTCAAATTTTGCTTCTGGGGGGGGGGGGGGGGGGGGGGGGGTCCCTGGAACTAAATATTTTGAGATGCATATCATTTTGGGGGTCCTTCGCATGAAAAGGTTTGAGCACCACCGACATAATACTGTATAGAAACATAGGTTTTTCAAAAAACCTTCAAAGACTTGCACCCATTTTAACGATTTTTTTCCAAAAAATAGCAGATCTACAAGCTTGTAGATCTGCTATATTTCAATAGTTAAAGCACAACATAACGCAGTGAATCCTTGTACCCAGGGCCCAGGATTTGGTGCGACGCCCCTGGCGCAACACATCAGTCTGTCACCCTGTCTGTCACATCAGTCTGTCACCCTGTCTCTTCTCTTCCTTCCTGTCTTCACCCTCTGATGTCAAGACTAGAGCACAGATGCTTCAGTCACTCGGCCTTAATGATCACACACACACACGCACACGCACACGCACACGCACGCACACGCACGCGCACGCGCGCGCATTGGATGCATGCTTTGGGCGTTGAAAGATTCACTCCATTCGTCAGCAGGCACGAAGGCATACATTAGGGTTCCCCAATAGGCGGCCCGCGGGCCATTTGCGGCCCGCGGGGGGCTACTGTCAGGCCCCCACCAACCCCAGTAATAATGGTGGTATAAGAGCAGCAACAACACTAGTATATCGTCGTTGTCAGGTGGAAACCTTGTATCTTCAAATGTGTACGTTCTTTCGCAAAGTAAAGCCCTGCTTCATCATTCAAGGCCGTCTCACAAAAGTAGTGAAAACAGCAGATCTACAAGCACACAACGCCTCGCACCGTGCTTGTAGATCGGCTGTTTTCACTAGTTTAAATCATTTTTAAAATGATGAATGCAAAACGAACGGTTTTGGACATACAAGATTTTCACCCGACAACGACGATATCTGAACTGTCGCTGGAGTAGTGGGAACGCCTCCGTCGTCCCCTGCAATGCTGTGGCCCTCGGCTTGGTACCCTAGACATGATTCGGCCCTTGGGGAAAACTAATTGGGGAACCGTGGCATACATTTATAAACATTCACCACATGCTCGATATACTGTATGTTATTTATACTAAAGTCGTGTCGACACATTCTTGCACACGAGACGACTGGCAACTAAAGACTGAGGTGATGCCATTTTCGATGCAGACGCCATCATGGAACTGTGGAATGTATGGCTGCCACTATCGATTATCAAGTATTTGTTCAATTTATCAAATAATCTTGAAACGTGTTTTTTTTTTAAATGTCTCCACGAATTGACAAAAGACAAATGTTATCATCGACCAAATCAATTATTCTGATTAATCTCGTAATGTTATGCTTCATTGTGCAAATGGTATCATCTTTCTACTATAATAGATAGGCCAGCTCCTGGTGTTGTTTAAGCATGTCATTGATAGACTCTCACGCCACTCCTTCTACAGATTCCTCCTTTCACACATACATCGCTGCATTTCCCCCCTACATTCCTAGCTGCTTTCCCTGAACGTATTGTACTTGCACGATGTACAATTAAACAAAACAATAATTTAATGCTATGACGCGAATTACATCATAGTACGTCCATTATAAACCTTCCGGCCGAAACACAGACTTACAAATAGTTCCACGCTGCAGTGTACTCACGAGTGTAGTAGGCCTACTGTGTCCCCTGGTGGCAGGAACAGTGTAGTGCAGACATTACGCCACACACACACACACACACACACACAAAATACATGAAGAAACAGTGCTTTTGGTGGGCAACATGGCTTGGAGCAGTTGTGCGTGGGTGCATGTGAGCACGCGAAGCGTGCGATTTCTAGATAACGCGGCCGCGATTTTCTAGTTTAAAAAATAGTCAATCCACAAGCTCACAAGAGCTGCTTATTTTGCCAATTATGTTATTAAAATGGATTCTTTTTTATTATCAATTTGTTCAATTAAAGGTCCATTCCCACTGGGCCAGATAAACAGATGCAAATATCTGTCTCCATTCAAGTGGATGGTAAGATACAGATAACAAATATCTGTGACACATATTTTTTTATCTGCATCTTACCATCCACTTCAGGGGTGGGCAACTTTGATGATCGAGAGAGCCACTATATTTCCACACTCACCCCAGAGGGCCACAATGCATATACATAGCAAAAATAGCCGTTCAAAACACACGTTTTGAGCTTGTAGATCGGCTATTTTGGCTATTTTTGAATTGGAATCCTGAAAACGAACTTTTATTTCATTTGTATTCATTTTTTTCATTTCAAATGCATTTTTATGTTCTTATGTTAACTTTATGAACTTAAATACAAATACATTGGACATAAAAAAATACAGCAACACGTTAATACTAGTCATTAAGCTACTAATATAGACTGAAGTAATTAAAGCGGGTAATTTTTCCATGTTTGGATTATAACAGCTGAAATCAATAATCAGTACTCCAATATCAACCTGCGGGCCACATTAAGTGAAGGTGGGGGCCGCATGTGGCCCCCGGGCCTCCAGGTACCCATGTATGATCCACTTATCTGGCCCAGTGGGAATGGACCTTTACTCTTACCCCCACCCGTTCACTTAGATCAGCCAACACAGGGATGCTGACAGAACCCTCACTAAAAACTCCAGGGCAAAAATCCACTCGTCCGAGACAGTTTGCCCTCCTGGCCCCCAAGTTGTGGAATAAACTCCCTGTCGCACTTAGAACAACGGACTCACTCGCTAGCTTTCGCCGTGGACTGAAGACTCACCTTTTCAGACTCCACCTAAACCCTTAGCACTACAGAAAAGTCAGTGACCATACATGAAGCTAGTTAGCATTAGTTTTTTGTCTTTAGGTTTTTAGAACTTTGATTATACTGTGTTTTTTCTAGATAGATATCCATTTGCATTTGTTATATTGTTGATGATGTTCTGACATATTATCTTGTTTATTATTGTGATGTTATCTGCTTATTGTAAGTCGCTTTGGATTAAAAGCGTCTGCTAAATGCCTAAACTGTAAACTGTAAACTGTAAACTCTTGCACCCCTAGATAACACTACTCTTGTCTGTGTGGCTTTCCAAGATTCACCCCACCTCTGCTCCTAACGGGACACGACGACACCTTCACCTCAGAGGGTGTGCATGCATCCTCCCTGTGTAAACGGGTTATGTAAGCCCACTGCATAACCCAATTACACGGCCAGCAGGTTCCAGTGAGCGCGGCGAGGCGGCGTGGCAGAGGGACGGCGCGGGCCAACGGAAGGTCGGAGCAGCCTCTGTTCTCGTTGTCCATGGCGACGCCACGTCGGGCCGACCGAGCCAATCGCGTGTGACGGACAAGCAGAGAGGAGTGTGTGCAGGGGTGTCACAAGGGGGGGGGGGTAGTGGGACTGAGTTACCAGGGCCCAAGGTGGAGGGGCCCCAATTATTTTATACTTTAGCTATTGAAAAATAGCAGATGTACAAGCTCGCAGCGCGGCACCGTTGTAGATCTGCTATTTTTGAAAAGTCGTGAAAATGTGTGCAAATCTTTGAATACATCTACAGTATATGTATTTTTTAAGCGAACATTTGTAACTCAAATTTTGCTTCTGGGGGGTCCCTGGAACTAAATATTTTGAGATGGGGGTCAGTGGCCAAATACATACCATGTTGGGGGTCCTTCACATGAAAAGGTTTGAGCACCACTGACATAGAGACCTAAGTTTCTCAAAAAAAACCTTGCACACATTTTCAAAAATAGCAGATCTACAAGCTCGCAGCGCGGCACTCGGTGCCGCGCTGCGAGCTTGTATATCTGCTATTTTTCAATAGTTAAAGCACAAAATAACGCAGTGAATCCTTGTACCCAGGGCCCAGAATTTGGTGAGACACCCCTGAGTGTGTGTGTGATGTTGATTTCACTTGGCCGTGGAAAACGACTGAGACAAACACCACGACTGACTGCCACCTCCTCCACCTTTGTGTCATGATTCCATGCCCTCCGTTCTCTCCGTTTATTTCTTTATATACGTCCTCCTCCTCTACCGGAAAGTCTGGATTTTTTCCTGTGATCAGCAAAGTATCTATAGTATGTATTAACCCATTTAGGCCTATGATTATTGACTGCTTTAACCATTGAAAAATAGCAGATCTACAAGCTCACAGCGCGCTGCGAGCTTGTAGATCTGCTATTTTTGAAAAATCATGATTTTTCTTTGCAAGTCTTTGAATATATATATTTAAAAGCGAACATTTGTAACTCAAATATTTGCTTCTGGGGGGTCCCTGGAACAACATATTTTGAGATGGGGGTCCGTGGCCAAATACCTGTAATTTTGGGTGTCCTTGACATGAAAAGGTTTGAGAACCTCTGATTTAGAGGAAGGATTTAGAAGGCGGGTCAAAGATCGGGTCAAAGATATTCAAAGACTTGCACACATTTTCACGATTTTTCAAAAATAGCAGATCTACAAGCTCGCAGCGCGGGCACCGAGTGTGAGCTTGTATATCTGCTATTTTTCTAAGGTTAAAGCATACAATAATGGTTAAAGTGGTTAAAATCTAACGCGACTCGGGCGCGTTCCAGGTATTTGAGAGTTAAGGCGGGGCGACGATATTAGGAAAGCGTCAATATTCGATAAAGTTGTTGAATACCTCGATATCGATATTACTCACGATATTAGTCAAAACAATTGCATCACACAGTTTCTAATGGTCCACTTGCCTGCCTAACCCAGATAACGAATAGCATATCTATGCATGCACATTGCACAGTACACATAGAATAAAGACATTAAATGCCTTATTTCCATTTTCCTACAATGGTTTTATTGAAATAACCACACCTGGTTACAGATGGCCTGCTTTGTTGCATGTGCTACGTGCATGCATACTGTAGTGTGTCTGTTAATTAATTTGACACATACGCCAATACCTCATTTCAAGCCGTCTTCGTCGATATGTATACCTTGCATGTTGATACCTCGATATCGATACATTTTCGATACATTGCCCAGCCTTACTATATATCCATCCATCCATCTCTCATACAAACACCAATCTCCCCCTTTGTCTCCACAGACACACCTCACGGAACGAACACACTATGCCCTTTCCCTGTTGCGTCTCACCATTTGATAATCCCTCGTAACCTCTCGAGCCGTTCTCTCCTTCTTCACCTCCCCTGTCTTTTCTCCCTATTCCATCTCTCTTTCTTTCTCTCTCTCCCTGGCTCAGCCAACGCCCCTCTTGCCTTCTCTCTCTCTCTCTCTCTCTGCTTTAGGAGGCGATGGTGATAGCAGTGGTCGTGTCCAGCCATATGACCAGATTAACCTACATTTCCGCCCCACTGGACGCCAGTCAGACCACATTCTCCCCCCGCACCCCAATCATCATCACATCTGTGACATTTCATGCACAGACATCCCCCCCCCCCCCCCCCCCCCCCCCCAACTCTACCCCCACCCCCCTCATGCCCCAGTCTCATCATATCAAGGAGGCACATATGCACATTATGTGTGCAGGCACAAAAGCATGCAGCTTCCAGTCCAGACAGGCATACACCTAAGAGAGTGGTTCTCAATCCTTTTTGGCTGGCAGTTAGGGCTGTCACGATTATGACATTTTACATGACGATTAATTTTCTCTCAAATAATTGCGATTTAATTGTGTTTTTGTCGATGGCAATTACATTTCTGTTTGGCTTGTAGGCTTGGAAGTTGCACATGGTAGATATGACACATATACAAAGAAATTACTGACATATTTGACAACTTTATACTTAAAAAAGAACATTGATAGTGGAAATAGCCGATCTACAAGCTCAAAACGCGTCGCGATGCGACGCGTTGTGAGCTTGTAGATCTGCTATTTCCACTATTTTTGACCTAATATATGAACATTTTTCAACATGGAAACGATTATGACGATTATGAAAAATAATCACGATTATGTCCAAAAATCTCGATTAGACGATGATGTAATAATTGTGACAGCCCTAGCTGCAGTACCACCTTCCCCTGGCTACAGCAAAATCCACATCCAGTTACAATGCCAATACATTCAAAATAAAACAGCATAATGGCAACTAAACATTGCTTTCTATTCAATAACAGTCACTACTAGCCAAGTAATTGAGCTAATTTGTTTTAGAAATGTACAGATGAACAGGTTCACACAAGCTCTGTCAATGTTTTATCATTAACCATAACAGTAAAATACATATTCCCATTTTCTAGTTTTTCTCACGTATCCCTTGCAGTATTCCGCGTATACCTAGTGGAACACTTACTGTACCCCATTTGAGAAACAATGACCTAGGAGGTAGACAAGCAGATTTAAATATTAAAGGGGGAAAAAAAAAGAATGTGTCCACATCTTTAGCTGGTACCAGTTCATATGATGCACATACATACCTGGAATGTGTGCACTGAATTTACCAAATACCAGTCCTAACTATTATGTGGTAGACAACAGACATGTATTATTCCACAGGAGAAATTCAGTTTCAGCATCCCTAAGCTGATGGCTACTCAGATGGGGCGGGGGGGGGGGGGGGGGACATGTACAGGTACATGTAAACGTGTGACAGGATGGGACATTCACACACACACACACACGCACACACACACACACACACACACACGCACACGCACACTCACACTCACACTCACACTCACACTCACACTCACACTCACACACACACTCCACACTCACACTCACACACACACACACACACACACACACACACACACACACACGATGGAGTCTGACATTCTCAGCACCCTCAACTGCAAAAGCTTGGTAAAAAAAAAAAAAAACACTTTAATGGATTTCAAATATTGACTGAATCTTTGGAAGGAGGCACGGAGGTGCACACATGTAGGTAGGCAAGGCACTAGGCACTAGGCACTAGGCAAGGCACTAGGCACAAGGCATTTTCAAAAAAATCTTAGAAGGATTCAAAAGACACTTATAGAATCGGGTCAAAATTCAAATTTTCACGATTTTTCAAAAATAGCAGATCTACAAGCTCGCAGCGCGGCACTCGGTGCCGCGCTGTGAGCTTGTATATCTGCTATTTTTCAATAGTTAAAGCATAAAATAATGATACACAATTATGTGCACCCGTTCTAAATGGGTTAATGGATTTCAAATATTGACTGAATCTTTGGAAGGAGGCACGGAGGTGCACACATGTAGGTAGGCAAGGCACTAGGCTGCCGCCCATGCTCATAGCAAACCTCTCAGTGTTCATTTCTCTGTAAAAGATTGACCCAAATCTTGAAATGGTGGTCTTTTAACCCATTTAGGCCTAGAATTAGAAGGATTCAAAAGACATTTATAGAATCGGGTCAAAATTCTAATGTTCACGACTTTTCAAAAATAGCAGATCTACGAGCTCGCAGCGCGGCACTCGGTGCCGCGCTGTGAGCTTGTATATCTGCTATTTTTCAATAGTTAAAGCATAAAATAATGATACACAAAATGTGTACCCGTTCTAAATGGGTTAATTAAACACACAGGATTTCATTGTGCAGGTCAGCAAATCGCAAGCTGCGTTTGGGACAAAAACAGCAAAGAAAGAATAGGAGAACCAAAAAAAGAATAGGACACCTACTTCAAGGACAAAGGTGACTCAGCATGTTTTCGTCTGGCCGTTGTGGGGGTTTGATTGCAGCTGTTTTCATTTGGCCCCGTTTTATGGATGACAGGGAGGGCTCATAATGCCCTTCAAAACTGGTTAAAGGGATATTCCACTTTCAAAAAAATGTTTGGTCATTTTATCGTCTACTCAGTCTTTTGGGAACACCCTGGACAGATTGTAATTTGCTTGATTCAATATTTAGATATCTAACCCTAACCCTAACCCTAGCCCATTCCTATGTAACTTCAAACTCCATTTTAACCATGATACATTCATCAAAAACATCCGTCTTTTTTCTGGTGATTCATACTACCCTCCTATAATACGTGAGCTGACCCTGTTTTTTCGATAACTTTTTTCATTTATTTTTAATAATCTTTTGGGGAAATGGAAAAACTTTAATACAATAAAAAAAATATATATATTAAAAATAAATGGAAAATAGTTATCGGCCAGCTAAAAACAGGGTCAGCTCACGTATTAGGAGGGTAGTGTGAGTCACCAGAAAAAAGAACGGGTGTTTTTGATGAATCTATCATGGTTAAAACGGAGTTTGAAGTTACAATGGGTTTGTATAGGATGGGAAGTGTCTAATAAAATGAATATCAAATATCTAAAGATTGAATCAGGCAAATTAAAAACTGTCCAGGGTGTTCACAAAAGCCTGAGTAGACGATAAAATAACCAAACGTTGTTTTGAAAGTGGAATATCCCCTTTATATCTCTTCTATATTTGGCCACAAAATGAAACCCAATAGTTAGTTAGGCCTGGCAGAGACGGACAGGTCAGCAGTCTGGATGGAGCCAGACTTAACCCATTTAGGACTAGAATTATTGAATGCTTTAGCCAGTGAAAAATAGCAGATATACAAGCTCACAGCGCGGCACCGAGTGCCGCGCTGCGAGCTTGTAGATCTGCTATTTTTGAAAAAGTCGTGAAAATGTGTGCAAATCTTTGAATATATGTATTTTTAAAGCTTCTGGGGAGTCCCTGGAACTAAATATTTTGAGATGGGGGGGGTCCGTGGCCAAATACATATCAGTTTGGGGTCCTTCACATGAAAAGGTTTGAGAACCACTGACAGTAGTCTCTCAAGAACAGACTAACTGAGCTCCATTTAAGTGAAAAGGACATTTTCTTTGATGATGGCTGGCCAGATTGCTGACATAGAAACATAGGTTTTTCAAAAAATCTTAGAAGGATTCAAAAGACACTTATAGAATCGTGTCAAAATTCAAATATTCGCGATCTTTCAAAAATAGCTGATCTACAAGCTCGCAGCGCGACACTCTGTGCCGCGCTGCGAGCTTGTATATCTGCTATTTTTTCAATAGTTAAAGCATAAAATAATGATACACAATATAGTGTACCCGTTCTGAATGGGCTAATATTTTCCCTGTCAATATTGGCTGTTTTAGATTCACTCAAATTCAACTTCTCACCAAATGCCTTCACAAGCTCTGAGGACTGTTCAAACAAAAGCCCGTCTCTGCTCTCCAAAGAGCAATCCAACACACTGTTAACAGGAGGGGGATTACTCGACTTAAAGCATGGCTCTCAATTCACACCACTTTGAATATTTTTGGAAAGAATTGTGTCATGCAATCATAATGAAGGGGAGAGAGGGCACTGGGAACAGTAGAGTCTTCCAAATAAACAGTCTGTTGGACCAGAGATTCCATATGTGTGTGTGTGTGTGTGTGTGTGTGTGTGTGTGTGTGTGTGTGTGTGTGTGTGTGTGTGTGTGTGTGTGTGTGTGTGTGTGTGTGTGCGCGCGCGCGCGCAGGGGGATCACACAATTTGTATCTGGGACAACATGTCCATGGCCAATGGCCATTTCATACACACCAATGGATCAACTTGGATTGGTGTCTAATACTGCGGGGCTGGGTAAGGTTGGAGAGTCATGGTGGGAATGCAAACACAACACATCACCCATAGAGGATGAGGACGGAGTTAAATAGACTTTTGTGTGTTTGTGTCCCACTCTTCAAAATATAGGCCACAGAGAGAAGGGTTTAGCGTGCTTGTGTGTGTGAGGAGAGAGAGAGAGAGAGAGAGAGGCTATGTCAAGCAGAAAGGAGAGAAAGCCAGAGAGAGAGAGAGAGAGAGAGAGAGAGAGAGAGAGAGAGAGAGAGAGAGAGAGAGGAGAGAGAGAGAGAAATCCAGAGAGAGAGAGAGAGAGAGAGAGAGAGAGAGAGAGAGAGAGAGAGAGAGAGAGAGAAAGACAGAGAGAGAAAGAGACAGAGAGAGAGACAGAGAGAGAGGGAAAGGGAGGTTGTAAATGAAAACACATACAGTACAGTAGAGAGATAGGGACAGGTGGAGGGACAGGTGGAGAGATGGGAGACTAGGAGGGAGTGCATGACAAGAGACCAACCGTTGCACACTTGCTCTAGAGCAATTAATCGATTTTTAAAATAGAAATTGGATTTTTCTTTTCTTTTTTAACCTTTGCCGTCCGAAATAGAATGGTGGTTGGTAGATTAGCCGTGAAATTTCTATTATTGTATTGTGATCTGAGACATAATATTATGTTTATAAACATGAGCCCGCCGCCCTCCTTCTTGGACAGCGCCGTTGTTTTTTCTTTTTTTTTCCCCCCAGGTCATTAGCTCACCGTGATTTTCTCGATCTCCGTTGGGATAGAATGGTGGTTTTGGCCGAGGCATCGATCTCCCTGTGCGTTTCGCGTGCGCGATCCGCGCGCATAACGATCCATGCATATAGTCCAGGAGTGACCTGAACAGTCGATGTGTCCACTTTGGATAGCCTAGCACCTAGCACTCCAGCTCTGCTAGAGCTAACGTCCAAAACAATAAGTGGGTAGGAGGAAGGAAGGCTGAAGAAGGAGAGGCCATGAGAGTCACTTCTGTTTCATGGTCAGAGCAGCCACGAGCCACCGATGGACGAGCGTTGACTAGGGAAGGTTAGACGATCGCCGATTTTCGGATCAAAATCATTTATTCCGGTTTTAATGACAAAGTCCGGGAAAGTACGGCGCGGCTGAGACTCCTTGCTGGGATGTGCGATATACTACGGTTTTAACATTAAGGGGCTCCCCGTGGCTTACAAAGTGTTAAAGATTAAAAAAAGAAAGAAAAATCGTTCACTTTAATTAGGGTAATTCTGGTACGGATCTCGCTCATTAGAGCCCTGCACGGAGCGAAAAGTCCACAGCCCGGTCCTCCTAAAACACAACAAGGTTCTGCAATATAATAAGCCCAAAGTCCGACACCAAAATGAATGTAATTTCTCTCCGACGTTGTCACTTTATTAATCCCCAAATTGATCTTTCTTTGTCTACGGTTTGGAAGCAATATCACATTTGTTTGCAATTTTTTTATGAAAACAACATTTTTGAAACAATGTATTCTTTTAACAAAACGAAAATCAACCTTTCCGATAAATAAACCAGGATTTTATTTTTAGGCCAAATGGAACAGCCCTAACTTGCTCCCTGCTTGTGCACTGCATGTGTGTGGTTTTTTTTTTGGACCTGCGGATGATGCCTTTCGTCCGCAAAGCAGGATGCCACCCTGCTCTCACTACCTGCCCTTTCCCCTGATGGCATCTGTCCTCCTCCTCCACCCCTAATCCTTCCTCTCCACCCCCCCTCCACCCTTCCTCCACCTGGCCACTTGGCCTGACATCAAGAGCAGCATGTGTGATTCAAAACAGCATCCCGGTTTCGACAATGGAACAAGGGGGAGCGCTTGTTTTCGGTGGAGATGACGGTGGCGCGCCGGCGTTATAAACACAATCTGATCTAGCAATCATGACATAGGCTATTTATTATAATCACTAATTCACTAGTCTTTAATTATAATTAAAGTAAAAATAGTCAAATAACAAACAAGGACAAATTGTTCTGCCCACAACCTTATCAAACCAACCTATTATAACTATGATAATGGTTCTTAATTAGTCCCACTTATTAAGTATAATACTTGACCTTATAAATATAGAATGTTTATGATTATATATGTTATGACACATCGCATAGTCGAGCGTTGCGGCGGTCGCATGAGCCGACTCGGCGCCGTTACCGACTTATGTGCCGTTATGGACAGAATAGTACATCTTCAGCCCCCCCGAATTTCGTCACCTCCGCGCGGTCCAGGGGACCACAACGGAGCGCTCCCTACCTCCGGTTCAGCCAATCACAAGCTTCCACTGCCGATACCGGGATGCTTGTTTTGATACACGCGAGCAGCATACATGAAGGATGCAGGCCTCGTTCACGCATGTGCCTGACCGGTGGCTCTCGGAACGCTTCACATTTACATGTCAGGCGTTACCGTCAGGGTCAGCAGCCTGCAATTAACTCCGTTTAGTGGGAAGAGGGGCCGTCTGGTAAAGCAGAAGGTCAACGCTTTGCCTCCTGGCCCCCCATTTATGTGTTGAAGTGTCCCTTAACCCCTAAGTACCCCCCCTACCCCCCCACCCCCAGCATTCATCGTAACCATCCGAGTAGTAGCCATCAGCTGAAACCAAATCTCCCCTCTTGTCTAGGGATGGGACGATATGAAAATGTCATATCACGATTATTGTGACAAAAGAAATCGCTATTCACAATATTATGGCGATAATCAAAATCCATTATCCTGGGGCGGAACATTTGCCATAAAAATAGATATACACGCTCACAACTCGTCGACGCATTGTGAGCTTGTAGTTAGATATTTTTTGGCAAAGACAATTGATAGAGTGAAAAAAAGACTGTATCAAGTAAGTATATTCTAAGTACCTTTTACCAATTGCAGATGGTTTAAGTGGTACCGGATATGCAGCTCGGCAAAATAGAAGGCGAATTGATCCCAGTGCATGACGGAGGACGATATCACGATTAATTAAATCTCCACGATAAGATTATCCTGGGTGTTTTTGATCATAGATAAATGACTAGAAAAGAAAATTTCGAAGAAATTTTAAGTGTGCCTGCAGCTCGCTAAGTGTGTGCAACCTTGTATGTGTTAACATTAGCATCTTTGTTAGCATTAGCATTTGTTAGCATTAGCATGTGTTAGCATTAGCAATATGGTTTCTTGTTTTTAAGAAATAGGCTCCTCCCACAAGTTCCGCAAGGCGATTACGTTGTCCCGTCGCTCCCGAGATCGTTTGTGTTTCGTTTTGAGAGGGTCGTTCCCCCTGAAAAACACGTTTTGGCATGAAACGGTTACGTTTTGCGCGTTTGTGGTGCCCCCTATGGGTCGAAGTGGAAATGCTTTTGGGTATATGTTCAGTATAGCGCCCCCCACTTGTGGTTAAAATTTGGTGTTGACTGGATGTTTTGTTTGTGATTTATGGCTACTTCTTACAAAACGGGCTCCTCCCGCTAACTTTGGAACCCTGTTACGGAAGAACGGTATGGACTATCAAAATATTGTTTAAATATGTTTATCGCATGAGTCCATAGATTGTGTGTATCGATTTATGTGACATTTGGAGAAAATATGTAGGAAAAGGAGCAAAAAGTGTGTTTTGAAGAAAATTCAAAATGGCGGAAAATCTATCCTGACGCAAATGGGCGTGGCCTATATGAGGAGATGCGTCATGACCCAAGGAATCCAGGGAAAAAGGAATTTTAATTTTCCGACCCACGGTTCAAGAGTTACAGGCCGAAAGGTAAAGTGGACTGTTATAGCGCCACCATGAGGCCAACTGACGAAATTATTTTTTATTTAATCCTTGATATCATTATAAATCTCCTCTCCAAGTTTTGAAACTGTAGCCCCTATGGTTTGCGAGGAAAAAAATATTGAATGTGAGTTTTTGCGATTCCCATTATAAGTCAATGGGTAAAATTAATTCACTAATAAATTAATATCAATTAAACGATACAACTTTTCTCTTAGAAAAGTAATAGCACACCATTCCCGGCCGAGCCGCACGTTTTGATGTATATATTGCGGCGGTGGCGTAAATTGTGCGGCAGTTATTAGCGCACCAAATTTGTGGGATCATTATTATCATTAAGTATGGCGGATTACAATAAGTGTTTTGCCATTGCATGGCAGGCACACTTAATAATATCGCTTATCGTACCCTGAAGAAGGCACTTGTACTGTTACTCTGGGTTCTACGTTAAAACTTTTGGCACTTTGGCTACGGTGTGTGCGGCCACTTTCCTGTCTTTTTGAGACGTCTTCTGAGATGTCACTGTCGTGACTCGTGAGCCCACACCACCACAAGGGCCTGGTGTGCGTAGCATTCCTGTGCACAATGCCGCTTATCGTCCCATCCCTACTCTTGTCTCCTGTCCTCTCCTCAATGTACCTCTCCTCTCAGCTCGTCTCCCCACACAATGCACAATAAGCCAGTACGCAAATAGCGCCATCTTGGATATTGCGCAATGCATTTTGGGTATGCGTGAAGGTTTCTGGGATGCATTGGGTCCATGCACATCCAACACTAGAGGGCGCATCCATATACTCTATGGGCGCATCTCAGAGACGCAGTGGGTTTGATAGTCTTGGAGGATGACAGACGCAGACGAACAATTTTTGTCGGTAGACTAAATTAATTTAAATGCATGAAAGAAGGATTTAGTTGCCCGTTGCCGTGCAGCATGTCTTTTTAAGTCTGTAACCTAACCAAAACAATATGCTCTATGCTACAGAAATAGAGGACCAGAGGAGGTCCAAACTAGGCTACTTTTTGCTTGTGCGATGCGATGCGTTCGTACAGCCTACCAATTAATGATTTGGGCTTTTACATCTCATTCAACCGTAATATGCAAAAATGTTAATGTTAATTTTATGCCATGATGCCGATGGTGCAAGCAACTTGCCTGCATCGTGAATCTTGTCACCATGCAACTTTCACCACTTGGCACTTAATCCATTGCTACGATCAGACAGTCACTGTGCTTGCTCGTATCCAAATTATTCCACGACCCATAAAAGGTTGGATCCCTGTTTTATTATCGTCAACTGAGTCCGGCTTGGTTCTTCAGATCACGCCGGCCGGTTCTGTTTGTCATAACAGTAAAGCTAAACCACCGACGCTGAGCGAACCAAGAGTCCCGTACACAGCGCTGATAAACTGGAGAAGCCTTTGCCGTACAACAGTGTTTCTGCATATCTAAATGTCAGACACACAATCTCACAACCTGCCGCGTTGCGACGTGCTGTGACTGTGAGCCCAGTAGCTCTTATAGGCTGTATAATATATATATTTTACTATGATGCGAGGCTTGCGAGGAATGCGAGGAGCAGCAGCAAGCTGCCAGGCACTAAACCAGCTAGTGTCCGATCACGATACACACTTGATTATGATGTTTTAATGGTTGTAATACTTTATCCAAATAATAATATTAATGATGGGCTTAAATTATAAAGTATAGCCTAATAACAGCATTTCCCCAGGCGGCAGTAGCCGGTGGTCTTTATAATAAGGGCCAATTAAACATTTGAACGGCCAATATATAGGCCTGGCCGCCTATGCCTATTTATTGCAGCAAACTTGATATGATTGTTATTAATAGACTTATTATTTATTTATTTGTTTGTTTGTTTTTATCCCACAATGTTATAACCCATGTTTCACCCGGTGTCAATTATCCTAATGTAATCCTGGGCGCTACACTTCCTCTGCCGACCTGGAGAGACAATAACAGACTATTAGACTTACTTATAGCTCACTTAACAACTGTGGATAACATGATGACCTCCCAGCCGTTTCGGAGGGTATCAGGATCGGATCGGTAAGACAAATTATGTCCCTATGACCCAGTAGTTTGGACCTCCTCTGCTCCTCCTATTTCTGTAGCATGTTGTTTTTGGTGTATAGGTTGCAGATTTAAAAGACATGCTGCACAGCAATGGGCAACTAAAAACTTCTTTAATGCATTTAACACAACAATATCACGGTCTAATAAATACCGTCTTAGCTGAGGAACAGTTAAATTACTAATATTGGTCTCATCTGCGTCGCTGCGTCCGTCATCCTACAAGACTCTGCGATGCGCCCCTAGTGTTGGGTGCGCATGGACCCAATGCATCCCAGAGTCCTTTGCGCATCCCCAAAATGCATTGCGCATTAGTTTGTTTAGACTGGGAACGCATGATTACACATTATTTTGTGCTGTAACTATTGAAAAATAGCACACTTGTAGCTCACTTGTAGATCTGCAATTTTTTTAAACATCGTGAAAATTTGTCTTCAAAGGTTTTTTTTTTTTTTTTTTTTTAATCCTATGTTTCTATATCAGTGGTGCTCAAACTTTTTCATGTGAAGGACCCCCAAAACTATATTTATTTGGCCACGGACCCCCATCTCAAAATATTTAGTTCCAGGGACTCCCCAGAAGCAAAATTTGAGTTACAAATGTTTGCTTAAAAAAATACATATATTCAAAGATTTGCACACATGTTCACGACTTTTCAAAAAAAATAGCTATATCTAAATTAAGAAAGTCTGCTAAATGCCTAGATTGTAAACTACTGAACTCATAAAATGCCACAGTCTGGTAGTAAATCAGTATCATACATATATCCTGAAGCTGGAGACAAAGGCCTACCGATATTCAGTGATTGGGTCTAATGATCAAAACGAGAACATTATAATGGTGTAAATAAATCTATAAAAAACTAAACATTTCCACGTTGTAAGGCCAGTAAGGGACAAGATGACCCCCGGCCACTTTCATTATCACTGAATACACCTTTAACTCTGACAGTATACAAAATTAAATGAAACCAAATGGACCCTTACGGGTCCATTTGGTTTACGGGTCCATTTGGTTTCATGTGTATACTGTCAGAGTTGTAAAGTTGAATTTAGACATCCCAAAAGGAACCCAGAGAGTCTAGTTTTTGTCAAGTAACTTGAAAAATAACCATAAAAAACCAACGTGAAAAAGAATCGTGATAAAATCGTGTATCGTGATACAGCTTGGGAAAATATTGTGATATTGTATTTTTCCATATCGCCCACCCCTAGCCCCTCCACCTTGGGCCCTGGTAACTCAGTCCCACTCCCCCCCCCCCCCCTTGTGACGCCCCTGATTCCACCTCCTGGGACACTGGGGACAGGCAGGGGCGTCAATAGGGTATGGCAGGGGTATGCAGCTGCCATACCCTGGGTTCAGGGGGGAAAATAAAAGTTACTTTTAAATATAAATACATGAATGTATCTTTGTCTATCTGTGCTGGTTATTATGTTGTTAAAATACAGTAAAATAACTACAAATGCAACATTTTACAAAATGGTCACTTCAACAAGGTTTTATAATTGTGGCACGTTTACTAACATGCCAAGTTTAGCTGCACTTGAACAACCGTTCCAGGCTGCCATATCCAGCCCAAGAAACCGTAGAAACGGGGGGAAAAAAAAGAAAATGTACTTCTCAAAATGAATGAATCATGCCTGTTGATAAGGTATGGCAACATGACTGGTGTCTTGAACGCGCGCCTTCGCGCGCGTTCAAGACACCAGTCATGTTGCCATACCTTAGCTTTTTCTGAACTGACGCCACTGGGGACAGGCCAGGTTCCCCAGCCCACCGTCTGGAACAGTTGGCTCTCCATCCGATGAGGTAGGTAATTGCATCCACCTGGCATGCTTGTTATCCTAGCCGTATATAATCAGGGTCTACTGCTATAGAACATTAATAGGGGGAAAACTGTGGGGGAAAGTCAGAGCTAAATGCAATTTGGCCGCAGGTCAGCAATCTCCAGAATGAAATTGTCATTTCTGTGCTGCCATGCCATGCACACACACACGCACACGCACACGCACACACACACACACACACACACACACACACACACACACACACACACACACACACACACACCTTTTTGCACGCATGGGTAGCAAAGCAAGTAAGCGACAGCATTAAGTAACGTCCAAGTCGGGGGCGCCCGCTGGCCTGGTGGTCAAGGCGCATACCACATACTAGGCTATGATGCCTGCTGGCGTCGCTGGTTTGATTCTTGATCCGGACGACCTTTGCCACATGTCATTCCCCATCTCTCTCCCCATTTCCTGTCAGCCTACTGTCCTATCAAATAAAGGCATAAAAAGCCCAAAAACATATCTTAAAAAAAACAGTAACGTCCAAGTAGGGATGGGACGATACGCGATATTTCGTTTATCGTGATAAAAAACACTCACGATAATCGTATCGCGGAGATTTAAATTATCGTGATATCGTCCTCCGTCATGCACTGGGACCAATTCACCTTTTATTTGCCGAGCTGCAAATCCCCACTTAAACCCTCAATAATTGGTAAAAGGTACTTATAATAATACGTACTTGATACAGTCTTTTTTTTTCACTCTATCAAATGTCTTTGCCAAAAAATAGCCGATCTACAAGCTGGCAACGGTGACATTCATACTATTAGCCGTGTCTGATCCATCGTTTGCTCTCTCTATTAACAGCACACAGCGTTTTTATTGATGTTTTTTTCAGTCCTAGATTCCCTCTCTTTTCCCTGGGAGCAGGGAGCGTGCGTGGTGTAGCAGGGACTTAACAGCATTCCTCCGTGGCAGACAGCTGACAGCTAAGCCCCGGCCTAATGGCTAATCTTGCCATAATGCCTTCAGTGTGATTGGTTCCACCTAATTACGCCATCTCTCTCTCCCACGGCCTGTGAATGGCTAGTGAGGCCGGGGGGGGGGGGGGGGGGGGGGGGGGGGGGGACACCAGGTGAGGCGGGGTAACCTCGCGTCACCAGGCTTTCTCGGAGGAAAGCCTAGTATTCGTTTCTGGGGGGGTCCCTGGAACTAAATATTTTGAGATGCGGGTCCGTGGCCAAATAAATATCAGTTTGGGGGTCCTTCACATGAAAAGGTTTGAGAACCACTGACATGGTAGTCTCTCAAGAACAGAACTGAGCTCCAGTTAAGTGAAAAGGACCTTTTCTTTGACGATGGCTGGCCAGATTGCTGACATAGAAACATAGGGTTTTTCAAAAAACCTTAGAAGGATTCAAAAGACACTTATAGAATCGGGTCAAAATTCAAATTTTCATGATTTTTCAAAAATTGCAGATCTACAAGCTCGCAGCGCGGCACTCGGTGCCGCGCTGTGAGCTTGTATATCTGCAATTTTGCAATAGTTAAAGCATAAAATAATAGTACACACTAATGTGTACCCGTTCTAAACAGGAAGCCCACGGAAACTCCCATACAGCATATCCAAAATCCTTGTGGTTAGATTGTCCATCCGCCCTGAAACTGGGAGGTTGGGGCTCGATCCCCGGTCATTCGGCCAAGTCATACCAAAGACTCTGAAAAATGGGACCCAGTGCCTCCCTGCTTGGCACTCAAGCATCAAGGGTTGGATTGAGGGCAAGTCCCTGTGACATACTAGCGTCTTGTCCAGTGGGTGTACAGTACTTGTACATCAAGCTGCCTCACGCTACAGAAACAGGAGATAGCCTCCTGCCCTATGGGCCTCATGGCTCGGGAAGGCTTACTTATTATATCAAAAATCTAATATTATGATGGAGGAGGTTATTAATATTCCATGCTAATCTGCCGTGCTTATGTGGAAACAGAACGAGAGACTGCAGTTTTTGGAAGGTCTGGAAGTTAAGGGAGTGGAAGTGGAAACTGAGCTACACTTCCTAACCGCCTTCCCACTTTACCAAGACATCAGAGACACATACTTCCCACAGATCATAATCGCACAAGAAGAGCTTGAAAACATGACCAATGATTAAAAAAAAAGACTCGCATATCTGCTGGGTGAAGTAAAACAATGTGCAAACACAGCAGCAAGATATGTGAGCTGCTGTGATAGGAGAAGGATATCAAATGGAACACAACCACCTTAAAGACTACTGATCCTGGAGTATACTTTCCTCGACTGTCTGCAATCCAGTAATCTCCAATCCATACATGAAAACTGTTTCACCCCTTTAACCCATTTAGGCCTAGAATTAGAAGGATTCAAAAGACACTTATAGAATCGGGTCAAAATTCTAATGTTCACGACTTTTCAAAAATAGCAGATCTACGAGCTCGCAGCGCGGCACTCGGTGCCGCGCTGTGAGCTTGTATATCTGCTATTTTTCAATAGTTAAAGCATAAAATAATAATACACAAAATGTGTACCCGTTCTAAATGGGTTAAATTGTACATATTTCATTTTGATTGTATTGTACCGTGTGCCCTTCTGCTTTGGCAATGTAAACCTATGTTTTCTCATGCCAATAAAGCCCTTTGAATTGAAATTGAATTGAAATTGAGTGGGGAGAGAGATTTAAGGAGGGAGAGAGAAGGGAGCCCTGATTTCTCAACTCCCCCAACCCTTTGAAGAGAGGTGATCACACCTCCAGTAATATTATACAGAATATGGTGTATATCAACAGGATTATATAAATGATATTAACACAAACTCTGCCATCAAAATACCCCTTTGTACCCCTTCTCTGCCATGCCCGTAGAGCCCGTAAATGTAATAAAAATTAATTAAAAAACATTTTTTTATCGAAGCGCAACTAAAATAGGCCGGAACTAATGCTCCGTGATCGGTTTCTACACGGACACATTATTGAGCGGACACCTTTAACATTGGAGTCCCTGAACCGGAAGCGGAAGTCCGTCCTCTATTTTGGCCCAGCTTACTGTCTACACTCCGCGGCTTACAGATGGAGAACTTATTGATCAATTGAAAAAGTTTCAACGGATTTGAGAAGCTGATGGAATACGCGAACACACGAGCAGTGTCCGATCACGCACGATGGGAACTGGACAAGCGCCCACGTTAACAGGTAGGACTCGGAGAAGCCGGCAGTGAAAGACATAGAGAAATTAACGGGCTTTACGGCCGTAAACTACGAATGAGTTAAGGCTTACATTATGGTACATTTAAGCTTGTTTAAGCTTCTCAATCTGATCACTGACACGTATGCATGTGTCATGTTAGAATGTACGTGTGTTTGTGTGTGTTGGCACTGTGGTTTTCAACATTTTTCAGACCAAGGACCCCCTAGCTGGGACTGAGAGAGAGAGAGAGAGATGAAGCAGGGACCCCCACTACATGCGTACGTAGTATACAATTGTATTGAAGAATACACTTTTTCATAGATTTCATACATAGCTATAGCTTCAAAGATTTGACAGCACTGTCATCAGTGTACAGTATGTGCGATTCATATAACATTGTATTTTAAAGGACCGGGTCACCTCTGGGACAACCAGATCTTATTTAATTGTTGTTTGGGACACGATCAACACAATCCTAAGTACTTTTTTGTGTTCAATCTGTGTTTTTAGATATTTTAGGATTTCAGCATGCTTGTAGCATGCTACAACTGGTCATATGATGCATTTTGCATCATATGACCAGTTGTAGCATGCTGAAATACTAAAATATCTAAAAACACAGATTGAACACGTGTCCCAAACAACAATAAAATAAGATCTGGTTGTCCCAGAGGTGACCTGGTCCTTTAAGTACTTAAACCATAAATATTTAGTGAAAAACAACACAGACATCTGTGTGGGGAGGAATCAATTGGAATAACGACTAAATTGTGGAGATAAGATGTGGGATAAAAAGCAGTAACTCTGAGGACCCCCTGGGGGTCCTGGACCTGCTGTCCAAGACCCCTTGCGTTAGCATGTCATCATCACCTTTATTTATACTCGGAAGTACAGTTGAGGGCAAGCCCTCGTTTTCAATGTAGCCGAGGTTAACAATCACAAACACACAAGCGTGTGTGTGTGTGTGTGTGTGTGTGTGTGTGTGTGTGTGTGTGTGTGTCTGACAAGCAGTTCTGATTCAGCACAAGTCCTCCCAAGCAGACCGTGAACCCCAGGTCACTTCCACTGTGCACAACAAAGAAGCAACACTGACAATGTTGCCATAGCATCCCTTTCATCCTAAAATCTGCCCGGGCACATAGGCACGTACACACACACACAGACACACACCCTATGATCTGCCCCGGCTCTGCCTGTACACAAACTACACATCAATGAGACTTCACTTCCCATCAGGCTGTTTGGCTTTAAGAAAGGCACGTCCACACCTCCTTTTACACATGTGCAACACACACACACACACACACACACACACACACACACACACACACACACACACACACACACACACACACACACACACACACACACACACACACACACACACACACACACACACACACACACACACACACACACGCTACCATTTAATACAAAAAATAAAACCAAGTTTGTAGTGAGCGGTGGTGCGTGTGAGTGTGTGGCCGTGTGTGTAGCAGTTCATTTCAGGGTCGCGCGTGTGTGCATGTGTGCGCTTGAGCTTGTGTGTGTGTTTGTGCGTGTGTGTGATGCAACAGCACCATTTGGTCACCAACGGTATTGCAGGCTACATACCCACAACCACGCATACCCACCCACAAGCTCACGCTAAGGAGACGGTGTACCACCGCTCAAAAACAAATCTTGCTGAGCTCATGTAAGTCATAGGCACATAAAAGGCACGTGCGTGCGTGCGTGCGTGCGTGCGTGTGCGTCCGTGCAGGTGTCTTTGTCTTCCACTTTAGATCAAATTAAGAGTCTTGGTTCCTAAGATGCCCTCGCCACCGAAAACACTAAGACAGGATGTGGAACAGCTTGCATTGTTAACAGGCTGTGTGTTGTCAGCTGTGCACTGTGTGTGTGTGTGTGTGTGTGTGTGTGTGTGTGTGTGTGTGTGTGTGTGTGTGTGTGTGTGTGTGTGTGTGTGTGTGTGTGTGTGTGTGTGTGTAGGGCTGTCACGATTATGACATTTTACATGACGATTATTTGTCACTCAAATAATTGCGATTAACGATTTAATTGTGTTTTTGTCATTGACAATTACATTTCTGTTTGGCTTGTAGGCTTTTAAGATGCACATGGTAGATATGACACATAGCCTAAACATACAAAGAAATTACTGACATATTTGACAACTTTATACTTAAAAAAGAACATTGATAGTGGAAATAGCCGATCTACAAGCTCACAACGCGTCGCGATGCGACGCGTTGTGAGCTTGTAGATCTGCGATTTCCTCTGTTTTTGACCTTTTATTTAAATATATGAAAATACTCATGATGATTATGAAAAATAATCACGATTACGTCAAAAAAAAATCACGATTAGACGATTATGTAATAATTGTGACAGCCTTGTGTGTGTGTGTGTGTGTGTGTGTGTGTGTGTGTGTGTGTGTGTGTGTGTGTGTGTGTGTGTGTGTGTGTGTCCTACTAATCCCCCAAAACAGTGTAAACTCATCTCCTGTCCCATGCAGGTGATTGTCTGTATCGGCTTTGTATTTAACCCATTTAGGCCTAGTAATTATTGAATGCTTTAAGCTGTGAAAAATAGCAGATATACAAGCTCACAGCGCGGCACCGAGTGCCGCGCTGCAAGCTTGTAGATCTGCTATTTTTGGAAAAAGTCGTGAAAATGTGTGCAAATCTTTGAATATACGGTATGTATTTTCAAAGCGAACGTTTGTAACTCAGATTTTGCTTCTGGGTGGTCCCTGGAACTAGATCATTTGAAATGGGGGTCCGTGGCCAAATACATATCATTTTGGGGGTCCTTCACATGAAAAGGTTTGAGAACCACTGACATAGTAGTCTCTCAAGAACAGACTAACTGAGCTCCAGTTAAGTGAAAAGGACCTTTTCTTTGACGATGGCTGGCCAGATTGCTGACATAGAAACATAGGTTTTTTCCCAAAATCTTAGAAGGATTCAAAAGACACTTATAGAATCGGGTCAAAACTCTAATTTTCACGATTTTTCAAAAATAGCAGATCTACAAGCTCGCAGCGCGGCACTCGGTGCCGCGCTGTGAGCTTGTATATCTGCTATTTTTCAATAGTTAAAGCATAAAATATTGCGTCATAATGTGTTCAGGCCTAAATGGGTTAAAAGGTCTGACAATAATGGGGCAGAGCAAACAATATAATCTAAAAATTCATCAATAAAAGAATCAGAATCATGGGAATTAAAACCATCGTTTTGGTTTTCTGTCTATTTTTTTATTTTGTCTTTTGCCGGTTTTTGTTGAATCTTTATGACATACTGTCTTCTATTAATGCTGTGCATTACTAGAAAATGCAGACATTTGTAAGAGGACAACTTGATTTATATTTCTAAAGATATTTATAAAAAAAAGAAAAAAACATATTTACACATAGCAAATCCATCCAAACATGTACATGATATCCGTCAGCTGGTATTATACTGTCTGTATTTCCTCTCTGCTGCCCCGTGCAGGGAGCAGTGAAGTTGGGTCTCTCTTAGGGCCGTCCCGATTATGACATTTTACACGACGATACATTTTCTCTCAAATAATTGCGACTAACGATTTAATTGTGTTTTTGTCGTTGACAATTACATTTCTGTTTGGCTTTTAGGCTTTGAAGTTGCACATGGCAGATACGACACATAACCTAAATATACAAAGAAATTACTGGCATATTTGACAACTTTATACTTAAAAAAAATGCGTTGCGATGCGACGCGTTGTGAGCTTGTAGATCTGCTATTTCCACTGTTTGAACATATATAAACATTTTTCAACATGTTAACAATTATGACGATTATCACAAAATAATTGCGATTATGTCATAATTGCGACAGCCCTAGTCTCTCTCTGGCAACAACAGATGGGGTTACTAACCCAACAGAACCACGACAGCCAACTGGGTTCCACACAGACAGACACATTACATAACACTGAAAAATATGCAGTGTTAATTTAAGAGTGTAAAAATGACCCTTAAGTGTACTAATGTATCCGCCGTTACCGTATAGAGCGCCCATTACTCTGCCGAACAATAATGACCTGCACTATTAGTCTGGGATCATTATGCCAAAGATTTAATGTGTGTTATATGTCGTTAAATGAACCCAGATTCTTTTCCACAAATGGGAGAAATCAAACGTGCTTTTTATCTGCGAAAGAACAAGACAGGAACCTAAAAAAAGAGCACAGCCTCCCTGTGTTCAGTGTGTGAGCTGTAAGCTGCACAAAATAAATCTCAATGCCGTGTCCAGCGGTGAAGCCTGGCTGATTGTGAACGTGTTATGTATGTTATGTGTTATGTACTACCACCAGGCACATGCACACATAGACAGCAAAGGGGGCTTTATCCGTCTGTAAAAAGTTCCCTCTCCAGACCATGAATGCAGTTTTTACTATGGTGAAAGAAATGCAAATGCCCTCTTTCCATGCCATACATGAAGGCAGCATTCAAGAGCATTGTCTTGTCCAAACTCTCCTGAACTTGAACGCAGCATTTTATGTTGAAAGAATTGCCCTCCACGCCATTACACCACATCTCCAGTATTGACTTGATTATGTTTTAGTTCAGTGTAGTGACAGGCACCGAAAATAGCCGAGTGTAGTGACAGGCACCGAAAATAGCCGACCTCCAAGCTCACAAAGCGTCGCAGCGCGACACGTTGTGAGCTTGGAGGTCGGCTATTTTCGATATTTTCACCAAAAGGCCCTTTTAGAAATCCCAGACCATGCCTCTCTAACATTCTCTGCACGTCCCTGTCCACAGTACCACAGTAGTAGACACAGTCAAACCCAGTTCTTTTTCCAACAACAAAACATTCACAGCGTGGGGAAAGAAAACCTGGACAAGATCAAGCCCCTTCCCCTTAACTTCTGGTTATTTATTTGTCTTAGATTTTTCATTTTAAGAAATGTCTCCTCCATTATAGAAAGACAAGAAAGAATGAGGGTCTGACATGTAACAGGTCCCGAGTCTGACTGCACACCCAAGGGCGTCAATTGGGTATGGCAGGGGTATGCGGATGCCATACCCTCCGTCCAGGGGGGGAAATAAAAGTTACTTTTAAATATAAATCCATGAATGTCTCTTTGTCTATCTGTGCTGGTTATTATACAGTAAAATAACTACAAATGCAACATTTCACAACATGGTTACTTTAACAAGGTATTATAATTATCTTCTCCACACTTGTATTCTCCCCATCTTGACAGAATGGTATATTCCCAGGTTCCGCAGGTCAGCTGCACAGGTGCAATGCATTATTGTTAATTGTGGCACGTTTACTAACATGCCAAGTTTAGCTGCACTTGAACAACCATTCCAGGCTGCCATATCCAGCCCAAGAAACCGTAGAAACAGGGGAAAAAATAAAATGTACTTCTTAAAATAAATGTATCATGGCTGTTGCTAAGGTATGGCAACATGACTGGTGTCTTACGCGCGTGCGAAGGCGCGTGCAAGACACCAGTCATGTTGCCATACCTTAGCTTTTTCTGAACTGACGCCACTGTGCACACCAGACCACCGTCTCCACTAACAGGCCCAACACCGTCCATGACACGTGGTTCTGACTATCTGATTTCAGCTCCTTCTTTCTGGATATTCTCCAGCGCGGGACGGCCTCTTTTTAGCCTCCTATCGGCCCAATATCCCAGAGCAGAATCTGTATCTGTACCATCTGTTACATAACGGCGTCCTATATAAAAACCCATGAATAATCACACAGCTCTGCCTGTCACCGCGATCAAAGAGGGGTTTGATTCAAAGCAGCATGCTCCAGTTTTGTGAAGTCTACACAGCTTCTGGATTCTGAGAAAAGGGAATTCACTAGAATTCACTGAAGTCAGACAGGAGTTTGCCACTTGTTCACCTGTTGTAAACAAGCAGTTCCTGCTATGTGCCCCCTGCAGGCTTAAAATCTTCTGAAAAGCATCACAACATACTGTACATGTCTATCCGCTGAAGAAAAACAACACCTGCTTATTTTAAGTCGCTTTGGATTAAAAGCGTCTGCTAAATGCCTAAATTGTAAATTGTAGCACACAAGCAAAACAAGCCTCAAACTTGGAACACAATGTTCCCGCTTGATTGGATACTCTGCTGAAAAGAAAATAGGTGGCTGATGGACATTGGGTGACTGGGGGGAGGGAGGGTCAGAGGGGAGAGAGCCAGAGAGGGCCAGTCGGCAACAGGGCTTGAGGCAGGGACGTGCTGGCCATTGGTAAAAGTGGGACAACTCCCGAACGGCCGGTTCATTCCAGGCTGGTCCATTAGGAAAAAAATACAAATAAAATGTCTGCCTTCGTTCCATTTTGGGGGCTGGGTGGCCAACAAAGTAAATCGTCACTGTCGGGCAGAAACCTCGTATCTCCAAGTTTCAAATTTGTAATTTTTTTCGCAAAGCCCTGCTTCATCATACAAGGCTGTCGCACAAAAGTAGTGAAAACAGCAGATCTACAAGCACACAACGCCTCGCGGTGCGAGGCGTTGTGTGCTTGTAGATCGGCTGTTTTCACTAGTTTAAATCATTTTTTAAATGATAAATACAAAACAAACGGTTTTGGACATACAAGGTTTCCACCCGACAACGACGAAATATAACTCATGTAATTGGCCCACTGGCTTGTCACTTGTCATGATCTGAAATGGCAAATCTTTGAGTTGCAGCAGCAGCGCTATAGAGAGAGATCTCTCTCTATAGCGCGCAATGAGGACCTCTCCAACTCTTTTTCCCGGGCTGAATCAAGGGCCCAGCACGTCCCTGGCTTGAGGTCCATTGAGGCTCTGCCGTATGAACTGTAGAGATGGCCCGGGACACAAGAGGCCCTGGTACAAAGAGGAGACAATGACCATTCAACCACCCCAACCCCCACCCCCACCCGCTCAGTCACAACACAACAGCTGACCAGCTGACAATGACAGGAGGAGAGACCAGAGGTACACAAGGAGAAGAAAAGAAAGAAGAAGAAGAGGGAGGGAGGGAGGGGGATTAGAGGTGTAAAAGGAAAGTGTCAGACGCTCATTCAGCTCCACGAGAGAGAGAAAGGAGAGAGACAAAGTACAACAATGTGTAAACACAGCAGCAAGATTTGTGAGCTGCTGTGATAGAAGGATATCAAATGGAACGCAACGCAACCAAAGACTACTGTATAGTCCCCCCAGGAATCCGCGGAGAAAAAGTCTTGATTCTGCGGAGAACAATCCTGATTCTGCGGAATTCTGCGGAGAAAAATTCTTGATTCCGTGGACATTAAAAAACAACCTAAAATTACCAGTTATCAAGCTAAAAAATATATAGTTATAATAATCAAGTAAAACCCTTCATGAAATAGCTACAATTAATTGTAAGTAGTGGTTAGAATACCGGTAATATTCGAATAATCATTTTTGAGAATACAAATCTATTCTTTTTTTAATAGTTATTGTTTTTGATAATTACTTTCTGTTGCAAAGACTATATTGTCATCCAAACCATGCCCATAGTAACCACATTTTAGGGGTGTAATATGTATTTATTCTCCTCTGCATTAGCATTGTTATTGCCAGGCATAGAGAGGAACTATAGTTCAGGTCAGGACACAGTTTCTGTCAGGAATGTGGAGACAGTGGGACCATCCAGCGTCAGTGCTAGCAGGAGGGAAGCTAAGCTATTCCCCCAGGCTCTGTACGAGGTGGCCACTGGCCAGACCATGTACACATCATTTTATAATAGTAGTAATGACTACTCCAGCCGCTCTGCCGCCACTCGCAACTGTTATTCCGCGGACGCCAGAAAAGTCCACGAATGGCCGGGGAAATCCGCGGGTGGTCGCGAATTCCGCGATAAATTCCGTGGATCGCGGAATCGCGGATTCCTGGGGGGACTAACTGTATACTTTCTCGATACATGAAAACAACTGTTCCGCCACTTTCAATTGTACATATTTTATTTTGATCGTATTAAATTGATCGATCATATTGTACCGTGTACACTTCTGCTTTGGCAATGTAGACGTTATGTTTTCTCATGCCAATAAAGCCCTTTGAATTGAAATGTAATTGTGAGACAGAGAGAGAGAGAGACAGAGTGAAGAAGAGCGAGGGGGAAAGAAAAGTGAGAGAGGGGGGACAGAAAGAGAGGCAGAAGGAGAAAGAAAGCAGGCTCAGTGTGACAATGGAGAAGAATGAAGTCACAGTAGGTATAGCCAGGGACGTGCTGGCCATTGGGAAAAGCGGGACAACTCCCGAACGGCCGGTTCATTCCCGGCCCGTCCAGGCCGGGCCATTAGGAAAAAATTTAAAAATAAAATGTCGGCCTTCGTTCCATGTTGGGGGCTGGGCGGCCAACAAAGTAAGTCGTCACTGTCGGGCAGAAACCTCGTATCTCCAAGTTTCAAATTTGTAAATTTTTTCGAAAAGCAAAGCCCTGCTTCATCATACAAGGCCGTCGCACAAAAGTAGTGAAAACAGCAGATCTACAAGCACACAACGCCTCGCGGTGCGAGGCGTTGTGTGCTTGTAGATCGGCTGTTTTCACTAGTTTAAATCATTTTTTAAATGATAAATACAAAACAAACGGTTTTGGACATTCAAGGTTTCCACCCAACAACGACGAAATATAACTCATGCAATTGGCCCACTGGCTTGTCACTTGTCATGATCTGAAATGGCAAATCTTTGAGTAGCAGCAGCAGCGCTATAGAGAGAGATCTTCTCTATAGCGCGCAATGAGGGCCTCTACAACTCTTTTTCCCGGGCTGAATCAGGGGCCCAGCACGTCCCTGGGTATAACAGGCTTTCACTGGCTGAATGAGGGTGGAGGCAGGGTGTGTGTGTGTGTGTGTGTGTGTGTGTGTGTGTGTGTGTGTGTGTGTGTGTGTGTGTGTGTGTGTGCGTGTGTGTGTGCGTGTGTGTGTGTGTGTGTGCGTGGAACCCACATGGCTTCTTATTGTAGGAATCAAATAAGTCTTTATATATGGGTCACACTGAGCTAGGGGTTCACTCTCTCTTTACCGTTTAGCTGAGGCGCGAAGTAGGGATGGGACGATATGAAAAAGTCATGTCACGATTATTGTGACTAAAGAAATCGCGATTTTACGATATTATCGCGATAAAATATCCCCAAAATCCATTATCCTGGGGCGGAACATTTGCCAAAAAAAAATAGCAGATCCACAAGATCAAACGCTATTTTTTGGCAAAGAGATTTGGTAGAGAGTGAAAGAAAAGCCTATCAAGTACGTATATTATAAGTACATTTTACCAAAAGAGGGTTTAAGTGGTACCGGATACGCAGCTTGGCAAATGAAAGGTGAATTGATCCCAGTGCATGACGGAGGACGATATCACGGTAAATTAAATCTCCACGATAAGATTATCTCAAGTGTTTTTTTATCACGATAAACGATAATATCGCTTATCGTCCCATCCCTAGTGTGAAGATGATGGAAATAAAGGCTTTTATAATAGCCGGGGAGCCACTGTGCCAAAATGAGAGAAGACCTGTGATGTCATGACATACTCCAAATTTTAGTTTTTCCTATTAATTTGGTCAATACGGTACACAGAATGAGAGGCCTGCTCTGCCGGAAACACTGCGAAAAAAAAGGTTTCCCATTGACTTCACTATACTGGAAAAAAAACACAAAAAAAGTAGCATGTGAGGGGTCAAACTAAGGGTTCTTCATGATTCTGAATCCATTGCAAGCATTTGTTTTGCATGAAAAACATTCCTTGGGCCAGATTTCAGCCTCTCAAACCAGTCATCACTTTTCACCGTTATTTTGGTCCGTTTTCTAGCCCAAGGAATGTTTTTCATGCAAAACAAATGCTTGCAATGGATTCAGAATCATCAGTGTTTGACTGTCTTATTTTTCTTGAAACCTGTCTTGTTTTACCATGTTGTGAAGTGCACAGAGACCCCTCGGGGTGATTTTGTACTATAAATAAAAATAAACTGACTGAAACTGAAACTGAAGAACCCCTAGTTTGACCCCTCACATGCTACTTAAAGCATATTTTTTTTGGTGTGTTTCTTTCCTGTATATTGAAGTCGATGGAGTGAATATACAAATGGCCATAACTTTTTTTTCCGCAGAGTTTCCGGAAGAGCAGGCCTCTCATTCTGTGTACCTTAATGACCAAATGAATAAAAAAAACAAAAATAAAAAGTATGTCATGACGTCACAGGTAAAACCCTATCCTTTGAGCTTTTGGGCCTGTGGCTCCCCGGCTATAAACTGCACACTCACTGTACAACGCATTCTAGGATTGAGGAGAAGCTTATTGAACTGCCTGCCAAGTTAACACAATCACCTGTGAAAGCAAACACAACGCATACAATAATCTGATAGAAACACACACGCACAAAACCACACGCAACCTCAAGGCGTTGTCACGTCACACCAAATCAGCCCTGTTCACTGACGGCTCCAATCCTCGTCAGTGGACCATTCGAGTTGAACCGCATTTGCCCCGCAGTTAACTCTCAAGTACCTGGAACGCGCCCGAGTCGCGTTAGATTTTAACCACTTTAACCATTGTTTTTATGCTTTAACTATTGAAAAACAGCAGATCTACAAGCTCGCAGCACGCTGCGAGCTTGTAGATCTGCTATTTTTGAAAAATCGTGAAAATGTGTGCAAGTCTTTGAATATCTTTGACCCGGTCTTTGACCCGACTTCTAAATCCTTCCTCTAAATCAGCTGTTCTCAAACTTTTTCATGTCAAGGACACCCAAAATTACATGTATTCGGCCGCAGAGCCCCCCCATCTCAAAATATGTTGTTCCAGGGACCCCTCAGAAGCAGAGATTTGAGTTACAAAAGTCTGTTTTGAAAAATGTGCACACATTTTCACGATTTTTCTAAAATAGCAGATCTACAAGCTTGCAGGGCGTTGTGAGCGTGTATATCTGCTATTTTTCATTAGTTAAAGCACTCAATAATTGTAGGCCTAAATGCGTTAAGTGAAGGTCATATCTTGCTTCCTTGGATTCTTTTTGAGCTGACAGGCTATGCTACGGACCGCAACCATCAAACATTATGTAACGCAGGAGGCCTCCTGCATTAGACGACTGAGACTTGTGCCCGACACTTAAGAAGAGCCTGGCAATGTATCTATCCTCCAATGGGGTGTGAACGTTAATGAAGGATATGGGGGAATAATCAATAATAAATGTTCTAAGTGTCAATGTGACTTACTTACATAGGAAAAGATGCTTTCACCTAATCTGTTATTCAGAAGTTATATTTCTGTAAATCAACTCGGTGTGTGTGTGTGTGTGTGTGTGTGTGTGTGTGTGTGTGTGTGTGTGTGTGTGTGTGTGTGTGTGCGCGTGCGTGCGTGCGTGCGTGCGTGTGTTTACTTATTTTCATTTTGATCACCTATTGATTGTTTTGCATATATAAAGTACTTTGAAACTTTGCATTTAAATGTACAATATATATCATCGTTGTTGTTGTTGTTGTTGTTAGGCTTGTCACATGTTACATTATGTTAATCGCAATTATTTTTGCAATTACTTTGGCATAAACGTCATAATCATTTCCATGTTGAAAAAGTTTCATTTTCCAAAACTAGTGGGAATAGCTGGTCTACAAGCACAACGGAGCGCTGTGAGCAGATATTAGCCCATTTAGGCCTAGAATTATTGACTGCTTTAACCAGTGAAAAATAGCAGATATACAAGCTCACAGCGCGGCACCGAGTGCCGCGCTGCGAGCTTGTAGATCTGCTATTTTTGAAAAAGTCGTGAAAATGTGTGCAAATCTATGAATATGTATTTTCAAAGCGAACGTTTATAACTCAGATTTTCCTTCTGGGTGGTCCCTGGAACTAAATATTTTGAGATGGGGGTCCGTGGCCAAATAAATATCATTTTGGGGGTCCTTCACATGAAAAGGTTTGAGAACCACTGACATAGTAGTCTCTCAAGAACAGACTAACTGAGCTCCAGTTAAGTGAAAAAGACCTTTTCTTTGACGATGGCTGGCCAGATTGCTGACAATAGAAACATAGGTTTTTTCCAAAAATCTTAGAAGGATTCAAAAGACACTTAAAGAATCGGGTCAAAATTCTAATTTTCACGATTTTTTAAAAATAGCAGATCTACAAGCTCGCAGCGCGGCACTCGGTGCCGCGCTGTGAGCTTGTATATCTGCTATTTTTTTAAAATATTTAAAGCATAAAATATTGCGTCATAATGTGTTCAGGCCTAAATGGGTTAAAAGTGTATTCATATGTTCCAAGTCCAATGTGCAATGCCAAAAACACAATTATTTGTATGACAATTCATTGTCAACTAAATTGATCATGATCATGACAGCTCTAGTTGCTCCACGGGCTGTCCGTCAGTCACGTCACGTCACACTTTTGCCCCTAACCTCATCTCCGCCACCGTTGCCCTATCCATGCAAAACTTTGCACACACACCCCTTGGCTGCCAAACAACAACCTCCACCCCTCATTTCTCACATGGCCCTCTTCTAGCGCCACCATGAGGCCGATTCTTGCTAAACACATTTTTGGACACTGCTCCTACAGATTTTGGCCTAAAATCACACAAAACAGTACACACTATCTCTAAAGTCATGTCATCAACATGGATCTGTCCCATTTCCCACATTCCCTCCTGATTGGCTACGATTGCCTTCAAAAGTTTGTATATGCAACGTGACAGTCTCCCATTAGGGAGTCTTACTGGTTGTTGTTGTTATTACAAGCATTATGACATAACATGGACTGGCGGTAGATTGCTGAGATAATGCGATTCAGGAAGGTTAGTGGAAACATGACCCATACTTAATACACGTTAGCAAAAGTGAGGATCACAATATCAACAATATCAACAGCACCAACCGTACCCCTTCAAAACATTCATAGAACCATCCCCTTGTAAATGAGACTCAGGCCTCATCTGTTGTACACACAGGCCATTAGGGCAAGTCGCTGGTACGGTTAACAGCCACTCTACATTTCTCTGTAAACACAAAGCCATAAGCCCCGGTGGTCTAATGCAACCGGCCCACCTTCACTTCACTACAGACCTACAGCCATAACAACAGGTACACGGCATGACGGCAGCTACTCACAATATAGTGGGGGGTCCTCAGGTAGGAAAACATGGCTTTGTCAACAGTCCCAGGCTAACCAGACCGATGGGAGAGACCTGACCGGTACAATGCTGTCCAGGTCGATGGCCTTGCCTCTCTCTCTCCTGCCTAACTGACACACGCAGAATGACAGCGGCGTCTGCGCACCGATTAGAGGATCTTAACATTTCTATTTATGGCTCGTTGTGCTCTCCTTAAATAGGAGCACTCATTAGCTGATTGACCTCAGCCACTGAGACAGTGGAGCATGGGTGTCGCACCAAGTTCTGGGCCCTGGGTACAAGGATTCACTGCGGGCCCCCCCCGTGAATGTTCTTCAAAGGGGGAACTGGGAAACGCATTATTACGCATTGTTTTGTGCTTTAACTATTGAAGAATAGCAGATATACAAGCTCACAGCGAGCTTGTAGATCTGCTATTTTTTGAAAAATCTTGAACATTTTGTGCAAGTCTTTGAATAGTTCAAATCCTTCGAAGGTTTTTTGAACAAACCTATGTTTCCATGTCAGTGGTGCTCAAACCTTTTCATGTGAAGAACCCCAAAAGTGATATGTATTTGGCCACGGACCCCCATCTGAAAATAATTAGTTCCAGGGACCCCCCCAGAAGCAAAATTTGAGTTACAAATGTTCGCTTCAAAAATACATATATTCAAAAATTACTTTTCAAAAATAGCAGATATACAAGCTGGCAGCGCGGCACTCGGTGCCACTCTGTGAGCTTGTATATCTGCTATTTTTTTCAATAGATAAAGTATAAAATAATGAAGGCCCCTCCACCTTGGGCCCTAGTAACTCGGCCCCACTTTCCCCCCCCTTGTGACGCCCCTGCCCCCTGAGACAGAGAGGAGTGAGACAAATAGAGAAGAGAGAGAGAGAGGGAGAGAGAGAGAAAACAGAGCCTGGTGGAGGGGAGGAGGGTGAGTGGAGTGCTAAATGGGTGGCCGTGCTCTCAGGTCACCCAGCAGGCCGCAAGGAGTCAAAGTTCACATTAGTACAACGGTGCGTGGCTGGATTTTTAAACTATAGAAACAGGAACAGATTGAGAAAACACACACACACACACGCACACGCACACGCACGCACGCACGCACGCACGCACGCACGCACGCACACACACGCGCGTACGTTACTGCTGCTCAAATTCACCGCTCAAATTTTTTGGCAAAAGTTCCGCCCCAAGATAATGGATGTTGGGGATACATCCATTATCCACGTTTTTGGTCACAATAATGGTGACCAGTAAACTTCATTATGGTCCCATCCCAAGTACATACAGGCAGGGGTGTCGCACCACATTCTGGGCCCCGGGTACAAGGATTCACTGTGGGGCCCCTGTGCTTTAACTATTGAAAAATAGCAGATATACAAGCTCACAGCGCGGCACCGAGTGCCGCGCTGTGAGCTTGTAGATCTGCTATTTTTGAAAAATCATATTTCAAATCTTTCTAAGGTTTTTTTGAAAAATCTATGTTTCGATGTCAGCTCAAACCTTTTCATGTGAAGGACCCCCAAAATGATATGTATTTGGCCACGGACCCCAATCTCAAAATATTTAGTTCCAGGGACCACCCCCAGAAGCAAAATTTGAGTTACAAATGTTCGCTTAAAAAATACATATATTCAAAGATTTGCACACATTTTCACGACTTTTCAAAAATAGCAGATCTACAAGCTCGCAGCGCGGCACTCGGTGCCGCGCTGTGAGCTTGTATATCTGCTATTTTTCAATAGCTAAAGTATAAAATAATGAAGGCCCCTCCACCACCTTGGGCCCTAGTAACTCGGTCCCACTTTCCTACCCCTTGTGACGCCCCTGCATAGAGGCGTTGAGGAACAACAGGCTTCAATCGGCTCGGTTCACACAAGACACAACACGGCACCCCGGGGATGCTAATGCTAATGCTAATGTGACAAAACAAAAACAAAAGCATTTGGACAACTGTCAACTAAAACCCTTGCTTTAGTTTTTACACAACAACAACAGCAATCAGGGAATTGGGGAAATCGACAGTGGCTTTTTTTCCCCCCTCTCTCTTGTTGAGCGGCAGAAGGAGATTATAGAGATTAGATTTAGGGAGTTAGTTCATGTCATTCTGGTGCCAGGCAGCTGCCTGTGACACCAAAAGGCCACAGCTGACAGTGAGTTAAATTGAATCTCCTCGTATGCCTAATAAAAGAAGGTCAATGAAGATAGAGACAGTGACACTGATGACAATGATAATGATACCTCATTAAAATGGGGAATATCTATCTATCTATCACGCAACCACAAGCATGGTGGAGGGGAACGGTCTGGTTGGTGTGTTGGGTTCATCTCATTGAGGAAATGAATGATACACTAATTCAGGATCAGAATCCCAACTAAATTAACCCATTTAGACCTGGAACGTGAATCTGTGTTACTTTAGATTTGAACCACTTTAACCATTATTTTATGCTTTAACTATAGAAAAATAGCAGATATACAAGCTCAAATCTGTTATTTTTTAAATAAATGTGAAAACCTGTGCAAGTCTTTGAATATTTTGACTAAAGGTTTAAAAAAACAAACAAAAAAAAAACACGTTTCTATCATCAGTGATGCTCAAACTTTTTCATGTCCAGGACCCCCAAAATTATAGGTATTTGGCCGCGGACCCCCATTTCAAAGAATGACAAGATACATACAAAACACAATAAAACATTATAAAGTCAGTTCATTCAGTTATGCCTTTACTATGATTTCTGTGGCGCTGCAGGGAGAGAGGGAGGGGGGGGGGGGGGACACAGAGCTAGTGAGCGAGTGTGTGTGCGTGCGTGCCTGTGGAGTGAAACGTGAGGCAAATTCCTGAGAGGTGTGAAACTGGACACGTAAACCATGTTGTATGCACACACACACACACACACACACACACACACACACACACACACACACACACACACACACACACACACACACACACACACACACACACACACACACACACACACACACACACACACACACACACACACACACACACACACACACACACACACACACACACACACACACACAAAGAGGAGATAGATAAGGAAATACTAATCTAATCTAGAATGCACCAACAATCAGTGATATGGTGATTTAACAGCATGTTTGCTATGAACACCACAGTTTATAAAATACTCAACGAATGAACGAAGCGATTCCAAATAAACAATGACTTAATCCTGCACTTAGTGCGTAGCCTCGCGTAGCCAGACAATATCACTGCATGGATATTAGTCTGGTTCTTCTCAGTGTTATTGTTTTGTCCAAGGGGCGGTTACAAAAAGATTCAAACAGACTCTATTGGTTAGACCTTACAACCAATCAGAGAAGCGCAAATACTGGGCCATCGTTGGTTTCCCACAACCTAAAGCCTAGCCTACATTTGCATAAATGGGCTCCTGGTTCCTCACAACTTGTGATACGTATATATATCAATATTTGAATAAATGAGCAGGGCCAGACCTAATCTGCAAAAGGCAAATTTGCAATGGCAGATTCGTCTGGCTATGTGAGGCTAATTAGTAATACCATACTTCAAAGACAGGCTCGGTCACTGAATTAAAATGTTGTGATAGACAATGATTTATTTATTTATTTATTTTTCTCTCCGATTTAGTCGTTCCAATGCCAATTAATTCCTCCCCCTACACATTTGTGCGTCACTGCTGTTGCATCCAACTGGCTCACCTGCTAGTGACGAGCACAAAGCCTTCGTCCTGTTCCTCCCGCCCTAATAGGGATGGGACGATATGAACATTTCATATCACGATTATTGTGACAAAAGAAATCGCGATTTACGATATTATCGCAATAATCAAAATGCATTATCCTGGGGCGGAACATTTCCCAAAAACAATGCCGATCTACAAGCTCACAAAGCTGTAGATCGGCTATTTTTTGGCTTTTTTTTTTTGGCAAGACATTTGATAGAGAGTGAAAAGATTACTATCAAGTACGTATATTATAAGTACCTTTTACCAATTATAGAGGGTTTAAATGGTACCGGCTATGCAGCTCGGCAAATAAAAGATGAATTGATCCCAGTGCATGACGGAGGACGATATTACGATAAGTTAAATCTCCACGGTACAATTATCGCGAGGGTTTTTTATCACGATAAACGATAATATCGCGTATCGTCCCATCCCTACGCCCTACACTCCATGCTGACCGGTGCTGCCCCAACCCCCAAACAAGGGCCCACAATTTTGTTCGTATATAGCAATGGTCTTCAACAGGGCGTCCGGGACCCCTAAGGGGTCCACAGAGTTACTACAGGGGATCCTCCAAATCTTTCAATCCTTTTTATATTAACAACTTGAACCCTAGTGTCCATATTCTGAGAACTGTAGCCAAAAATAGCAGATCTACAAGCTCACATTTCACCCATAGCTTCTTTTGATAGGCTGATTTGTTGAGACTCGTTTGATTGACTGCTGCTGAGCCAATCAAACGACGCTATGGGAAGATGAACAGGGACAGACAGGCAATTACAGGTACTGCCACCTTCTGGGGAAACCCAGGACTACAGTTATGCACAGAGCCTATTAAAACACAACCTCTGCCAAAAAAATACCCCTTTGTAGGGCTTCTCTGCCATGCCCGAGGAACCCGAAGATTTAATAAGCTTTAATTAAAAAATAATAATTTATCGAAGCCGAACTAAAATAGGCCGGAACTAATGCTCCGGGATCGGTTTCTACCCAGACACATTATGGAGCGGACCGATTAACATTGAGGCCGCAAACCGGAAGCGGATGGTCCGTCCTCTATTCCGGCCCATTAGCTTTCTGTGTAAACACCACGGCTTACAGATGGGGAACGGATTGATCAATTGAAAAAGTTTCAACGGATTTGAGAAGCTGATGGAATACGCGAACACACGATGCATAGCCGTGTCCGATCACGCACGATGGGAACTGGATTAGCGCCCGCGTTAGCACGTAGGAGAAGCCAGCAGTGAAAGACATAGAAAAATCTTCGGGCTCCTCGGCCGTAAACTACGAATGAGTTAAAAGAGGGAGGATGCAAAAACTTTCCATGCGAGCCCAGGATGAGTGGTAGGCACTGCCTACCAGTCCCGTGGCTCAGCTGGTGGGTGGGCACTGCCTTGTAATCACCACAAGCCGCTTCTTGTCTGGGCAGAGAGGAGTTTCATTTGGAGCTACACCTGAAGCCGCAGCGTGGTGTGTACTAATCTGCAGGAGACTGAGAGAGACACGGTGTACCTCGTGTGTGTTCCAAACTGACTCTCCACCGTTCAAACTGAGGATGAGTCATTAGTGTTCGGAGAGAACGCACGTCGGAGCCCCCACTGTGCGTGCGTGTTTGTGTCTGTGCATGTGCATGTGCGTGTGTGTGTGTCGGTTGCAGTGTCTCAAACGTATTAACGCAAGGTGAATCAGTTTAATTGAAAATCGAACGCGGGGAGAAAAGTGCTTCTTATCTCACCGCACAGTATGTGCTTTCAGTACGGCAGTGCATTACCCCAGATGATGGCACACACAAACCACTGCCAGCTGGAGTGGGCGCGTGTAGCTCGTGCGTGGGTGCACAGCCGCGGTATGCGCTAGCGTACATGTGTATGCGTGTGTGTGTGTGTGTGTGTGTGTGTGTGTGTGTGTACATTATGTGTCAGCTCTCATGATGTGGATTCTGAAGCTCCAGATTTAATGATCGCAGCTCTACAGAATGTGACCCAGTTAACTGCCACCCTTCCACCCTGGAGGTTGAAGTGGCATCGTTCCACACACCTCACCCTCCTCTCCCTCTCTCTCTCAATCTCTCTCTCTCTCTCTCTCTGTTTCTCTTTCCAGCATGGGTGCTGCACCCAATTCTGGGCTCTGGGTACTTTAACAATTGAAAAAGAGCAGATATACAAGCTCACAGCGCGGCACTCAAGCTTGTAGATCTGCTATTTTTTCTTCTAAGGTTTTTTTTGAAAAACCTATGTTTCTATGTCAGTGGTGCTCAAACGTTTTCATGTGAAGGACCCCCAAAATGATATGTATTTGGCCACGGACCCCCATCTCAAAATATTTAGTTCCAGGGACCCCCCCCCAAAGCAAAATTTGAGTTACAAAATGTTAGCTTCAAAAATACATATATTCAAAGATGTGCACACATTTTCACGACTTTTCAAAAATAGCAGATCTACAAGCTCACAGCGCGGCACTCGGTGCCGCGCTGTGAGCTTGTATATCTGCTATTTTTCAATAGTTAAAGCATAAAATAATTCCAGGACCCTGCTTTCCAGCACACACTCCAACTTCAACCCTGATTAATAATGAATTAATAAATAATTAATTAATAATTAATTAATAACGCTGCATCGCAAGTTCTCACGACGAGACCGACAAACAAGGATCATATCACTCCAGTTCTCAGATCTGTACACTGGCTTCCTGTCAATCAACAAATTGAATCACACCAGTGTGAACCGAGCGGTGGTGTCCATTAATTTCAAGGCTGTGTGTGTGTGTGTGTGTGTGTGTGACTGTGTGTGTGTGTGTGTGTGTGTGTGTGTGTGTGTGTGTGTGTGTGTGTGTGTGTGTGTGTGTGTGTGTGTGTGTGTGTGTGTGTGCATGCATGTACAATACATTTCAAGGCTGCTCAACAGCACCTCTCTGGTCACTCAACGGTATTGCAGTACTGTACAGAAACGCACACACGCATACACACACGGCCACGCTATGGAGACGGTGTGACCACCGCTCAAATACTACTGTTGGTTTACAAAGCTTTGGTTTTAGGGCCAAAATGCATTTGTGATCTTGTACTACACCAATGAATCAGTTGATCTGGGACAGGTCTGCATTCTGTCCCCAGAATCAGAATAGGCTCTATGCATATACGCCATTTTGTTCTACTTCCGGGTGTCTTTCGACTTCCTTCACAGGTGTTACTGATGATACTAATGAAGGCTCTGTTTGATTTATTGTACAGTGGTTCTTTAATTTCAAGGACCCCCATAACTCTAGACAAATGGAATCAACAAATGGAATCAAATGGACCCTTGCGGGTCCATTTGCTTCCATTTGTACACTCTCAGAGTTACACACCTGTATGGGGACATTTGGAACCCACTCAAGGACACTTTGAGACCCACTGGTGTAGCAGAGTGTTTCCAGTGAGCCAACAAGCACAATAGCAGCACCCTGACTCTGTTTGACCAGAATGGAACAGACCCTTCATTAGTATCATCGGTAACACCTGTGAAGGAAGTCGAAAGACACCCGGAAGTAGAACAAAATGGAGTATATGCATAGAGCCAATTAAACAGTGAGAAAAACCGTGAGAAAAAATATACACCCAGAAAACATACACTGAAAACTCTGCACCTCTTGCAGATTATCTTGTACTTCTATTGCACTTTAACGTTTAATGTTTTGTGTGAAGCACGCAGGCCCGGATTTATATGACATGAGGCCCCTGGGCAAGGGGAAATAAAGAGGCCCTCGTGCGCACGCAAAAATTCCACCTCCGGTCCACCTGACCACACCGTGACCTCACCTCCGGACCGGCCCGTGCATAATCTGACTGTGTATCCTCATTGGCTCATTGGAAGGGTCTAAAGCGGATACAGAAGTGGGGTTTATGTGCATGTGTGTTAGCCTGGGGCCAGCCTAGATACTAATGCATCTAGCTAACTAACTGCAGTATCTACCTTGTTTTAACATGGCTGGGATGTCTAGCTCCAGCTAGGCTACATGTGTGTAGCCTATGTGTGTGGAAAGTACCGGATACATAGAGTGGGCGGGCTTTAGACTGCACTAAGCTTTCAGAGCAGCTACATGCAGTGCAGCCAGCAGAGCAGAAGCTCTCAATGTTATTACCATAATAAAACAAAATGTACTGTAACTAAACACAAATATCACTTCATTTGGATTGCAATACTTTAAAATTTCATCATTAAATTAATTCATTCAGGGACTTTTCAAATGGCTTCCAAGTTCCACACCGCCTCCCTCTCCAGACTTCCATGTAATTCATAGTGCACGGATCATGCACGCCCATGCCTAGATCATGCACCACGTGTGTGCACACTGTTAACAGCTTTCAAACAAAAAAATCTGAATGGAAATCCGTTCAGGCATTCATGAGCTAGCAGCCATTATGTTTTCTTGAAATGTAAACAAACATGGCTGCCATGTTTGAAAGATGGGGTTGGTATGGGGGTTAAACATGGAATTTCGCGATTGCGATCATGCTTACCACATTTTTTGGGGTCCAAATTTATTTTTTTTTTTTAGGCCCCCCTTCCCCTGAGGCCCCTGGGCACGTGCCCACCCTTGCCCAATGGTAAGTCCGGCCCTGGAAGCACGCTGAATTGCCTTGTTGTTGAAACACACTATACAAGTGAACCTGCCTTGCCTTAGGGCAGTGGTTCTCAACCTGTGGCCACATAGTGTCCAATATTAGAGGCAGAAAGGCCATAGTGTGGAATATTAGAGGCAGAAAGGCCATAGTGTGGAATATTAGAGGCAGAAAGGCCATAGTGTGGAATATTAGAGGCAGAAAGGCCATAGTGTGGAATATTAGAGGCAGAAAGGCCATAGTGTGGAATATTAGAGGCAGAAAGGCCATAGTGTGGAATATTAGAGGCAGAAAGGCCATAGTGTGGAATATTAGAGGCAGAAAGGCCATAGTGTGGAATATTAGAGGCAGAAAGGCCATAGTGTGGAATATTAGAGGCAGAAATTGTGAAAATAGCAGATCTACATGCTCACAACGCCTCGTAATGCGAGGCGTTGTGAGCACGAAGATCTGCTATTTTCACAATAGAACTGTGTTATACAAAATTAATGCCTCAACTCTTAGTGCTTGTCAGGGTAGGGGGGGAGGGTCCCCAATTAAAATATGATTATTATGGTGGTTGAGGCCAGAAAAGGTTGAGAACCACTGCCTTAGGGCACCTGTTTGAGGTGTGTGTGTGTGTGTGTGTGTGTGTGTGTGTGTGTGTGTGTGTGTGTGTGTGTGTGTGTGTGTGTGTGTGTGTGTGTGTGTGTGTGTGTGTGTGTGTGTGTGTGTGCGCGTGTGTGTGCGCGTGTGTGTGCGCGTGCGCGTGAGTGTGTGCGTGCAACCGTAGCCTAAATTATTCAGCTCCCCGGTTGGTATCAGCCTCCCCGGAGCGCTGATTGGGTCCCCTGGTGGAGTGGAGGATGTACAGACTGCGTGTGCAACACTTCAACAGACCAGTGGTGGAGAAATGTACTAGGGATGTGACGATATGAACATTTCATACCAGTAAGACTCCCTAATCAGGAGAGCAGCGTGATTTGAGAGCAAAATGTGTAGGAGCAGTGTCCAAAAAAGTGTTTGAAAAAATCTGCCTGATGGTGGCGCTATATGGGACGCTAGAAGAGGTTCATGTGAGAATTGATGGGTGGAGGTTGTGGTTTGGCAGGCAAGGAGTGTGTGTGCAAAACCTGGCATGGATCGGGGCAACGGTTGTGGTCATATGAGCAGGGCAAAAGTGTGACGTCTGACTGACAGACAGACTGACAGACAGCTGGTCGAGGTTTTGATAGTAACTGCGATCTGACGGTCGCAATCATGATTATTGTGACCAAAGAAATCGCAATTCACGATATTATCGCGATAACCAAAATAGCCCCAACATCCATTATCCTGGGGCGGAACGTTTGCCAAAAAATAGCAGATCCACAAGATCGTCTATTTTTTGGCAAAGAGATTTGGTAGAGAGTGAAAAAAAGATATTGCATCAAGTACGTACGTTATAAGTACGTTTTACCAATTATAGAGGGTTTAAGTGGTACCGGATGTGCAGCTCGGCAAATTAAAGGTGAATTGATCCCAGTGCATGAATTGAAAGTTGCATGACGGAGGACGGTTTCACGATAAATTAAATCTCAACAATACGATTATCGTGAGTGTTTTTTATCACGATAAACGATAATATCCCTAGAGTGCAACACTTCAACAGACCAGTGGTGGAAAAAGTACTTAGATATTTTATTAAAGGACAACATTGTTTTTTTACAACAAGGGTTCATATTTTAGATTGTAATTAGAGAAAAGAAAAAGTGAGTGTTAAAATGTTTTCATTTGCTTCGTTAGGGCAGTCACGATTAATACATAATCGTCTAATCGCGATTATTTTTCATATTCGCGATTATCGTCAATTATCTAATTTAATTAAAAAAGTAGTGAGTTTTGACAATAAAACCATTCTTAAACAAGTTAAACTTCACGTCAACACTTGCATTCTTGAATGCGCCTCCTCCTTCTTGACACAGGGACCCGTGAACGCTCAATGCTGGTCCTCCTCAGTCAGTCAACACAACGCACTGCCGTCACACAGCACAGGCAGGCTGGCTGGCTAACAAAAAATGCTTAAAAAGTTTGTTTCAACCGATTCGATCAATTACTTTTTCCAGATGGTCGGAACAGACACAAGTACCATACACATCCCGGGACTATATTCCTTTTGATACGATACAGAAAAAGGCGTTCACTTTCGTTTCAACACAGAGGACTGGAGTCAATGCCTTTACTGCATCTTAGCTTAGCACTGCTGCTCTGCTGTGGAGGATGATGATGATGATGATTACACACAGACGGCGACTAGCTATAGATGTTGGATCGTGTCGTGATAAACATTATAGGCTACTGTTGCTATTTTCAGCTGTCGGCTATTTTTGCAGTTGTCTGCTATTTTCACAACGCGACGCCTTGTGAGCATGTAGATCGGCTATTTTCACAACGCACCGCTACGCGTTGTGAGCTTGTAGATCGGCTATTTTCACAACGCAACGCGACGCGTTGTGAGCTTGTAGATCGGCTATTTTCACAACGCACCGCGACGCACTGTGAGCTTGTAGATCGGCTATTTTCACAACGCACCGCGACGCGTTGTGAGCCTGTAGATCGGCTATTTTCAAATAGCTATGGTATAAAATAGGGCTAAAGTTAGCAAGTAAATGTACTTAATAGTTACTTTACAGTTTACACCACTGAACTGATGTTTAAAATGCAATTAAATTGCTCTTCATTAAGGTACAGTATGAGTATGAGCTCAAAACCTATTATCATAGTGGCATAAAATGAAGGGGGGAAACTAGTAAGACACCTGAGGGTGGAATGCGACCTCAGGGTGACATGCGACAAAAGGGCGAGGTCGCGCCAATTCTTGACTATATCTGGCCAACCACAGCGTTTCTCTGACGATTCTAGTTGTTATCATTCTGGGGGGAGTTTGTTCATGTTTTTGTGAGGGTATCAACCCTAGGAGACACGGGGAGAACATGCAAACTCCACACAGAAAGGCCCTATCGCCAACCCCACCTAGGGTGTGAGCGATAGGGCCTAAACATGGAGATGTGGAGAACACTATATATGAAGATAGTCCAGTCCATCATGTCATATGGGACTACCGTCATAGACAGTAGCCATTGTTAGGCCGGAGTCAATGGCTGTCTGTCTGACTGTCTGTACAGGAAGTGATGTCACATGACATACTTTTTATGCCCATATATGAGTCATTCTGTACCACATCTCCATGTTTAGGCCAAACAGGTTTGCTCCATTTCTCCATGTATAGGTCCAAATGACCTCGCCCTAAAGGGCGAGGTCGCGCCAATTCTTGACCATCTGGCCAACCACAGCGTTTCTCTGACGATTCTAGTTGTTGTCATTCTGGGGGGAGTTTGTTCATGTTTTTGTGAGGGTATCAACCCTAGGAGACACGGGGAGAACATGCAAACTCCACACAGAAAGGCCCTATCGCTCACACCCTAGGTTGGGCCTTTCTGTGTGGAGTTTGCCTAAACATGGAGATGTGGTACAGAAGGACTCATATATGGGCATAAAAAGTATGTCATGTGACATCACTTCCTGTACAGACAGTCAGACAGACAGCCATTGACTCCGACCTAACAATAGCTACTGTCTATGACGGTAGTTCCATATGACATATTGGACTAGACTATCTCCATATATAGTGTTATCCACATCTCCATGTTAGGACTCATATATGGGCATAAAAAGTATGTCATGTGACATCACTTCCTGTACAGACAGTCAGCCATTGACTCCGGATTAACAATGGCTACTGTCTATGACGGTAGTCCCATATGACATATTGGACTAGACTATCTCCATATATAGTGTTATCCACATCTCCATGTTTAGACAGCCAATGACTCCGGCCTAACAATGGCTACTTTCTATGACGGTAGTCCCATATGACATGATGGACTGGACTATCTCCATATATAGTGTTATCCACATTTCGTGTAGCCGCCCTGTACAGGAAGTGATGTCACAACTCGCTGACATCACACTGACATCACAGAGGATACGGACGGTCACGAGGATACGGAAGGAAGGAAGGACACTCAAGTGACACGGTTCTTCAGAGTATATGCGACCTTCGGTCGCAAAAAGACGATATATTCGCCAATCACCGATTATTTGTATGACGATTAATCGTCTGGAGAAAGTCCTAATCGTGACAGCCCTATGCTTCGTTCTATTGTTTTATCGCATTTACCGTGCTAAAATGTGGGGCATGCTTACGCATGGGGGCATGCGTACAAGTGGCTAAATATGTATTTTTAGACACAATAAGCCAGCAATTTCTTTATTGCTATTTACAGTAATACTTCTAGCCCCCATAAGTCACATCCAACCATGAAAGGTTGCGTTGTATCTTGTGAATGGGCTTATTCTGTGTAAAATGACATATTTAGCCACGCATTCCCCCAACCACTGAAATAAGAATCTCTAAAACAATAGAAAGAAGTAAATGAAATCCTTTTAACACTCATCTTTTATATTCTTTAATTACAATCTAAAATATGAACCCTTGTTGTAAAAAACTAAAGTTGTCCTTTAAGTTAAAGTATCAATATTGAGGGGCGCCCGCTGGCCTACTGGTCCAGGCGCATACCACTTAGGCATGGATGCCTGGTGGCGTCGCCGGTTCGATAACATGACGTTGGGTGTCAGATGTGAAAAGTGATGGATAATGAGCTATGCACACACGAATGAGACAACAATGGCTAAAAGATCTTGTTATCGTCGCCTGATAGGAAGGAATGGCTACACCAACACCACTCTGAGAAAACAAACAAAATGAGATGTCTAAATGTCAGTAGGAGATCCTTATCGGGTGCTGCGCTGCCATTTACCCACCGGGAGACAGGAAGGGAGAGCAGGATGGATGGAGACTGACAGAGCAGGCCAGAGCAGGGGCGTCACAAGGGGGGGAAAAGTGGGACCGAGTTACCAGGGCCCAAGGTGGAGGGGCCTTCATTATTTTATACTTTAGCTATTGATAAATAGCAGATATACAAGCTCACAATGTGGCACCGAGTGCCGCGCTGCAAGCTTGTAGATCTGCTATTTTTGAAAAGTCGTGAAAATGTGTGCAAATCTTTGAATATAATTATGTCATTTTTAAGCGAATGTTTGTACGGTAACTCAAATTTTGCTTCTGCGGGGGTCCCTGCCTGGAACTAAATATTTTGAGCTGGGAGGATGTCATTTTGGGGGTCCTTCATGTGAAAAGGTTTGAGCATCACTGACAGAAACAGGTTTTTAAAAAAAAACCTTCAAAGACATTTTTTTTTTTTAAATAGCAGATATACAAGCTCGCAGCGCGGCTGTGAGAATTTGGTGTGACACCCCTGGGCCAGAGGGAGGCGGAGGGGGAGCGAACACACCTGATGATGATGATGATGATGATGATGATGATGATGGAGAGAATGAGGGACAGCGAACGGACGGAGCAAGAGAAAAGGATTGTTGGAGGGAGAGGTTTAATTATAGGTTATCTCGTAAAAGCTATGGACGCAGAGAGCCCGACCGACAGCCATGGTCATAATTTGTCTTCAGTAAATCAGTCAGTGTTCATAAAGGCTGTGGCGATGACCAATTATTATGGCCCTATGGGCTTTTCCATAGACAGTAGCTGGGTCGGGTTTCTAAGAGGCTGAGAGAGAGACCCCCTGTGGAGCCTGAAAATGGAATTGGAGAACTTGAGAGAGAGAGAAAGAGAGAGAGAGCGAGAGAGAGAGACTACAGAAACACAGCAGGGTCTAGGACACACATGGATGACAACATAAGCCCCGGGGGCCGGACCCGGCCCTTTGACCATCTCAATCCAATGACAACCCTAAAGGCCTAAATCAGAAATTAGCCTACAAAAACAAATATGTTGCTGTACATGTACTGTAAGCCCCTCCCATACACTAAAATGTGTTCCCGGCCTGAAATTAATATTGACCATTTGAGTACGTACCTGTATACCTCTGTATGATGTTTTATGTTTATAATGTAACAGTGAAATAGTCAACCTTGAGTTCTTATTTATAACATTATCTAATGTGTTTTATCAGTGACCTATGGAGTGGTGCATGTCAGATAAGATACAGTATAAATGTATGGCTCATTTAAAAGATGATATGGCATTGACGCATATTCTTTTATGTAACTAATAAACTATAATATCTTTATTGTAGGCCAGAGTACATGAGTACTTTAATAATATTGACGATATTTATATGTTGGATATCAGTGACTCACAACGTATTAACTGTCTATTTGAAAAACATGTATTTAAACTGGCAAACTACTTTGAGAAAGCCTGGGACTTGAGAAAAAAAGCATTGTACAACCAGTAGGGGTTAAGTACCATATGCTCTGTTTTGCTTTATTTTATTATTATTTTGTTTTCCCCCCGCTGGTATCTATGTTGTAGCCTATACTGGTAACGGATGTATAGAAAAAAGAAAAAGGAATGTATCTAAGAATATTGTAGCCTTTTTGAAAAGGTGTCATATAATCCCATGAGGGATGGGCCACGAGGTGGCATGACACTCAAATAAAATTATTCATTCATTCATTCAGTACTCGTCATGAGAGGACCTCATTGTACTCTGGCATGTCTAAATTGTCTAATTTATGCAGTTTTAACATCATTCTTATGTGTTTCAAGTTTCAATTCAATTGTACAACATGTGTGGCCCTTCACTTACAGTACCGTATTTTCCGGACTATAAGGCGCATTTAAAGCCTTTAATTTTCTCAAAAAACTACAGAGCGCCTTATAGTCCAGTGCGCCTTATATATGGATCATTCATTGACACTGACATTCCCTTTAGCACAGCTCCATCTGTTGGCTGCATAACACAACGGTAGCGTCTATTATGTGCACCTTATAGTCCGGTGCGCCTTATATATGAAAACAGTTCGAAAATAGACCATTCATTGACAGTGCGCCTTATAGTCCGGTGCGCCTTATAGTCCGGAAAATACGGTACTTTAACGTAGTCAGTAAGGCCCTCTGAAAATAAATGCTGCCCACCCCTGGTCTAGGACAACAAGCCCCATCTCCACCACCCCAGACACAGGTATAGGAGGGGTTTTCAGAGAAATAAATGTAAAAAAATATAAAACACAAAATGTCAACGTCTATAGGGCATAGCAGTGGGCAGTGGTTTACTGGTGCCACTAACAAAGACATTTGATAAGGAGTGAAAAAAGACTGTATCAAGTACGTATATTATAAGTACCTTTTATCAATTATAGAGGGTTTAAATGGTACTGGATATGAAGCTCAGCAAATAAAAGGTGAATTGATCCCAGTAAATGACAAGAGGACGATATCACGATAAATTAAATCTCCACGATACGATTATCGTGAGTGTTTTTTATCACGATAAACGATAATATCGCTTATCGTCCCATCCCTACATAGGATCCCATTTTTTGTCGAGAAAGAACACCACACCCAGACTCTGTAGATAATAGTGAGGTTTGTACACGTTCACCAAGAAGGCAGAACCAGGGGTCATCACTATCAACGAATACATCAATGAATCACTGATCAGAGCAATGATGATGACATACACTCACCATAGTGTGATGTCACATCACATTTGTCATCTCTGACTAAATAACAACTCAAACGCCAGTAATGTGAGCTATAGTTAGCTGCACACAATCATGAAGGCATGATGACAGACAAACCATCAGTGGACTTTAAGGCTTAATCAGAAGTTTGGCCAAAGGTAAGCTAGGCGGTGGACATTGCGCTTGTCTGTTATGTCCTTATGTACGTATGTAATCCTGTTTTATTCCTTGTATATGTTTCACATATTTGGCTGCTGTGTCGCAAGACAAATTTCAGTGTGAACAGACAATAAAGTACTATATCATATCATATCATATCATATCATATCATCATATCATATCACAAGGCTCTTCAACAGGGGGTCCGGGACCCCTAGAAGGTCCTCAGAGTTACTACAGGGGGTCCTCCAAATCTTTGTGGTGGTAACCTTTTCCGCTTTTTTTTATATTAACCACTTGAACCCTAGCGTCCATATTCTGAGAACTTTAGCCACAAATAGCCGATCTACAAGCTCACAACGCCTAGCAGCGCGAGGCGTTGTGAGCTTGTAGATCGGCTATTTTCGGCAAAGAGGTTTGGTGTAGAGGGGGAAAAAGAGCAGACCAAGTACAGACCAAGTAGAGAGTATGTTTATTAACACATGGAAGCCAAGGTTTCTAACATTTCTAGCTGTTGCTGTTGCCGTTCACTTACGCTTTAATTTTGAAGAGCCTCGGATGCTTTGTGCGTGTGCACGTGAGTGTCCACTGACGATTGAGGAGGATAATCCATACATTTTGTTTACAAACGCTCGCGAAACTAAAATCCAAACCGGGGCCGACCATCGCGGTAAAGTGTTGCCGTGAAAACAGGCAGATCTCTCTTTCCCTGGCGTTCTTTGCACCTTATTCATAGATAAAGCCCTTTTTATGTTTCAGCATAGAATAGAAATCAATGGAGCCTAGACGCGCCATTTTGTGTCTCTGCGAGCCACGTTATGACGTATGGACCAGGGTCTTTCACAGGGAACACAACATGCGCGCAGCAGCACGCTGCACAGTTAACCCTTTGTCTCGTTCCTGAGCGAGACAACTACTTTTGGCACAGCGACCTCCAGTGGCCGTATACACTGATGATCGTGCTGTATAACGATGAAACTATAATATGGAATCTATGAACAGGTTGTGGGGAGTCCCTGCTTCATCTCTCTCTCTCTCTCAACTAAGGGGTCCCTTGGCCTGAAAACGTTGAAGACCCCTGTACTCATATCATATATATGTGGAAAAAAGCTGTCCAATCTACATACAGCATATGAGCCCACATACTAGGGCTGTCACAATTATTACATAATCGTCTAATCGCAATTATTTGAGGTAATCGCGATTATTTTGCATAATCGTCATAATCGTTTCCATGTTGAGAAATGTTAATATAGTTTCAAACACTTTTAAAAAGTAGTGGAAATAGCAGATCTACAAGCTCACAACGCGTCGCGATGCGACGCGTTGTGAGCTTGTAGATCGGCTATTTCCACTATCAATGTTATTTTTTAAGTATAAAGTTGTAAAATATGCCTGTAATTTATTTGTATATTTAGGTTATGTGTCATCTCTACCATGTGCAACTTCAAAGCCTACAAGTCAAACAAAAATGTAATTGTCAACGAAAAAACACAATTAAATCGTTGATCGCAATTATTTGAGCGACAATTAATCGTCATGTATAATATCATATTGTGACGGCCCTACCACATACCATGACTCAGGGTGTTTGGGCATGTGTGTTGGCGGGCTGGGGGGGGCGGGGTGATGGGAGGGAGGGGGACACTCGGTGCAAGCGGGTGACAGAGGGACGCATTGTGCTGACTGGAGCATTGTGTCCCTGTGCTCATATGGGTCAGGGGTCACCCAGGTCGTCCCACACTGCAACCCAGGGCCCTGCCAAGCCCCTCCATGTGTCCAGTGTCCACCCGCCCCCACAACCCCCCCTCCCCCCTCCAGTGGTGTAAAGTAACTAACTACATTTACTTAAGTACTGACTGTACACTTTTGAGTTATTTGTACTTTACTTGAGTAAGTCCGATTTCCGATTTACTTCTACTCCGCTACAGCTCGGATCCAAAAGGTTGTGCTTTTACTCCACTACATTTATTTGAAAACTTTAGTTACGAGTTACTTTGTAGATTTTGATTATTATTACAAAACATACGTCAACCACTTCAGCCGTATATACATTTTTGGCCATTTGAAAATAGCTGATCTACAAGCTCACAATGCGTCGCGAATCGCGATGCGACGCATTGTGAGCTTGTAGATCTGCTATTTTCAAAAGATTTTTGATAACATTTGATAACTTCAAACGGGACATTCTGCGTACTTTTACTTTTACAATTTAGGCATTTAGCAGACGCTTTTGATCCAAAGCGACTTACAATAAGCTGGTAATACATCAATACAATAAGCAAGATAATATGTCAGTACATCAACAACAGTACACAAACTTTTGGCTTTTTTTACTCAAGTAAATGTTGAATACCGGACTTCTACTTGTAACTGAGTACATCTATCTACATTGCAGTATTGATACTTTTACTTAGTAAAGTAAAGAATGTAAGTACTTTTTAGTACACCACCCCCTCCCAGCTCTGTCCATCCATCCAACCATCCATCCATCCATCCATCCAGAGAAAAGTTCCAGTAGCAGGCTGACCACTGTAAGGGCATTGTTCAATACAGTCCCCTGTCAGAGACAGAGAGACAGAGAGATAGAGAGAGAGAGAGAGAGAGAGAGAGAGAGAGAGAGAGAGAGAGAGAGAGAGAGAGAGAGAGAGAGAGAGCCTGCCAGGGACGTGCTGGGCCCCTGATTCAGCCCGGGAAAAAGAGTTGTAGAGGCCCTCATTGCGCGCTATAGAGAGAGATCTCTCTCCATAGCGCTGCTGCTACTCAAAGATTTGCCATTTCAGATCATGACAAGTGACAAGCCAGTGGGCCAATTGCATGAGTTAAATTACGTCGTTGTCGTGTGGAAACCTTATATGTCCAAAACCGTTTGTTTTGTATTTATCATTTTAAAAATGATTTAAACTAGTGAAAACAGCCGATCTACAAACACACAGATCTGCTGTTTTCACTACTTTTGTGCGACGGCCTTGTATGATGAAGCAGGGCTTTACTTTGCGAAAAAATGTACAAATTTGAAACTTGGAGATACAAGGTTTTTGCCCGACAGTGACGATTTACTTTGTTGACTGCCCAGCCCCCAAAATGGAACGAAGGCCGACATTTTATTTTTAATGTTTTCCTAATGGCCGGACCGGCCGGGAATGACCCGGCCGTTCGGGAGTTGTCCCGCTTTTCCCAATGGCCAGCACGTCCCTGGAGCCTGCCTTATCATGGCTACGGCCCACAGTGTCCCCAGTGTGGCCGAGTCCTTTAGAAAAGCAGACCATCCATATCATCAGCTGGGCCACAGATCTGCCCGTCACACCGAGAACATGACCACACGCTGAACCCTGCCGGACCGCCTGCCCTGCCCTGCCAGGGGCGTCAATTGGGTATGGCAGGGGTATGCAGCTGCCATACCCTGGGTCCAGGGTGAAAAATAAAATTTACTTTTAAATATAAATCCATGAATGTCTCTTTGTCTATCTGTTCTGGTTATTATGTTGTTAAATTACAGTAAAATAACTACAAATGCAACATTTTACAAAATGGTCACTTTAACAAGGTATTATAATTAGATTCTCCACAAAATGGTATATTCCCAGGTTCTGCAGGTCAGCTGAACAGGTGCAATGCATTATTGTTAATTGTGGCCCGTTTACTAACATGCTAAGTTTAGCTGCACTTGAACAACCGTTCCAGGCTGCCATATCCAGCCCAAGAAACCGTAGAAACCTGTGTAAAAAAACTGACAAAACGTTTTTTTTTTTTGTTTTTGTTTTTTTTTTTTTTCAGACATTGTGAAAATAGCTGATCTACATGCTCACAACGCTTCGCAGCGCGAGGCGTTGTGAGCATGAAGATCTGCTATTTTCACAATAGAACCGTGTTATACAAAATGTAATGCCTCTTTTCCATGAGGACTCCCATTTTTGCCATACCCTAGCTTTTGCTGAACTGACGCCACTGTGCCCTGCCCTGCCCTCCCCTTCTCCCCCCCAGTAAGACTAGGACTGTGTTCCGTTCTGTGTGCCAACAACGTGGTGCCACACAGCCCCCTGTCTGAGCTCTGCCACACACAACTGAAAATCTGATTTAGCAAAATGCATAGTAATCCATTCCACACAGCTAACATTTATGTCTAGGATAGTTTTCTAGTACTTTTTTCGGTTTTGTATGCCAGGGTTTCCCAAACCTTTTTGTCTCAGGGCACCCCATGAATATTTTTGAGCGGTGGTTACACCGTCTCCTATACGTGGCCGTGTGTGTATGCGTGCGTGCGTGCGTGTGTGTGTGCGTGTCTGTATGTAGCCTGCAGGCCTGCAGTACCTTTTATGACCACACATGTTAAGGGAGGGGCGCTGTTGTTCAGGCCAGGCCAGACCAGGCACACACACACACACGCACACACACACACACACACACACACACACACACAGGGGGGAAGGGGGGGGGGGGTAAACCACCGCTCAGTTCACACTGGTGTGATTTTTAAATCTGAGGCACCCCTACATTATGATTTTCACTCCCAGCACCTTATATTTATAGCATATCGTATCGTCGTTGTCGGGTGGAAACCTTCTATGTCCAAAACCGTTCGTTTTGTATTTATCATCTATAAAATGTGCAAAACTAGTGAAAACAGCAGATCTACAAGCACACAACGCCTCGCATCAGTCTTGTATGATGAAGCAGGGCTTTGCTTTGCCAAAAGACGTACACATTTTAAACTAGGTTTCTGCCCGACAGTGACGATAATTTAGTGATTATGTTGCGAGGAAAACATTGAGATAATAGCCATTTTGGTTAGAACTGACTGAAAATAACTTTGTACTTCAAGTTTAAAAAATGATACTAAATATTTTTTCAAGTGTCCAAATAAATTCCAAATATTATCAAATGATCTCGCGGCACCCCTGGACTGCCGTCATAATATCATCCCCTCCCCTTTTTACCATACAATAACAACTGTGGGTGTGGCTTCAGCTGGGTCACCTGACAACCAGGCATACCTTTAACATAATTTGAACATTTTCTGTACACTCTTTTGGAAAAGATCTTCCTCCTAGTATAATCATAATACCTGATCATCATGTTTTAGGGGGGAAAAAATCATGGCACCCCATCTTTAATATGTATATAATTAATGATATTCATATGAAAAGTACGATACAATACAGTCAATGGCATTGTCTATTTTTGGGGGGGAAAACAAAGCAAATACAATGACATATCGTCGCTGTCAGGCAGAAATCTTGTATCTCCGAGTTTCAAATGAAAATTATGAAATTAAAGCCCTACTTCATCATAAAAAGGTGTCGCATAAAATTAGTGAAAATAGCAGATCTACAAGCACACAGCGCCTCGCAACGCGAGGCGTTGTGTGCTTGTAGATCGGCTGTTTTCACCATTTTAACACATCTGGTGCCAACCCCGAGTTTCCCGAGTTTGTATTGGTACCAATGCTGTGCCAACCCCGAGTTTCCCGAGTTTGGGCCGTTTTTGAAAAAAAAGGAAAAAAAAATATTTTTTTTTTTTCCAAAAAGTTTTTTGGACCTCCAGAAATGTATTAGGCATGATCGCGATCGCGAAATTGCATGTTTAACCCCCATACCAACCCATTCTTTCAAACATGGCAGCCATGTTTGTTTACATCTGAAGAAAACATAATGGCCCATAAATCATGAATGCCTGAACGGATTTCCAAGCGGATTTTTTTGTTTGAAAGCTGTGAACACACGTGGTGCATCAGCTAGGCATGGGCGTGCACTTTTTACACAATTGCGCAATTACATGGAAGTCTATGGTAACCATGGCAACGTGGGACATTGAATAGAAAAAATCATAGCAACATAAGTGTTAAAATCAAATTAAATTTTCACTATTCAAAAAGAAGGAAGGAAGGAAACGGACCCTGTTCTGAAAAAGAGCGAGAGAGAGAGAGAGAAAAGAAGCGATTCCACGTCACAGAAAAGCTTTCCCATGGGCTCAAACGTGGCTTACTCTCCTCGTCCTCCCTGTGACCCGTCAAGGGTCTCAGCCGGGGTAATTGATCGCCACAGAGCCGCCTTCTGTAGAGGGCGATTCAATTTTCACCGGGCACATCTTGCCACATCAGGGAGAATGGTACTTTTGTCTTGCATTGGCATGGCTGCTCGCGGCAGGCACGTAAAAAGCTCCCCAGCTCGCTCAGCCAAATCCTCCAATACTCTCCCAAGGGTGAATTAGCTTCCCAGCGTGGGCAGGGAACCAGGGAGGGCACCCAGTTACTTAGGTTTTTAAAGGGGGTGGTCCCGGTCTGCCCGGGTGGAGGTGAGAGGGGTTCTGTGGGGAATAGCCAACAGGGTCGTTGGGTTTTTTAAAAGAGGGGGCCCTGTAGGAGAGGACCCTGAAGTAAGAAGTGACAGACTCATGGGTTATATGCAGTGTATCGTCGTTGTCGGGTGGAAACCTTCTATGTCCAAAACCGTTCGTTTTGTATTTATCATCTATAAAATGTACTAAACTAGTGAAAACAGCAGATCTACGAGCACACAACGCCTCGCGATGCGAGGCGTTGTGTGCTTGTAGATCGTCTGTTTTCACTAGTTTAGTGTGACACTCTTGTATGATGAAGCAGGGCTTAGCTTTACCAAAGACGTACACATTTGAAACTTGAAGATACGAGGTTTCTGCCCGACAGTGACGATATACTGTATATTAACTTAACTAGTAAGATGCCTCAGTGCGACATGCAAACTTGCCCTTAAACTCTTTCAAAGCCACAGAGGTAGATTGACGAGAATTATTAATTAGGCAACCAAGCCACAGACGAAGGTTGACGAGAATAGGCTATTTTTGTTATAAAACAACTCAAAATACATTATTTTTGCCGATTTAACAAACAAGGGTTTCATACGAAACACTTTGCCTCCCTCCAGTGGCAGATCATGTGACTGAACGAAAACGAGGAAGTGCACGGTCCATTCTGTGTCTGCGTTGTTCTGATTCTAGGTTAGAATGCATTATACATAAAAACACACTTTCCTCCTCACCCGTAAGTCGGATTTTCATTCCGAAAAAAGATCTGAGCAGCTGGTGGCAACCCGGTTCCGATCGTTACCACATGCACGGAGCGTGTGCGTTGAGCGCCCGACGCAAAAGTAGGTATTTGCTCATTTTGTTAGCATGGTTGTGTGAGTGTAACTATGGTGGAATTTAGCGTAGATGTGGAAACAGCGTGAAAAGAATGGACAGAACGGATAGATGTGGAAACAGCGTTTTCTTGTGGTCATAAAAAAACACTGAAATGGGCTGGCATTGATTGTGTTCAGGGCGAGGTCGCGCCAATTCTTGGCCATCTGGCCAGTGACCCCTGTATGATAGTCAACAATGTGATGTCAGAACCTTAGTCTGCTCTGAGAACTTTAGCCAAAAATAGCAGATCTACAAGCTCACAACGCCTCGCAGGGGCGAGGCGTTGTGACGGTTCAAGTGGTTAAATATCTGAAAACACAAATTGACATGAATCCAAAATACACTGATGATTTGTGCTGTCAAACGATGAAATTATATGGAATCTATGAACAGGTTGTGGGGGTCCCTGCTTCATCTCTCTCTCAACTAAAGGGTCCTTGGCCTGAAAACGTTGAAGACCCCTGATCTAGAGGATTTATAATGAAAGCTCTTTCTACTGGAACGCTGGGAGGGAGAGTCACGAAACACACGCCTGCTGCCACACGGCCCACAACACCAGACCCAGAGAGAAGGTACAAGAAATGACCTGCCAGCCTTCAATAAATGTCCGGGAGGTTGGAGGAGGGAATAGAGAGCTAGAGGGGGAGGAAGGGAGGGAGGGGGACTTCTCAAAAGCTCTGTCGCACTCACACTAAAGAAAACATTCTGAGATGAATAGGGGAAAGACAGGTCTGGCACCTTAGCAAGGTCTAGCAATCAGGAGTCCAGACCAGCAGACTTGGACTTTTGGAGAGGAATTCCTTTCAGGGTAGAGTTCTGCAGAACAACACCATACTAGTCAACACATTGACCACTGTGAGGTGTGTAGGGACACCATAGGGAGTCGTTTTTGTGATAGCCGAAAAAGTACTGCTGGCTTTACTGAGAATGTTGGTTAACTCCCAAGCAACTGTAGGATGGAAGGGCTTACTTACTGGTCAGCCCAAGCCTAGACATTGTTACCTTTATTTAAACTCGGAAATACAATTGAGCGCAAGCACTCATTTACAACGCAACCGAGATACAATAATGAACAACAACATATACCAACCCCACTTCCCTTAGCACACATGCAGACGCACCCACGCATGCACGCACACACACACACACACACACACACACACACAGCTTGCAACATAGACGCGCGTGACACAGACACACACACATAATACTTTACAAATATATGGATTAAAAAGTCCCTATTCTGGGGTGAACATGCAGCGAAAATAGCAGATCTACAAACTGCAGACCGGCTAATTTCAGGCGTGTATTAGTATAAATACTAGCAGACTTTTAGTATAGAGCCCTGGGAGACCTCGATCAACAAAGTGCATAAGGTTCAAGTGGTTAAGAGAGGTTGTGTCATCGTGTAAATTCCTGGATTACGCTCTCAATTCCCCTTCACACACACACACACACACACACACACACACACACACACACACACACACACACACACACACACACACACACACACACACACACACACACACACACACACACACACACACACACACACACACACACACACACACACACTCCATATCATAAACTACACTGACTCATCTGTCGGTGCACCCAAACAAGCAAAACAGACTCTCAGACAGAAAGTGAAAGAAGTGCTTGCTTAAGTGAGGGGGAAGTGAAAAATGTATTAGAAATGCTCAGCCATCCGACCGCATCTTCCCAACGCGCGCGCGTGTGTGTGTGTGTGTGTGTACAGACGTCATTACGTGGCAGCAGATGGCTAAGAGGACCAGGGTCATGCGAGGTATCTCATCTCTCCGCTGTGAACGGACGCCCACAGCGGAGCTGAGTAAGGCGATGACGATGTATGTTCTAAATGGAGATGGCTATCTGCAACCAACACTGCACACACACACACACACACACACACACACACACACACACACACACACACACACACACACACACACACACACACACACACACACACACACACACACACACACACACACACACACACACACACACACACACACACACACACACACACACACACACACACACACACACACACACACACATACACACACACACACACACACACACACACGTACACACACACACACACACGTACACACACACACACACACACACACACAGTGGGAGACGAGAGACAGCGAGGGAAGAGGATATTAATCAGCGCACAGGAAGAGTGGGAGAGACTCGAGGCAATTATGTTTTATAATCAAGGCGGTAATTAATTAACCGTGTTGCCTTCATTTGGTTAAGCTCCTCAATCTATATCTCCCCCACATTGCGTCGGTACAAGCTCTTCATCTCCGGCCAGTATTATTACTGTGACGCATTTCCTTTTCTGTGTTTGAAGTAAGGTTGTGTGTTTGGAAATAAGGGAGCCGATCCGAGTTCATTTTTGTAAATTGGTGCATCGCTGCAAATGAATAAGAACAATAATAATACACTGCCTTTGTTTGCATAGCAGAAGAAAACTGATTAACAAAGAGCTTTATGGGTAAAATATTATGGGCCCTATTATGATCCAGGTCTTATGCCTTATGCCTTAACTTCTTTGCCTTTTTTTACTACTTCGTTTTTGTTTTTTTAATATTTCAAATAGATGATCTGCAAGTTCACAACGTGCGGATGTAGATCAGCATTTGAAGTATTTAAAAATGTTTTTCAAAATAGTGAAAAAAAGGTAAAGAAGTTAAGGCATAAGGCATAAGACCTGGATCATAATAGGGCCCTATGAGTCACAAGATATGAGGGTAGTGACTAGGGATGTCCCGATACCACTTTTTTGCTGACCAAGTACAAGTACTTAATTTGAGTACTTGCCGATACCGAATACAGATACTGTAAGTTACGTTTCTGTACAAGTGCTTAAATAGTGTGTGGCACTCCAAAATAAAATGCTTTAAATAATTATGTTGTCATGCCTTGTGAGAAAAGGTGAAAACACACACAAAACTGTGTCTTAGGACTGTTGATATGTTGTTACCAACATATTTATGAAACGAAATGGTATCTGGCGCTGCCGCGAGGAATATCGGACGAGTACAAGTACAGCAAAATAGGCCGGTATCGGGGCGAGTACCGATACTGCGAGTACCGATACCAGTGTGTGTGACATAAACAGTATACCAGTGTGTGTGACATAAACAGTATGTCGAGTTTTGATTAATTCCAAATTTTATGTTTGCCATGAGCACTAAAGCAGACTAACTTTAATTGCATTAACGCTGGCGTCCCCATTTCTTTAACCCATTTAGGCCTAGAATTATTGAATGCTTTAACCAGTGAAAAATAGCAGATATACAAGCTCACAGCGCGGCACCGAGTGCCGCGCTGTGAGCTTGTAGATCTGCTATTTTTGAAAAAGTCGTGAAAATGTGTGCTAATCTTTTTTGCTTCTGGGTGGTCCCTGGAACTAAATATTTTGAGATGGGGGGTCCGTGGCCAAATAAATATCAGTTTGGGCGTCCTTCACATGAAAAAGTTTGAGAACCACTGACATATAGTCTCAAGAACAGACTAACTGAGCTCCAGTTAAGTGAAAAGGACCTTTTCTTTGACGATGGCTGGCCAGATTGCCGTCATAGAAACATAGGTTTTTCAAAAAACCTTAGAAGGATTCAAAAGACACTTATAGAATCGGTTCAAAATTCTAATTTTAAATGATTTTTCAAAATAGCAGATCTACAAGCTCGCAGCGCGGCACTCGGTGCCGCGCTGTGAGCTTGTATATCTGCTATTTTTCAATAGTTAAAGCATAAAATAATGATACACAATAATGTGTACCCGTTCTAAAAAAAAAGAGAGTCATCGTGTGATGAAGTATATAGGGACTAAGTGATTAACTGATACTGTAACTGTTAATTAAAATTAATGATCTGTTCACACCAACCACCACCCACACACCCAAATCACTGATCCTCCCATCACCGCCTGGACTGAATCGGTTTCTTACTCCGTTTCTGTGAGCGTGAAGATCAGATATTTTTTGCTGTGTGACACCCGCGTGCAACAAGGTATAATTCAGGCTTGACATTGGAAGAACAAGACCATCTGACTCCAGAGTCGACTCCTATCGTAATAGGAATGTCAGGTAGGGCTGTCACAATTATTACATAATCGTCTAATCGTGATTATTTGTCATAATCGTCATAACCGTTTCCATGTTGAAATATTTTCATATATTTAAATAAAATGTCAAAAACAGTGGAAATAGCAGATCTACAAGCTCACAACGCGTCGCATCGCGACGCGTTGTGTGCTTGTAGATCGCCTATTTCCACAATCAATGTTCTTTTTTAAGTATAAAGTTGTCAAATATGTCAGTAATTTCTTTGTATATTTAGGTTATGTGTCATATCTACAATGTGCAACTTAAAAGCCTAAAAGCCAAACAGAAATGTAATTGTCAACGACAAAAACACAATTAAATCGTTAATCGCAATTATTTCAGTGACAAATAATCGTCATGTAAAATGTCATAATCGTGACAGCCCTAATGTCAGGTGTGAGAGGCAGAGCCCAGTACAGGATGAGTTCCCGGAAATAATTGAAGTGCCAGTCAGCTCAGAATTGGGCGAAGGACTGGGACATGCACACAACCATTGGAATAAGCACACTGGAAAACACACAGATGAAGATACACAAACACACAAACACTATTCACACTGTTATTCCGGGTCTCTTTTTGGTACAGAGACAGACCAAGGCCACCTAGCCAAGGTCCATACAGAATAAAAGGCAACGAAACGAAAAAAAAAAAACAAAGTGTTAAAAGGAATTGACAGACAGTGAGAGAGAAAGAAATGTGAAAACATTGCACAGCTTTCTCAAGGTTCTTGCCTTAGCTGTGAGGGTTGAAATACTCAATACTTGATACTTGTTCAGCATTTCACACAGACGACATACCCAAGAGCTCACTCACGACAATAAACAACTTCACAGAGACAAAATGAAACGTGATATTGTACTGGCCTTGGTAAACATTTCCTTACCCCATTAAGACTGTGTCACTGTAGATTTAACCATTATTTTCCACTTTAGCTATTCAAAAATAGCAGATATATACAAGGTAATAGTGCGGCACCGAGTGTCGCGCTATGATCTTGTAGATCTGCCATTTTTTCAAAAATCAAGACATGTTGTGCAAATCTTTGAATATACATAAATATGTTTTCAATGCGAGCATTTGTAACTCAAGACTTTCTTTCTCTGGGTTTCTGGAACAAAATATTTTGAGATGGGCGTCCGTGGTTAAATATAACCAAGGTTTGAGCACCACTGACATAAAAACATATGTTTTTTTTTTCCCAGAAAACTGTTGTCTATTCAGAAGACACCTGTAGAACCGGCTCCTCAGGTCTTGATGGGTCGACACAGATCGACATTCAAACATCGATCATCTTTTCTTAAACGCTTTCTCCCCTTTCTTTAATGAGGCTTAAACTCCGTAGTCCCTCTCAGACAAAACCACCAACAGGCTGTAGAGATGAGGAAGGTGTGCGTGTGCGGGGGCGGGGGAGGGGGGGGGTCCTAACCGACCAATAGCAACTCAGAGCCGTGGTGCATGAAGGGAACACTGGAACATCCGTTACCACGGTGATATCTATTTCATTAATGGACACGGGGAGAGAGAGTCCCTGGGCCAATCAGACGCCAGGATGGTGTCAGCCGGTGCCATCGGAACTCTCCTCATTGGAGCACAGACAGACTAGAGCCAGGCCAGATATCAGACTCCTCATACCTCTGTGTGTTATATAAGTTAATCCATTTAGAACAGGTACGCATTATTCCGTATTATTATTTTATGCTTTAACTATTGAAAAATAGCAGATATACAAGCTCACAGCGCGCTGCGAGCTTGTAGATCTGCTATTTTTGAAAAATGGTGAAAATTTTAATTTTGACCCGATTCAAATCCTTCTTAAGGTTTTTGGAAAAAAACTATGTTTCTATGTCAGCAATCTGGCCAGCCATCATCAAAGAAAAGGTCCTTTTCACTTGACTGAAGCTCAGTTAGTCTGTTCTTGAGAGACTACCATGTCAGTGGTTCTGGTTCTCAAACCTTTACATGTGAAGGACCCCCTAAATGATTATGTATTTGGCCACGGACCCCCATCTCAAAATATATAGTTCCAGGAACCACCCAGAAGCAAAATTTGATTTACAAACGTTCGCTTTGAAAATACATACATTCAAAGATTTGCACACATTTTCACGACTTTTTCAAAAATAGCAGATCTACAAGCTCGCAGCGCTGTGAGCTTGTAGATCTGCTATTTTTCACTGGTTAAAGCATTCAATAATTCTAGGCCTAAATAGGTTAAACTTGAAATAAATGTAGCCGACTCGGAATAAAAGGTACAACCGTTAGGCAAGACTCCATCACCTATCAAAATGATGGGCTCCGATGCGCTTTATGATAATAAAACAGTAGAGGGACAAGATGTGCTGAAACTAATAAAAAGAAGACAGACAAGACATGCTGAAACTAATAAAAAGAGAAAGTAATATGCTTTGTTTGCTAGGCAAGAGTGAGGGATAGGATGTGCTGAAATAGGATAGGGATGGGACGATATGAAAATTTCATATCACGATTAATCGAGATTTACAATATTATCGCGAGAATCAAAATCCATTACGTTGTGAGCTTGTAGATTGGCTATTTTTTGGCAAAGAGATTTGGTAGAGAGTGAAAAAGAAAAGTATCAAGTACGTATATTATAAGTACGTTTTACCAATAGAGGGTTTACCGGATATGCAGATCGGCAAATAAAAGGTGAATTGATCCCAGTGCATGACGGAGGACGATATCACGATAAATTAAAATCTCCACGATACGATTATCGTGAGTGTTTTTCATCACGATAAACGATAATATCGCTTTATCGTCCCACCAGTAAGGGAGACTGAATGTGAATGTGGCTGGCAGAACCCCCACCCCCCGCTGAGCTTTGAGCCCTACAGGGGTACAATTATCTGGGATGCGTTGTTGTTGTGTTCAAATTGGATTGCTGGGGCTGGTTGTGGCAACTGAAATGATTGTTTGGCCACAGAGCACTGTGGAGCTGGGAGGAAGGGTCTGGATGGATGGATGGACCTGACATGACATTGATGACAACAGATGCTCTTTCTCTCTGTCTGCTTTGCTTTGTTTGTGACAGCAGCGTCTCTCTCTCTCTCTTCAGTGATGACGGTGGCTGGTCTGGTGGAAGGTTCTGAGGACAAAAGCGCTCACAGGGTCTAGAACAGTGTTTCTCAACCTTTTTTCTGCATGGGCAACACTTTTCATGTCCCAAGAATCCATGGGCATTTATTAGAGCGACAGGGTGACGACAGTCACCCTGTCGCTCTAATAAATGAACTAAATGGGTTAATGCGGCCCGCAGGTCAACATCAGAATATAAAAATACAAAAATGGATCTTCATAAAAATCGATTATTCTACAGTAATAATCGATTATTAATCGATTTTGGATAATGAAAACATTTAAAATCGATTATTGATTAATCGATTTTCGAATAATCGTTGACATCCCACACACACACACACACACACACACACACACACACACACACACACACACACACACACACACACACACACACACACACACACACAAAAAACGTCCGTAAAACATAATGACAGAGCAATCAGTGAGAATAATTAACCTCAGTCACTGTTAGTGATGGATGCTCAATACAAGCAGCAGCACAGGGGGCTGCACAAAGAGATTTCCACAGGGCTGAGGCTGCCTCGTCTTCAGCACCGGTCAGGGGCGTCGCACCAAATTCTGGGCCCTGGATACAAGGATTCACTGCGGGCCCCCCATGAATGTTCTTCATATTTTGCGCTTTAACTATTGAAAAATAGCAGTTTTACAAGCTCACAGCGCGGCACCGAGTGCCACGCTGCGAGCTTGTAGATCTGCTATTTTTGAAAAATCGTGAAAAGTCTCTTTCTATTTGCCTGACTGCGAGCGCCAGACATCTCACACTACGTTTCACTTCGGGAGAGAGTCTGAGATTACGGACGGAGATTCTACTTCGGCGTGGGCGGGCTAAAGCCTATTGACGTCACACACACACACACACACACACACACACACACACACACGCGACGGCGACGTGGCGTGACATTGCAAAAATACGTTATTTCTCATAACATATTATATGTCTGCATGTTAACGTTAGTGCAAAATGGTATTAAAACGTGATTAAACAGCACTATTTCATAGTTTATTAAAATAATACGAGTCGAGTCTGACTCCGCCATGACAGTTTTCACGGACCAATCAGAGTCCACTAGACTCTCACGTGGGCAGAGGACACCAATCAGAGTCCACGAGCGAGTCTCACGTGAGCTCAAGAGCTCTGTTTGGAGGGGGCTGGGACCGGAGCAGCCAAACCACGTGCCCCAAGCATACAACCCTGATTGGCCCATTCAATGCGCCCGCTCTTCAGGCGCGCTCGAAATAAAATAAAATGTGTGCAGCTTCAGTCCACACTACAAACCACCCACCAACAGGGGGTGGTGATGTGCGGACTGAAGTATCAGGCTATCTTTCTATTACCAGTCTATTTCTGGAAAAAACGGTGTTTCTATGTGTCAGTGGTGCTCAAAACTTTTAATGTGAAGGACCCCCAAAATTATATGTATTTGGCCACGGACCCCCATCTCAAAATATTTAGTTCCAGGGACCCCCCAGAAGCAAAACTTGAGTTACAAATGTTTGCTTAAAAGTTACATATATTCAAAGATTTGCACACATTTTCACAACTTTTCAAAAATAGCAGATCTACAAGCTCACAGCGCGGCACTCGTGCCGCGCTGTGAGCTTGTAGATCTGCTATTTTTCCAATAGCTAAAGTATAAAACAATGAAGGCCCCTCCACCTTGGGCCCTGGTAACTCAGTCTCACTTCCCCCCACCCTTGTGACGCCCCTGGCACCAGTTGTTCTCGCACCATCAACAAATGACAGCAATAACAAATGCAACCACCACCACCCTTGTGTGCACAGCACTGCATTCCAACATCCACCTCTGGCTGGCTGAGCTGCTGTTCTCAATCTGATGAACAACATCCTCTGGCAACAACGCAGCGCACCAATCTGATGATGGTTCATATCATATAAATACTTCTTTCTGTGTTGTTCTCAGGCAAGGAATGATCCTTTGTCTGCCTGGCATCCATCCATACACGCTGCTCGCTAGGTGATTAGCATTCTCGCTGGCACATGTCAAGAGACAACGTGTGCCCCTGGATGCTCTGCGACACCCACGCAGGCACGCAAGAGCGCTTCCACATGCCAACGCATTCCTCCTACGCAGCACTGCTCAACCTCAGTGGCGTCACAAGGCTGGGAGTTACGAGGGCCCCAAGGTGGAGGGGCCTTGATTGTCTTATACTTTGGCTATTGAAAAATAGCAGATATGAAAGCTTGTAGATCTGCAATTTTTTTGAAAAGTCGTGAAAACGTGTGCAAATCTTTGAATGTAATGTATTGTAACTCAAATTTAGCTTCTGGGGGGGGGGGGGGGTACCTGGAACTAAATATTTTGAGATGGGGCTCCGTGGCCAAATACATATCATTTTGGGGGTTCTTCACATGAAAAAGTTTGAGCACCACTGACATAGAAACATTGTTTTTTCAAAAAACCTTAGAAGGATTTGAAATATTCAAAGACTTTCATGATTTAAAAAAAATAGCAGATCTACAGGCTCGCAGTGAGTGCGGCACTCGGTGCCGTGCTGTGAACCTGAATATCTGCTGTTTTCAATAGCCTGATTTCAGACTCAGCTGACGCTTGAGTCTGACATTGTGCCCTGTTTGAGCGATTTCTGGAGGGGAGGGACTTTGACGGCACGGATTGGTTATTTGTTAAACCCACCCCCACCCCCTGCGCTAATTGGAGGAGCCAGAAATCACTTATTATGAACAAAATTCCAGACCAGAGAAACAGTCCACTCTGAGAGTGGGCGGGTCTATGGGCTGGAACCAGGCTAATTTTCCAATAGTTAAAAGCACAAAATAATGTGTTCCCAGTCTAAATGGGTTAAACCCCCCTCCGCAGTGAATCCTTGTACCCAGGGCCCCGGGTTTGGTGCGACACCCCTTCCCACCCTGCTGGCTGCTGTGGCAGGCAGGCAGGCAGGCTGGCTCAGAGGACATTACTGGGGAGGGTAGAGAGAGAGAGAGAAACAAATAGATAAATGGATGCCTGATGGTTTACATCTGCTGTCTTTGATCAACAGTAATGTGCTGGCTTGTTTCGCTTAAACGTTGTCCTTGAGGGGAGACAAGCTTACGATCCATCCAGCACCGATGGGAGACAAAACAAACGGAGAAAACATCCCAGGGTGCAACAGGCCGCCGCGGCAAGAAACAGAAACACGTGGGGAGGGATTGAAAGTAGGGGTGGGCGTTATGGAAAAATACAATATCACGATATTTTCCCAGGCTGTATCACGACTCTTTTTCACGTTGTTTTTTATGGTTATTTTTCAAGTTACTTGACAAAAACTAGATTCTCTGGGTTCCTTTTGGGAGGTCTAAATTCAACTTTACAAGTATGTAACTCTGACAGTATACAAATGAAACCAAATGGACCCTTACGGGTCCATTTGGTTTCATTTGTATACTGTCAGAGTTAAGTGGAGACCTTGACATTTTAAAGTTTGAGAACTACTGATTTAGACCAAAATGCAGGTTTGAATTGAATTCTGCAATGAATCTCTGTATTAACGATTAAACAGGATTTTTTACAAGGCTCCCTCAATTGTATCACGATACATACGATACCTCTGAAAAGGCATATCGTGGAGACATTGTATCGTCTCAACGGCAATTATCACCATATCGCCCACCCCTACTTGAAAACACACACACTGCCCAAAAATTGATGAGATGAAAAATTGGGATGAAATGTGTTCAGTAATAAGGGAGATATTGAAATATGAAATACCAAAGACAAGTGTGGTATTGTATCTAGGAAACATGACGCAGGAAAACACACATGGAGATGACATGTATCTGGTCCAAGGTGCTGCTGGCAGCCAGCAAAAAAAATCGAACCTCTGTTCGAAGTGGAGCTGTGTGTGTGTGTGTGTGTGTGTGTGTGTGTGTGTGTGTGTGTGTGTGTGTGTGTGTGTGTAGCACCTCTCTGGTCACCCAGGATCATGTGTACCGATTTTTGTGACATTTGAAGAAAATATGTAGGAAAAGGTGCAAAAAGTGTGTTTTGGAGAAAATTCAAGATGGCGGAAAATCTATCCTGGCACAAATGGGCGTGGCCTATATGGGGAGATGCGTCTTGACCCAAGGAATCCAGGGAAAAAAGAATTTTAATTTTCCGATCTACGGTTCAAGAGTTACGGGGCAAAACGCAAAGTGGGCCGTTATAGCGCCACCATGAGGCCGAGTGATGTAATTATTTTTGGATTCATTCTTAAAATCATTATGAATCTCCTCTCCAAGGTTTGAAACTGTAGCTCCTATGGTTTACGAGAGAAAAATACTTGAATGTGAGTTTTTGCAATTCCCATTATAAGTCAATGGGGAAAATTAATTCACTAATAAATTAATATCAATTAAACTATAGAACCTTTCTCTTAGCAAGTTACTAGCACACGATTCCCGAGTAAGCCGGTCGATTTGACATATGGCGCGAGTGTGTGGTGCAAAAACTGTGGGAGGAGTAGCGTGCCAAACTTTGAGGCTACATACAGACAGACACTGACGGACGGCCACACACACGGCCACGTATAGGGAGCTTGTGTTCCACACAGCTCCAAAAAGCAATAACAAGATTGTGGTATAAAAGTGACCTGTGGCTGTGCGATTTACACACAAACTCAGGATACAAGAAGAACTTCCTTGAGGAATGGACTGAGTGTGTAAACCAACAGAATTACAACCCGAATGTTCTCTATAACAGGGGTTTTCAAAGTGGGTGACGGGGCACCCTGGGGTGCCGCGACAGCAGTCCATGGGTGCCGCGAGATAATTTGATAATATTTGAAATATATTTGGACATTTAAAAATATATTTAGTATCACTTTAAATTTGAAGTATAAAGTTATTTTCAGTCAGTTCTAACCAAAATGGCTGTTAACATAATCGCAAAATGAAAATGAAAATTATGAATATCGTCACTGTCAGGCAAAAACCTTGTATCTCGAAGTTTCAAATGTGTATGGTTTTTGGTAAAATAAAAGCCCTACTTCATCGTACAAAAGTGTCACACAAGTAGTGAAAATAGTAGATCTACAAGCACACAACGCCTCGCAATGCGAGGCGTTGTGTGCTTGTAGATCGTCTATTTTCACAATTTTAAATTGTTTTTAAAATAATAACACAAAAAGAGAAGGATTTGGACATACAAGGTTTCCACCCGACAAAGACGATTTAATGTAGGGGTGCCTTGGATGAAAAAAAAAATATTCATGGGGTGCCCTGTGACAAAAAAGTTTGGGAACCGCTGCTCTATAATATAGACTAAAATGTCAAAATGATGTAAAAAGGACCCTGTTAAGTTATGTACATGTGACAAACTGCAAATACAATCTAAGTTAAAAAGAAAACAGAAAAACTGTGGAAGAACTGAAAATACGCGCACATTTATATGTAATTATGTGACTGACTGACTGACTGCCCCCAATAAGTCTGAGCCCTACCCAAAGGTAATGACTTTTTGAATAACGCAATGCTTATTGATTGATATCACATAATACCACTTTACTAAGATTAACATTTATTCCTTCACGTGAACCCAAACGTCTCTATTCTGGGCATGTCCTAATAGGCAAAAACATTCCACGGAAACTATCTACAGGACAGATCTACAGGACTCACGACACTTCGCATTGCGAACACCTTGTGATCTTGTAGATATTTCTTGGCAAAGAATGAAAAGGCCAAGTACAGACAACCTGGGTTACCCTGGTCGATGGAGTATATAGGGTTTGCGGGCAAAGTCAGTGTTTGCGGAATAGCGTAGGGAGAAAAGAAAGAAAGCAGAAAGATTACCGTAGGTTCAAATGGGCACAGTCGCCTTTTAATTCTGAGGCATGCTTTGCGTCAACCTTTCAAATTAGCCTCACAGTCTCAGAGGAAGCTACACCTGTGTGGGCGAATAGAGAGAGACAGAGAGCGAGAGAGGAAGAGACAGGAGAAAAAGGAGAAAACAGGAGTGAAATAAATCACAAATCCTCTCTGCTTCAGTGCTCTACTAACTCCATTCCCCTGGGTTGGGATTCTTCTGCAGAAATACCAGAGATCGGACACATGTCACAAACACACCACAAGTGCAGTGCTTTTACAAAACTGGGCCAAAAGGGCTTTTATGGCCATGCAGGATACAGGTGGAACCCGATATCTAAATGACTTCGCTGTCAGCTTAGCTAATACTAGCCCTGCACGTCTCATCATATAACACACGGACGACAGCTCAGTGTGGGATATGTGGGCGTTGGTGGTGGAAATGGTTTTTCCAGCACCCGAGATCATCATCTCCTCAGTGGTTTGAGAGTAAAAAGCGTAGCTTGACCCGTGCACTCAACCAGAGCGGGGTAGACCCAGCCGGCCCCTGGGTAGAATGTCTACCAGCTGTTGAAAAGGCTGCCTTCCGGACGGACACAGCCTGCACGTGTTATGTAACCACGCCTCGAGAGACATCCCGGAGGCCCTGGGCACCCTCGCCATGTGCATCAACATGGCCCTCCATGCAAGGAGGGGCACTTACTAAATAAAACTAACTTACACTACTCAAATACATGACAGTGTAAACAGCAGTTGGTCAGGGCTGTTGAGAGTCTTACTTGACCTTTAGCGCGGCATTAGCTAGTGTTTGGGCATTATAATTAGGGATGCGGTATCGGTACTCGCCCCGATACCAGCCTATTTTGCTGTACTTACTCGTACTCGTCCAATAATGCCCACGTCAGCGCCAGATACCAGTTCCATAAATATGTTGATAACAACATGTAAAATGTCCTAAGACAACTTTTGTGTGTGTTAGTTCAACTAATGAACAGTGTTTTCACCTTCTCTCACTCTAGCCATGACAACATAATTATTTAAAGCATTTTTCTTTTTACGCCACACACTATTTAAGCACACACAGAAACCTTACAGTATCGGTTTTGGCAAGTACTCAAATTAAGTACTCGTACTTGTACTTGGTCAGCAAAAAAATGGTGTCTAATTATAATACACTCCCCATTGAGTTACAGGTAGGTAGGCTGCTAGGGTATGAAAAATGTAATACTGGAAAATGTCAAATATAATTTTCACATCTTTCAAAAATAAAAAAGTTGCAAAAAGGACCACCGGCCACAATGGGAACGAGTGTTTTGCTGTAGATCTGTGCTGTTTTCATTTTTGACTAACAAAGTATTCAATCAATCAAGCAAGGCGAGAGAATACACCATTATTGTCATGACATTTTTGTTCCGTTAAACCTATTTAGGCCTAGAATTATTTCACGCTTAAACTATTGAGAAATAGCAGATATACAAGCTCACAGCGCGGCACTCGTAAATCTGCTATTTTTGAAAAATTGTGATTTTTGCAAGTCTTTGAATTTATCTTTTTAAAAGCGAACATTTGGAACTCAAATATTTGCTTCTGGGGGGGAGGGGGGGGGGGGCACATATTTTGAGATGGGGGGGGGTCCGCGACCATGTAATTTTGGGCGGTCCTTGACATGAAAAAGTTTGAGAACCACTGATTTAGAAGAAGGATTTAGAGGACACTTATAGAATCGGGTAAAACAAATCCAAAAGACTTGCTCAAAATGTTCATGATTTTAAAAAAATAGCAGATATACAAGCTCACAGCGCGGCACCGAGTGCCGCGCTGTGAGCTTGTAGATCTGCTATTTTTTAGATAGTTAAAAGCATAAAATAACGGTTTAAAGTGACAGAGATTTGCGTTCAGGTCTAAAACGGCTTAATGCGTTGGATCTGACTGATCCGTCATATCACTGTAGCAGCCAGCGTAGAGGGCAGCAGACGACACAAACAAACAGATTAGACCGTGTTCCTGTAGCTATAGCCGCCAGAGTTACAGTGCAACACAAACCACAACAACAGAAGGCAGCAGATCGCGGGGGACATCTGCGATTAAAATGATAGAGAGACCAAGCTGGCTCGTTCAAGGTATGCAGAAACCATAGCGAGAAGAGAGAGAGGGAGGCCGAGGGGAAAGCAAGCAAGCCAGAGAGACGAAGGAAGGCCTTGACTAGAGCCCGACCGATGCCATATTTTTGGACCGATGCCTTTGTTTGCCGATGGCGAGTGCTAGACCACCGATTGCCGATGTTTAACCGATGTTTTGTAATAATATAAAATAATAATAAATAGCCTAAATTTCTAAAACGTCTTACCTTCAAAACCTTTTTTTTCCTTTTTTTTTTTTTTACCAATGGACCGGGGACCACCAGTGGTCCTTGAGGGGTTTCCAGGTGGTCCCCAGCTAAATGATGGAGATTTGGTAACCAAAGACCTTTAACTGATGCAATGGATCCTTACAGGCAACGGCAATATATTCTAAGTTTTGGGTCCGAGTGGCTAAATGTCATCAAATGGTGGTCTAATATTACTTATAAAAAACGACCGATACATCGGAGAGATAACGACCGATGTCCGATGTCGACATCGCTCTAGCCCAGAGACGTCCTGGCGTTCTCACCTTCTCCTCCGGGTACATGCTGAACAACTGAACAACGAGAGTCAGCGGAGTTCCAGATTGAGCTATAGCTCTGCTGGGGAGTAGGGGAGAGAGAGAGAGAGAGAGAGAGAGAGAGAGAGAGAGAGAGAGAGAGAGAGAGAGAGAGAGAGAGAGAGAGAGAGAGAGAGAGAGAGAGAGAGAGAGAGAGGGAACGACACAGGGGGAGCAAACTGAACAAATGACAGTGAGCGATCAAGGGAGAGAGAGAGAAAATGTGCGAGGGAGACAGAGAGAGAGAGCAAACGAAACAGGTTGATGTAACCCGATCGCAGGGACATGCAGAGAATGTTAGAGAGGCAGGGGCTGAAATTTCTAAAAGGGCCTTTTGGTGGAAATATCGAAAATAGCAGACCTCCAAGCTCACAACGCGTCGCAGCGGGTCGGTACTTGATACCACACTAAACTAATCATAATCAAGTGAGTACTGGACAGGTGGCGTATGGCATGGATTTCAACACAGGGAGGGCAATTCTTATAATATGCTGCGTTCAAGTTCACGAGAGTTTGGCAATTCTCTAGAATGCTGCCTTCAGGTATGGGCTTTTGCATTTCTTTCACCATGGTAAAAACTGCATTCATGGTTTGGAGAGAGTCACTTTTTATGTAGATGGATAAAAGGCCAGGGGGCTCAAGCCCCCTTTGATGTCTATGTGTGCACGCGCCTGCCCTGTCGTGACTGGGCGAATAATTAAACACCACGCTCAGCAGAGAGAGAGAGAGAGAGAGAGAGAGAGAGAGAGAGAGAGAGAATGGGAACTTTTAACCGATATAGGAGACTGTAAAGATCACACAGTAAAATCATTAGCCATCATTCTGCTCAGTGCCAAACAAGCGCTCAATTCTCATTTGTGAGAATAGAGAGATGAGAAGATGATCAGGCACTTAGCAACCATTCTCTCCCCCACTCCCCCTCACCCAGCCCCAGGGACATGCTGGGCCCCTGATTCAGCCCGGGAAAAAGAGTTGGAGAGGCCCTATCATTGCGCACTATAGAGAGAGATCTCTCTCTATAGCGCTGCTGCTACTCAAAGATTTGTGACAAAGTGACATAGTAGAGGAAAAAATAGGCCAGAAGTTGACCATACCCCTACCCGGGGTAGAACAAAACGCGACATAGTTTTTTCATATCTTTAGGATGTCCCTTTCATGAAATGGATTGTCCCGAGTTTTGCTTTTACTGCAAAAGTCATGAAATTGATCCATGAAGGGACTCATCACATAAGCAAAAAAACGCCTATCCTGAAAGATGGAGTTCCAAGTCAAACCTTTGTCATTTTCTACCTGCAGGTTGTTTTCACCTCATACTTGCACAGAAGGTCTACAGTTAGTGTCCTTACATCCCAGAACAATCAGAATGCAAAAATATGGTTCTGTTTTGAATCTGCTGCCTTTTATATAAGGACCTTCTATAGGCGGAAATGACATTCCTAAGGAAAATTCCCCTGTAATCCTTCTATAAGGGGTAGTACAAACTATGACAAAGTTTTTTCATAACTTTTACTTGTCCTCTTCATGAAATGGATGGTCAGTAGTTTTGCTTTTACTGCAAAAGTCATGAAATTGATCCATGAAGGGACTCACCACATAGGCAAAAAATACGCCTACCCTGAAAGATGGAGTTCCAAGTCAATCCTTTGTAATTTTCTATTGCTGGTTGTTTTTACCTCATTCTTGCACAGATGGTCTACAGGTAGCGTCCTTAAATTCCAAAATAATCAGAATGCAAAAAAGTGATTTACCAAGAAAGGGCAGAAATATCCCCACAAGTTAATCATACACCATTTCCACTTACTGGTAGGGAAGGAGCTGGAAACAAGGGCCTACTACAAACTTGATATCCCGGTATCAATAAGCTTTGGGCTTATCAAGCTTGTTATTAAGCATAGCGGCCCATGACATCATGTTTAAATAATCAAGACAAGAGGCGATTAATACATTGTTACAGTACTATTCATAATATATAGCCATTTAACACTTACTGCACACTAATGAATGATTTTCTAAAGATATTAAATGACAATATTTTTTACTTTTGTCAATTCTCATTCTCATAGACAAACTCAGACTCACAACAACTGGCCAATGCAAAAAGATACCAGTTCTGTTCAGAATCTCACATCTCACATCTTCCCACAAAATATTATAAAGCGCTCAACAGTGGGCTCGATAAAAGCCCATGGGTCAATAAGCAGGATCGATAAGGTGCTCATTATCAATACAAATTAACAAACTCCATTCAGATTGTCAATAGGGAATACACCAACAACCAAAATAAACCAGAAGAATATGTCATAATATGCTTGTATTGTGAATCAGGAGTTTTTCTATATATGTGTGCCATTCTTACTGCATGCCAAATAATCAAACAGCAGCTTTTTCTCATTTTAATTTATTTCGTTTATTTCTTTTTCAATATTTTCATATCAACAACTAATTTGAGTGTGAGGGGGACTGACCAATTTGCAAAGCTGGTCAATGGATACAAAGCTGTGATCTCCCAAATTCAGACATAATTTTGTCAGGAGTTTGTTCGTGACGTAATCGGCTGTGTATCTATTGGTCAATGGCTGGTCAATGGATTAATTGAATTCAGTCTTACTATTTATGTTATGGTAATAAATATGGTATGATGGTATATATTATAATATAAACGGTAAGAAGGAATTCAGTTCCCAGTGGATTACAACCAAGGGCCACTACAATGCTCTACAGTCAAGGCTGGTCCACAAGGCACAAGCTGGTATAAAAGGATTGTGTCATTTCTTGTTTATTTTAGTTTACAGGCAATGTACTGTAAATACAGGAGCAATATTATGTACAACACAATCCCACAGAGAGACATTGAGGCACGTACTACTTTGACTGCAACAATCCTTATCATAGCAGTAGAGTTGGGTGAGGTCTCTTACTGCTTGGTGCTGGCTATTTTTTGAACAGGACAGGCTTTAGTGATGTATCCTTTAGCATCCAACCCTTCCCAACTGGATTCCACAAAAGGGGTTTGGGGACATGATTGTGGCACCATATACTGTACCAGTTTGGTACATAGCCTGTTGAACATTCAAAAATATCCTCAGTGGGAGGCAGGTGTGAGACTGGCATGTCTGTCGTTGATGCAAGAATACAACGGAGCTCATCAAGACTAGAACACACCTGGCCCTTTGCCTTCTTTTTTAGGCCATAGAGAGTGAGGGCATATTGTCTTGAACATCCTGAAGCCTCTGGTAGACTATCTGTCAAGCCAAAGGTTCTCAGACCCTGACCTAATTTATATGTACAGTACTATGGATATACTTGTGTTGCTCGCCTACTATGTCAGTCAACAACTCCTTGGAATAGCTGCCATTTTCATGCATGCTGGTCATGGGATAGACAACGATACATCCCAATGTCTGATATTACAAATACATTGGGAGTGGCTTTGTGTGAGAGTCTTCTAGCATGGCACGCATTGACTGGATGCAATGCAACAAGCAGCCTGTTCAGAATAAGCAATAATACAGCTTTCAACAAGCTGGCGAAGCACATTCATGAACTTCAGGATCTGAGAATCTTTGGCTTACTGCATGCCAAATAATCAAACATTGGTCAGTCTCCCTTACACTGCTCAAAATAGTTGTTGATTGAAAAAGAAATAAATGAAAATGAGAAAAGGCTGCTGATTATTTGGCATTAAGAATGGCGCACAAAGTGTAGTGTATTCTACTGAATATAGGCTTACATATATAATGTACTGCATTTAAGTCTGAATACCATAGACTGCTTATAGAACAATATGTTTGCTGCTTTTGAGGTGAAGAGAATTAGGCCTTGGGATGGGTGCATCTCTCCACTCCGACAGTCTCCTTTCCGACATGTCTGCATTCCGACACTAACCCTATCTCTACCCCTAACCCTAAACCTTAGGCCCATGGGAGTGTCGCCACTCCGACAATAAGAAGTCCATTTCGGAGTGGCGACATGTCGGAATGGAGAGAGCCCCCCCCCTTGGGATGTAGGGACACTACCTGTAGACCATCTGTGCAATATGAGATGAAACAACCAGCAGGTAGAAAATGACAAAGGATTGACTTGGAACTCCATCTTTCAGGGTAGGCTTTTTTATGGTGGGTACCTTTATGGATCAATTTCATGACTTCTGCAGTAAAAGTAAAACTACTGACCATCCATTTCATGAAGAGGACAAGTAAAAACACTGTCAGGGTTTGTACTACCCCTTATAGAAGATTATCTCCAGGATCACAGGGGATTCTTCCTTAGGAATGTCATTTCCGCCTATAGAAAGTCCTTATATTAAAGGCTGCAGATTCAAAACAGAACCATATTTTTGCATTCTGATTGTTCTGGGATGTAAGGACACTACTTGTAGACCATCTGTGCAAGTATGAGGTAAAAGCAACCTGCAGGTAGAAAATGACAAAGGATTGAATTGGAACCCCATCTTTCAGGGTAGGCGATTTTTGCCTACAGTATGTGGTGAGTCCCTTCATGGAACAATTTCATGACTTTGGCAGTAAAAGTAAAACTCGGGACAGTGCATTTCATGAAGGGGACATCCTAAAGATATGAAAAAACTATGTCGCGTTTTGTTCTACCCCTTATAGAAGATTATCACCAGACTTACAGGGGAACATTCCTTAGAAATGTAATTTCCGCCTATAGAAAGTCCTTATATAAAAGGCTGCAGATTCAAAACAGAACCATATTTTTGCATTCTGATTGTTCTGGGATGTAAGGACACTACCTGTGGACCATCTGTGCAAGTATGAGGTAAAAACAACCTGCAGGTAGAAAATGACAAAGGATTGACTTGGAACTCCATCTTTCAGGATAGGCGTTTTTTTGCCTATGTGATGAGTCCCTTCATGGATCAATTTCATGACTTTTGCAGTCAAAGTAAAACTTGGGACAATCCATTTCATGAAGGGGACATCCTAAAGATATGAAAAAACTATGTCGCGTTTTGTTCTACCCCGGGTAGGGGTACCTCAAAAACTAAGGCTCTTTTTTAGGATTTTTTCCTCCTCTAACAAGCCAGTGGGCCAATTACATGAGTAATATTTCGTCGTTGTCGGGTGGAAACCTTGTATGTCCAAAACCATTTGTTTTGTACTGTATTTATCATTTTAAAAATGATTTAAACTAGTGAAAACAGCCGATCTACAAGAACATAACGCCTCGCACCGCGAGGCGTTGTGTGCTTGTAGATCTGCTGTTTTCACTACTTTTGTGCGACGGCATTGTATGATGAAGCAGGGCTTTGCTTTGCGAAAGAATTTACAAATTTGAAACTTGGAGATACGAGGTTTCCGCCCGACAGTGACGATTTACTTTGTTGGCCGCCCAGCCCCCAAAAAGGAACAAAGGCTGACATTTATTTTTTATTTTTTTCCCTAATGGCCGGCCGGGAATGAACCGGCCGTTCGGGAGTTGTCCCGCTTTTCCCAATGGCCAGCACGTCCCTGCCCAGCCCCCCCCCACCCACCCAAACAAACAAAACAACAACCACCGCCAACACCTCCTCCTTCAGAGGGATTAGGGCCAAATCCTGGGCATTACACAACAGACACGACGAGACCCCCCCCATCCAAACCCAGAGATCCGTTCATCACAACCTCCTCCGCCTCTTGTGCTGGTTCGTCTTGGAAGGGCTCAGCCCCGGGGTGGGGTGGGGGGGGCTTGGCTGTTTAATCACCAGAGGATCAGGACAGCGAAAGAGGAGAGGGGGTAGAGAGAGAGAGGGGGTTGGGGGATGAAAGGTCGTTGCAGGTTAGACCGTGGATTCTGCAGAGTGGAGGCGCTTTTAGCCCCGACTAAACCAGGAGCAAGTAGGAGCCTCCACAGCCAGTGGTTCTCAACCTGTGGGTGGGGACCCCCAGGGGGGGGGGTCCCCAAATTATTTTGGGGGTGGTCCCCAGATGATTAACCTAATGTGAAACATTGTTTTCTCACTCAACGGTAAATAAACCAGCCTAAAGTTTAAGTGTATAGTGCAGGGTTCCCCAATAGGCGGCCCGCGGGCCATTTGCAGACGCGGGGGGCTACTGTCAGGCCCACACCAACCCCAGTAATAATGGTGGTATAAGAGCAGCAACAACACTAGTATATCGTCGTTGTCAGGTGGAAACCTTGTATCTCCAAATTTGTACGCTCTTTCGCAAAGTAAAGCCCTGCTTCATCATTCAAGGCCGTCTCACAAAAGTAGTGAAAACAGCAGATCTACAAGCACAGGTGCTTGTAGATCAGCTGTTTTCACTAGTTTAAATCATTTTTAAAATGATAAATGCAAAACGAACGGTTTTGGACATAAAAGATTTTCACCCGACAACGACGATATCTGAACTGTCGCTGGAGTAGCGGGAACGCCACCGTCGCCCCCCTGCAATGTTGTGGCCCTCGGCCCTAGACATGATTCGGCCCTTGGGGAAAACTAATTGCGGAACCCTGGTATAGGGGGTATCTGCACATTTCTAAAGTGACAATTTAAAGGGGAAGACCACCCATTTTCAATATTGAACTATGTCATTAATATACCTAAGAGGAGTTGTGTGGAAATAGAAAAAAAGTTCCCCCTCTTCTGTGTTGCCTAGAACTGGAAGATTGATTTTGGGGTTTGTATTGTAAAGTACAACTTGATGACATCACACATTGTACTTTACAATACAAACCCCCAAATCAATCCTCCAGTTCTAGGCAACACAGAAGGGGGGGAACTTTTTTTCTATTTCCACACAACTCCTATAGGGTATATTAATGACATAGTTCAGTATTGAAAATGGGTGGTCTTCCCCTTTAAGGACTTTTTAATACCTCTAAAATGACAAATTAAACATTGGCCAAATGGTCAAATATTAGAGGCAGGAGGCAAGGTGTTGCCGTTAGCGTTGTGAGCATGTAGATCAGCTATTTTCACAATAGAAACCATGTTATACAAAATGTAATGCCTCAACTATTTTGGGGGTCGTGGCCTGAAAAGGTTAAGCCATGCTGAATGTGAGCACAACACTCTACGCTACAGTGTGTGGCCATACAGCGTGGTGAAGGCCAAGGCCACTGTGAGGCCATTGCAGGGTGGATATGAGAGATAGGAGTTCTGCGCTTACGTTCCCTTTGATGAGTTCTGCTTTAATTGCATCATTAAATTATTACAGATAGGAGGAGGAAGGTTGAATGTTTGCACGAGCACAAATACTACGAATATTTAGACATAGCATGTTGTTTTGACTGACCCTTGTTTTGACGTTTACCTGGTGTGCTAGTTGCTTTGAAGTACTACACGGTTTTTCTTTGCACTCTGTTTATTGGGAACTTCGGTCGCAGTTTAGTATGTAAAACGGCACATGCTGACTCCTATGGGTTTGCCGCTCTGACATCATGCTTTTACATCACTGTGATGTCATGGGAACTACTCTAACAGAACCCCTTTTATGCCCATATATGGAGATCCCTGATGTCATCAATATTAAGCCCATATCTAACAGGACTTCATATGGGAATGCCCATATATGGAGGAAGACAGCCCATATCTGTGTGGCTGGTTCAGAGTCAGACAGGGATCTCCATGTAAGGGCATAAAAGGGACTTTATGTATGATGTCAGATGTGATAGACGTCATAGGAATTTCACATAATGAATAACTGAGTACCGTAAGCGTGTTTGGGGTCTCACAGCATATCTCCATATACAGTACATGGATCTCCATATATGGGTACCAGGGGTCTCCAAATATGGGTAACTAGTCCGATATACATCACTGGCCAGACGGCCAACACATGGCGACCTCGCCCTTTAGGGTGAGGTCACTTGTCGCCCTGAGGCGTCTTACCAGTTTTACGTGATTCTAAATTGTATATTGCAAAAATAATGTCAGCTTGTTCAGTTAATTTGTCTTCGTTAGCGTGTGTCAGACACCGACGAGATGCCTAACTAGCCGAAACGACCTTCAATCTTCCTCCTCTCGAATGCAACAAATTAATAACGGAGCAAAGAAGAGATCATCGTGCGAATTTCTGAGCGCGGTCCTCCTGCCATCTCCTATATATCCATTGAATACAGTGTTGCGGTACTGCACCAGTGCTGTAGCTCTGCACACACTACACACAGTGGATTCAATAATACACACTATTGCAGGGAGAAGAGGCAGTCGATGGGGAGAGAGAGAGAAAGATAACAAGAATGCTGGGATGAAAAAGATAAGCAGACAGCCTAGTGAGAGAGACACTCATACAGGCACAGAGAGAGTCAGGGGGGAAAGGAGAGAGACTTCTGCAGTGCTATTCGCTCAGGTCAGTATTAAATTATGGCTGGCTCCAATAATGCTTCATATTTTAGAGGGAAAAGCAGTGCTTCATTGAATTAGCCGGCCGACTCGTGGCCTGGGTCTGTACTGTAAGTGTGTGTGTGTGTGTGTGCTGTGCGCATGTGTGTGTGTGCCGTCTGTGCGCATGCGCGTGCGTGCAAACTGTAGCAGGAATGACAAGTATGCTGTGGAAAACATGCAGGGGCCTCTTTTTCAACGTCTATGGAAGTAAGACTCTCGGCACGGTTCCAGATTACGGGGCTACCGCACCGCAGACAGGAGGGTTGATATGCTATGCTTAACAGGAACATTTGCGCCCAGATCCGCTGGTATTTACAAGCTCGTTATGTAATAACAAAGTGTACTCTCTTCATACTTAACCTCAAAAAGACTTCAACTAAATCTGGTAATTGAGTCTTGTAAAAAAAACTTTCACTACGTGGTCCGGGTTGACATTCAGACTCAGCCGTGAAGATGTCTATTTAAGAAAGCGTAATTAGTAGCTTGTTGTGGTGCCGCCACACCACTTTGTTTGGTGTCTAGGAAGGAAGAAGAGGTCATTCTTGGTCATTCTTGGAAGAGGAAATTGAAGAGCTCGTCAGCAAGGAAAACAGAACTCTTGAGACATGAAAAAAAGGAGCCGTGCTTTCTATGAACAATATACATAGAGAGACCCTGCTCCATCTATCTAGGACAGTGCTTTTCAACCTTTATCGCGAGGGGTGTAACGATACATTTTAATAGCGATTCGATACATATCACGATACATCAGGGTTCCCCAATTAGTTTTCCCCAAGGGCCAAATTATGTCTAGGGTACCAAGCCGAGGGCCACAACATTGCAGGGGGCGACGGTGGCGTTCCCACTACTCCAGTGACAGTTCAGATATCGTCGTTGTCGGGTGAAAATATTGTATGTCCAAAACCATTCGTTTGGCATTTATCATTTTAAAAATGATTTAAACTAGTGAAAACAGCCGAACTACAAGCACACAACGCCTCGCACCGCGAGGCGTTGTGTGCTTGTATATCTGCTGTTTTAACTACTTTTGTGCGACGGCCTTTTTTGATGAAGCAGAGCTTTACTTTGCGAAAGAACGTACGCATTTTGAGATATGGGTTTTCCACCCGACAATGACGATATACTAGTGTTGTTGCTGCTCTTATACCACCATTATTACTGGGGTTGGTGGGGGCCAGACAGTAGCCCCCCGCGGGCCGCAAATGGTCCGCGGGCCGCCTATTGGGGAACCCTGCGATACATGGTTGACGATACGATACATGGACGATATTGGTTCATTCATGGTGATACGATACGATTCGATTCAATGATTTAAAATCGATATAGTAACTATTTAGCAAAGAAGTTAAATCTGTGTGAAAGGTGTGGATAGTGCAGGTTTTTAAGGGAAACGTAACGTGTATTATAATGGATATAAATAAGTAAACACAGTGATTATCTGCCAAATACATGGTCATTGTATATTGACAAACCTGCACCTTGACATGAACCCAGAGATTACACACATTTATCGATAGACCAGCGTAGCTATATGGAAAGGAAAAGTAATTAAACCCCTCCATTTAATCTTTTCTTCTTAAAAATGCTAAATACAATGCGTAAGTAGGTGGTATCGATACAATCGATTATTTGCACTGCCGATTCGACATGATACAAAATAAAACAATCCGATTAGATTTTAGCTGTTTTCATTTTGATATACTTCGTTTTTTTAAGTTAAAAACGTTGTTTTCATTTCCATATACTTAAAAACGATATTTCAATACAGTTACTATATCGTTACACCCCTATTTATCGCATCAAGGCCCATTATTGATTCAGCGTTTGAGCCATGGACCACCATTTGCCTCTCAGACAAAACACTTTGAATATTTCCTTATCGTTGATCAAAATAACACTTCTTCTACATTCACTTCTTCTAATTGTGTAGATTTCTTGTATAATTTACGTAATGCAAATGTTTGACAATAATTTAACTCTTGGGAGCCTAAAATGAAACCGTACAGGTCCATTTGGTTTCATTTTACGCTCTCAAGAGTTAAAGATCTATAAGGGTCCGTTTGGTTACCAACTCTCCATCATTTAGCTGGGGACCACCTGGAAACCCCTCAAAGACCTGGTGGTCCCCAGACCACTGACCTAGGACATCACTTACGGTTGTGCTAAAAATTATTCAACCCGCCTCTGCAAATCTGGTTTATTGGCTAAATTCACAAACTGACAACTGAACGAAATAAATAAATCATACAAGAACAATGTAAATACTAGCTCAACAAAAGTTAAATTTCTTGTGCTTAGTTTTTTTTTCCAAATTCAATGCTAAATGCCACTTTCACTTTCAATAATTAAACTCTTAATTCCACCTGAAAACATCTGCAATCAACTGCAATCGACTAATCAAGGGCTTAAATAATTACATCAGATGTGCAAACTGGCCTGACTAGAATTTGTTGACTTGTTGACTGTGATTAAAGCAGTTAGAAACACTGCTCAGTCTAAGGAATGGTCAGAAAGGTTCAGAGAAGAGATTATTGCTTTGTACAAAAAAGGAAAAGGATATAAAACAATTGCAAAGACACTGAATGTTCCAAAAAGTAAAGTTCTAAGTCAAAGGAACAGTGGCTACACTAATGTCACAATATGACATTTTACATGACGATTAATTGTCACTCAAATAATTGGCGATTAACGATTTAATTGTGTATTTGTTGTTGATGATTACATTTCTGTTTGGCTTTTAGGCTTTGAAGTTGCATAATGGTAGATATGACACATAACCTAAATAATGCAAATACATTACTGACATATTTGACAACTTACTACTTAAAAAAATAACTTTGATAGTGGAAATAGCCGATCTACAAGCTCACAACGCGCCGCGATGCGACGCGTTGTGAGCTTGTAGATCTGCTATTTCCACTATTTCTAACATTTTTCAACATTCACGATTATGACGATTATGACAAAATAATTGCGATAACGTCAAATAGTCACGATTAGACGATTATGTAATAAGTGTGACAGCCCTAGAGGGGGTTGAATAATTTTCGAGCACAACTGTAGTGTACATCACTGCACATTAATTAGCTAATTCACAGCACCAGTCAGAAACTGAAGGTGCACATGTAGTGAATAGTCTAAACAATACTTATATGGCTAACATCTTTGTAAAGTACATTTTCCCTGTGCTCAACCCCCACCCCAAAACCAAAACGCACACAAAGAAGAAGGCAATTCCAATAAGCTGCTAAGCCTGCCGTGCTCATTCACAACCTTTGCTCCGTTGCACAAGTCTGTAAACACACCAACTTAGCTGGAAGCGAGTGAGAGTACATACACATGCACAAGTCACTCATGACTGAATAACAACATGGTGAACATTGAACAATGAACGTAATTTAATGTCACTTACAGCTTGGCTAATGCTTGCTCAGACAGTTATAATGTTTAATTTCAACTATCTTTAAAGGACAACTTAGTGTTTTTTTTACAACAAGGGTTCATATTTTAGATTGTAATTAGATAAAAGAAAAGATGAGTGTTAAAATGTTTCCATTTACTGCATGCAAGTGGCTAAATATGTATTTTTAAACACAATAAGCCGGCGATTTCTTTATTACTATTTACACCAGCCCCCATAAGTCACATCTGCCCATGAAAGATTGTTGTGCATCTTGGGAATGGGCCTATTGTGTCTAAAAAGACATATTTAGCCACTTGTACGCATGCCCCCACCCACTGAAATCAAAATAGTAAAATCGCTAAAACTAAGCAGTAAATGAAAACATTTTAACACTCATCTTTTCTTTTCTCTAATTACAATCTAAAATATGAACCCTTGTTGTAAAAAACCAAAGTCATCCTTTAATGGTGATGCTGCAATGTTTCACTTAAAAAAAACCTTCCTGCCATTTATCTGAAAGCAGAAGCCATGCCAGGCGTTCACAGCTCAGACTGCTCCAGCTGGTGTGGCTGGTGGTCTGTCTGCTCTGCTGGCCCTGGGTTCTAGACCAGGGGTTTTCAAAGTGGGTGACGGGGCACCCTGGGGTGCCGCGGCGGGCAGTCCAGGGGTGCCGTGAGATCATTGATAATATTTGGAATTTATTTGGATACTTGAAAAAATATTTAGTATCATTTTGAACTTGAAGTACAAAGTTATTCTCAGTCAGTTCTAACCAAAATGCCTATTATCTCAACGTTTTCCTCGGAACATAATCATTAAAATATCGTCACTGTCAGGCAGAGACCTCTGTCGCACAAAACTATCGCCTCGCGATGCGAGGCGTTGTGTGCTTGTAGATCTGCTTTTTTCACTATTTAGTACATTTTAACTCATTGCATGCCAGGCCCGATAGTCCCGAGATTATTTCAATGTCTTTCCCTGCCAGGCCCGATAGTCCCGAGAATTTCCGCCATTTTGAAAAAAAAAAAATTTAGTAGGCATGATAGAAATCGCGAAATTGCATGTTTAACCCCCATAGCAACCCCATCTATCAAACATGGCAGCCATCTTTGTTTACATTTTAGGAAAACATAATGGCTTCTATCTCATGAATGCCTGAACGGATTTCCATTCGGATTTTTTTGTTTGAAAGCTGTGAGCAATGTGGACACACGTGGTGCATTATCTAGGCATGGGTGTGCATGATCCGTGCACTATGAATTACATGGAAGTCTATGGAGACCAGTGGCACCGTAGAGTACGAAGGTATGTTAAAATGGCGGGGAATGTGTTAAAGATGATAAATATAAAACAAACGTACATACAAGGTTTCCACCCGACAACGACGATAGGCTATATATATAAGGTGCTGGGAGTGAAAATTATAATGTAGGGGTGCCTCGGATTAAAACAAATATTCATGGGGTGCCCTGAGACAAAAAAGTTTGGGAACCCCTGTTCTAGACAGTCTGCCTGCATTGCCTGTCTCCCTACAGCGACAACAGCATCTCAGCGGAGGGTCGCTCACTTTGTCCCAAACTCAAAATAGTTTGGGACATACACACACACACACGCCTCCACAAGCACCACTAGCAAACAGAAGATTAGCCAAGACCTTACAGCGGGGCTAAATCAGACGGAGGAATGCAGACTTCGGACAAGCTCAGCTGTTCTCTTTCTACATCAAATTAGTCCGGATGCATTTTACAATCCAGTTATGTCAGAGCAACTGTAAAGCGTCTTCAAGTTCAAAGCAGATCTACAGCGGGCAGTCACCACTAGTCAGTCAGGACAAGACACGGGACAGAAATACATACAGTTTATTTTAGGTGGTGACTGATTTAGCTCCTAATCTCACTGACATACCACAGCTACACAAAGGTACAGTGACCACTGCACAAACCACACATGTACAGATACAGTTATTTTATCTAAGTGACTAAACGGCTAAATGTGTCTGTGTGTGTGGACTGGAGGGAGGGTGGTTCACGCTAGCAGTCAGGCAAGGTTCACGCCACATTCTGAGCTATATTGTGCGACGACACGAAGGCAGTCCCTGTGAAGGGCTTCAGAAGGTCACGTATGATGGTGTAATGGGAGTGTTGAGAGTAGGGATGGGACGATAAGCGATATTATCGTTTATCGTGATAAAAAACACTCACAATAACCTTTTCGTGGAGATTTAATATATCGTGATATCGTCCTCCGTCATGCCCTGGGATCAATTCACCTTTTATTTGCCGAGCTTCATATCCGGTACCACTTAAACCCTCTATAATTGGTAAAAGGTACTTATAATATATGTACTTGATACAGTCTTTTTTCACTCTCTATCAAATGTCTTTGCCAAAAAATAGCCGATCTACAAGCTCACACACAACGTGTCGCGACGCGTTGTGAGCTTGCAGATCTGCTATTTTTTGGCAAATGTTCCGTCCCAGGATAATGGTTTCGATTATCGCGATAATATCGTAAATCGCGATTTCTTTGGTCACAATAATGGTGATATGACATTTTCATATCGTCCCATCCCTTGTTGAGAGAGAGCAGGCCAGACTGCCGGCACCGCAACGCAACAAACCACACGCACAACAAACCACACGCACAAACAGATCAGCCTGCCGTCTGTGACTCACCATGGAGAGAACAACAACAACAATCTGGCTTCTCATGCACATAGGGCTGTCACAATTATTATTACATAATCGCCTAATCGTGATTATTTGACATTATCTCAGTTATTTTGTCATACCCGTCATAATCGTGAATGTTGAAAAATGTCAGAAATAGTGGAAATAGCAGATCTACAAGCTCAGCTGAGCTTGTAGATCGGCTATTTCCACTATCAATGTTATTTTTTAAGTAGTACGTTGTCAAATATGTCAGTAATGTATTTGTGTGTTTATGTTATGTATCATATCTGCCATGTACAACTTCAAAGCCTAAAAGCCAAACAGAAATGTAATTATCAATGACAAAAACATGTAAAATGTCATATCGTGACAGCCCTACATGCACACACACAGACTGGTGTAAAGTAACAAATACATTTACCCCATTGGTAAAGTCCTCTACTTAAGTACAATTTTGATGTACTGTATTTGTACTCGAGTATTTCCAATTTCCAATAGTTTTACTTCCACTCCACTACATCTCTGATCCAAATGTTGTACTTATTCAAATAAAAAGTAGGATTGAGATGGGGTGAGGACTGAGGCTGCTGCCAGAGGGAGTGTGTCCATATTTGGACATAACATTTGTTCGACGCGAGTGAATGTTAACCTGGTTTAATGCTAACCTGCCGACGCTGGTCGACCACTATGCCTAAACCTAACCCAAACCCTTACCCTAACCTCAGTAAAACTATGCCTAAAACTGACCCAAACCCTAAGCTCAGTAAAACTATGCCAAAACCTAACCCTAACCTCAGTAAAACTATGCATAAACCTAACCCAAACCCTAACCTCAGTAAAACTATGTCTAAACCTAACCCAAACCCTTACCTCAGTAAAACTATGCCTAAACCTAACCCAAACCTCAGTAAAACCATGCCTAACCCTAACCCTTAGTCAAAATAATGACACGTAGAAATAGTGAGAACTGCCCGCTGCCAGAAAAAGCCAGTTTGACCCTCACTCTGTCAGGGGGAGGTGAAGAAGGAAAGTGAACCATCAACCTGGCTGCTGTTGCCAAGGCTCCTGGAAGGACAGGTCAAGGGAGGCGTTAACCATCAATCAGTGGTGAAATCAAAATCAATTACAGGCAACAAACAACCAGCCGGTACTCTCCAGCAAAGGACTGTCACTGATTAATCCCTCATACACATCCATCCATCCATCTGTCCGCCTGTCTGTCCGTCCATCCAATCTTGGCCAATGAGGCAAGTGTGGGACATACAGTACATATACTAGGGCATTCCCCAAATATTCGAATATTCGAATATTCGAATATCAAAGTCACTATTCAACGTTGTTCACTGAAGTCGAATATTCGCTTGTTTTAATTTTTTTATTGTTTTCTCTTTAAAAAATATATAGTTTTGCCCCTGGTGGATGAATTTGTTAATGCTCTATACCAGGGCTTCTCAAACCTTTTTAGGCCGTGACCCCCAAAATAAACATATTTGAACTGGGGACCCCCACCCTGACAAGCACTTGGAATGGTAGGTTACATTTAATGTGACTCGGTTCCGCAGATAATTGCGAGGCGTTGTGAGCATGTAGATCTGCTATTTTCACAATGTTCGCCTCTTGCTGACTTAATATTTGACAGTTTGGCCAATCCTGTCGAATATTCGACTATTCGAATACTAAAAAGCACTATTCGTGAATACCCTAACATATACATACGTACGTACATACATAAGGACAAAGCCAGATGTAGGAGCGGTTAGCACCTCTCAAAAAGACAACTAGTAGGAAGAGACAGCGAGCAGTGTGTTAGTCTAGTACAGTGGTTCTCAATCTGTGGGTTGAGAATTATTTTGGGGGGTCCCCAGATGATCAACTTAATGTGCAATGTTGTTTTGTCACTCAACAGTGAACAAACCAACATAAAGTTTAAGTGTATAGAGGGTATCTGCACATTTCTAAAGTGACAATTTAAGGACTGTTTAATACCTCTAAAATGACAAATTAAACGTTGGCCAAATTGTTAAATATTAGATGCAGAAATTGTGAAAATAGCAGATCTGCGTTGTGAGCATGTAGATTGGCTATTTTAACTGGCGGGGTCCCCAGTTAAAATATGATTATTTTGGGGGTCGCGGCCTGAAAAGGTTGAGAACCACTGGTCTAGTACTCTGAATTATGTGATAAAAGACACCATGATGTGTGCACTAACTGCACACAAACACACACACACACGCAATTTGCCAGCACCCACGCAATGGCAGGAAGGAGTGGAAGCGGGGGAGTAGCTTTAGCGCAGGCTCGCCTGGCAACAGGCCACACAGGGAAGACCAAAGGCTACCCAGCAAGATCACAACGCATCAGACCACAGTGCATTGTGAGGTTGTCGATCTGCTATTTTTAAAATGTGGATCTTTTCCCCTACAGTACGTGTGAAATGCCCCAAATAAGGCTGCCAGGTAGACTTTAATCATCCTTGCATTCATCCATCCATCTTCAACCGCTTATCCAGAATAGGGTCGCGGGGGTAACAGTTCCGACAGAGATTTAACTTCCCCCTGGGGGATCCCAGAGGCGTTCCCAGGCCAGTGTAGAGATATTAATCCCTCCCATCTGGTCCTTGGTCTGCCACGGGGTCTCTTCCCAGTGGGACGTGCATCGAGGACCTCCCTAGGGAGACGCTCGGGAGGCATCCACACTAGATGCCCGAACCACCTACTGTATAAGCTGGCTCCTTAGGCTTATCATGAGACCACAGAGTACTGAGAGTAGGGATGGGACGAAATGAAAATGTCATGTCACGATTATTGTGACCAAGGAAATTGCGATTTACGATATTATCGCAATAATCAAAATATCCATTATCCTGGGGGAGGAACATTTGCCAAAAAATAGCCGATCTACAAGCTCACAACGTGTCGCAACGCGTGTGAACTTGTAGATCGGCAATTTTTTGGCAGAGACATTTGATAGAGAGTGAAAAAAAATAATCAAGTACGTCATTTCCAGGTCGTTTTACTAAATATAGAGGGTTTAAGTTGTACCGGATATGCAGCTCTGCAAATAGAGGGTGAATTGATCCCAGTGCATGACAGAGGACGATATCACGATAAATTAAATCTCCACAATACGATTATCGTGAGTGTTTTTTTATCACGATAAACGATAATATTGCTTATCGTCCCATCTCTAATCTAGCTCCCCATAAACACTTCCAAAACCCACCCATGCAAATTGTCCCAGACCCCCCCAAAAACTACTACTTTGGCCCCGTGCAAATTGACAGGCGTGAAATTAATTCCCCCAAAAAAGCTTGTTGAACGCAGACAGACAGCAGAGCAGAACCAGCCCCGATGGTCCAGACCCTTTTTGTGTTGGAATAAAAGCGACATTTCAATAGAAACCCAGAGAATACGCAGCCACGTTTTTTAACCACTTTCAACATGGCCTTCCTATTTTGGGCATGTTCATTATTAAGAAAACATTTTCTGAAATGGCCAATATAGCAGATCTATAACTGCTGCATTCATGAGCTCAACAGATGGTCTATTTACACTATTTGTCGTATGACAAAGTGTATAGGGTTTAAAGTTATACCATGTAACTTTTTTTATAAAACAAATCTTAAAATTGTCCTAACTGTTAAATCGCTAAAGTTTTAGAACACCCACTCCGTTATTTTCAGCTTCTAAAGCCTTCTCTTTATATGTTTTCTATGAGCCGTGAGGGGGGGAGAATTTCGCGGCAAAATTGCGTCATCACACTACCGGCCAATCACAGCGAGGGTTATACACTGCCGGCCAATCACAGCGCATCTTGAAGTGGGGTCGCTATGGCGGCCATATTTGTAGTCGCCCGTGTGTCTCTATGCTCAAAAGGTAACCTCGCCTACCAGGCAGGGTGAAGGAGTCCGTTTCTCCGGAATGCCTGAACGCACAGGAACCAGGGGCCCCTCTAAAGATAGATCTCGGCGAGGTGGAGGCAGACGAGGTGGAGGCAGACGCGAAAAACGGCCGAAAGACTCGGACGCGACCGCGGTTTGCTATAGGGCTACTGACCACTAGTTGAGCATCTTACACAGTATAGCTTTAAGTGGTCAATGTGACAAAACATAGGGCCACCATAGGGCACCCATTCTCACTTCCCTTTATGCCACACAGTGCACTGCACATTCACACGTACAGTATATGTGTGCACACGCACGCACACACGTTGATCCCCAAGGTAGGGCGACTGGGGGCTACAGACTGATCCTCGGCAGATATGACCTAGTTTCTATTCAAGCCCCCCCCCCCCCCCCCTTCTCTCTCTTTGTTAAACTCAGTGGTGGAGGAGACCTCCACTGCCAGTGGGGAACAAAAGAACATGGAGCCTTGGAAAAGACTGACCCTCCCTGCTGCCTGCTTGGATACAACCAACCAACCAACCAACCAACCAACCACCCCCCCAAAATACTGCTGTGTTCATCTTCCACAACAGCCTCCGTAACGCTGAGAAACCCCTCTTATTCACTGTCATGGGCGACAGGGGCGTCAATTGGGTATGGCAGGGGTATGCAGCTGCCATACCCTGGGTCCAGGGGGGAAAATACAATTTACTTTTAAATATAGATCCATGAATGTCTCTTTGTCTATCTGTGCTGGATATTATGTTGTTAAATTACAGTAAAATAACTACAAATGCAAAATGTTACAAAATGGTCACTTTAACAAGGTATTATAATTATATTCTCCACACTTTTATTCTCCCCAACTGTTGCAAAGGTATGGCAACATGACTGGTGTCTTGCACATGCGCCTTCACCAGTCATGTTGCCATACCTTAGCTTTTTCTGAACTGACGCCACTGGTGGGCGGCAGTGGCTCGGGGGAAGAGAAGCTGCCATTAGAACACGGAGGGTTCCCTAAAGTTTCCCAGTTCGATCCCGGGCTCCCCCAGAGTTAGTGTCGAAGAGTCCTTGAGCAAGACTCTGAACCCCTATAGTTGCTCCTGATGAGCAGGTTGGTTGCCTTGCATGGTTTGCTCCGATATCGGTGTGTGAATGTGTGTGTGAATGGGTGAATGTAATGCACAATCTATGTAAAGCGCCTTGGATAAAGGCGCTATACAAATGCACAATTTATTCACTGTTTCTAGGTCTCCACTCGGCACAACTGCAGATAGGAGTGGGCAGACTCTACATTAGAGTTGTCAAACGGATGGATGGCTGGATGGGTGGACGGATATAGAGGTTAATTTCCCCCCACCCATCCCATCAAGGGAATGTCTGCGGATTGGGGGGGGATTATCTGTCCTGAATGCTGATGCTGTCTGCGAGGGTTCGATATTATTATCTCTGCGAATGGCTTTGTCTCCAATAGGCACTGTACGAACACCAAGCGAACACCCACTTATAAGCAAGGTAGAGAAGAAGTCTTGCTTCAGAGCTTTGGGAACTTTACACAACAGTCCTGAAAGACAAGGACATCAGGAAGTGTGAACAGCCACATCGGCGTGGACAGCAGTTCTGCGGTTCTATGTCGAATTAATATAGCCATGCCCTAAACTAAAGCATAACATACGTTATGTTCTATTTGTCTATTTGTCTATTGTCCCCGCCAGGCCGAAGGAGAGGCCGCGACGATGTTTTTCCCCCTGTCCGTCCGTCTGTGTGTGTACAGATGATCACCGCTGGACCGATTGGCGTGAAACTGTGCACGCACACACTCCCCTGGATGCCAGAGAAGAACCTCTCCCTCAATTGTTTCACATTGCCCATTGGCTTATTTTGCAAAACAGTTTTTGATATTACTCCTTCAGATTTTGTCCAAACATCACATAAATCAGAACACATCGCTCTACAATCATGAGACTGACTTCTACTACCAAGCCTGGCAGAAAGCTGTGCTCCGAGGAGCACATCTTTCTAGTTCTAAATGGGACCATAATTCATATATGAACATCATGTGCTATTGAAGAAGACATAAGCTCATTAAGAACATCTACTGAAGTAATAACAACAAGGTGAAAAATAGCGTCATTTTCCCTTTGACTCCCATAGGACCCAACTTATTTTGCAACCATAGGACCCAACTGGGCACAAAAGCCCAATTCATGGACGAGTGGCAGACGAGGATTTAACCACTTAAATCCTATATGCTTAACCCCCAGGGCGCTATACTAGGCCCCTTTATGATTTTGGTAACTAAGCCTTACCTAAAACGGAGACCTCCGTCTTAGCGTTTTTTTAAATCAGCCGCTGTCTACCGTTCGATTGAGCCTCGGGTGCTAATAGTTGCTAGGAGACTAAATAACCCAGAAAACAAAACATCCGTTCCCCATCCAGTCCCATTTCCTCGGGTTCTAGGTTTCCACAGCGTCACATGGCCCCGCCCGCATGAATGTGTGAGCTGCTCGGGCGGAGCGAAAACAACAAGGAAGCCAAAACCTGCTGCTCGTTCACACACCGTAAGGGTGTAGAAAGCACCGCGACGAATCGTAGCACACGCACGGCAGTGTGCAGTCTGTGCACGTGTGAGATCGTCCTCCAAAAACACAGTAAAAACACTAAAAATGATGGCACAGAAGCGACTAATAGTGCTAAAACAGATATCTCCGTTTTAGGCATAGAAGAGGAAGTGAACCAGCACCGTGGCTCCTTACCTGCATGTGTTCCGTGGAGCTGCTGCTAAGGTCGTCCCCGGACTCGGAGTCGTTCCGGAGCTTGTTGTCGGAACCCTCCCCCGCCGTCAGGTCACCCGAAGAAGAGGGGGTCTTGTCGCTGTCCGGGCTCCTGTTGTTGTGGTGGAGGAGGAGGTGGTGGTCGCTGGCGGATTTGGGCGGAGGCGGCGAGTCGGCCCGCGTCCGCGGCAGCGTGGAGTTGTGGAGGTGGTGGTTGTGGTTGTTGTTGTGCAGGAGGACCAGCTCGGCCACCACCTTGCAGTGCTGAGGACTGCTGCCCACGTTCTGGTTGGCGTCCCTGGCGGTCCCCAGAGCGGGCGGTGTGACGCGGTCCGAGGAAGGCGACGGCGTGGAGGAGGAGGGGGGCGGCGGATGGCGGCCGAAGCTGGACATCTCCTGCTGCGGCGCCGGCGGCGGCCGGTTGAGGTTCTCGTCGGACGCCCGGCAGATCTCCAGCACCGTGGGCTTGGCCCGCGGCACGGGCGGCTTCGGGGGGGGCAGGAGCGCCCGCCGCACCTCCTTGACGTACTGGGCTGGCACGTAGAAGGCCTGGGTGGAGGTAGGGGTGGAGGGGCGATATGGAAAAATGACAATATCAGGATATTTTTCCAAGCGGTATCACAATATACCAGGGGCAGGGTTCCCACACATTTTTACCAATTAATTTCCAAAACATTTCCAGAATATTTAACCCAATTTCCAGGACTATATCACAATAATTCAGCTCAATAACAGGTCGCTTACTCCTATGCGCAATGCCCAAAGACAGGTAGTGTATGCCAGTGGTTCTCAACCTTTTCAGGCCGTGACCCCCGAAATAATCATGTTTTAACTGGGGACCCGGCACCCTGACGAGCACTAAGAGTTGAGGAATTCTTTTATAATACTGTTCTATTGTGATGTCATGTTGTCATGTCATGGATTAGTCCCATTTCTCATATTCCCTCCTGATTGGCTACGATTGCCTTCTAAAGTTTGTGTATAAGATGTGATGGTCGCTTATCTCCCGATTAGGGAGTCTTACTGGTTCTTCCAAATGACTTGACAGTAGGCTACAACAACCACCTCTACAAGGTAACAAAAACTAAAAGAAAAATCGAACCTCTGTTCGAAGTGGAGCTGTGTGTGTGTGTGTGTGTGTGTGTGTGTGTGTGTGTGTGTGTGTGTGTGTGTGTGTGTGTGTGTGTGTGTGTGTGTGTGTGTGTGTGTGTGTGTGTGTGTGTGTATTGCAGTTGATGCTCAGGGCAGGCTAGACTCAACAGCACCTCTCTGGTCACCCAGGGTTACTACATACAGGCTACATACAGACCCACAGACCCACCCACCCACCCACATACCCACATACCTACACACACGGCCACGTATAGGGGAGCTTGTGTTCCACACAGCTCCAAAAAGGAGTAACAGACCATTTAGACCAGTGGTCCTCAATGTGGGGTCCAGGGACTCTCTGGGTTCCTTTTGGGAGGTTTAAATTGACCCTTTCAAGTATGTAACTCTGACAGTATACAAATGAAACCAAAAGGACCCTTACGGGTCCATTTAGAGTTAAGGGGAGACCTTGACATTTTAAAGTTTGAGAACTACTGATGTAGACCAAAATGCAGGTTTAAATTAATTCTGCAATGAATCTCTGTATTAACAATTCAACAGGATTATTTATAAGGCTCCCTCATTTTATCATGATATATACGATATCTCTGAAAAGGCATATCACGGAGACATTGAATAGTCTCAACGATATTTATCACCATATCACCCAGACCTACCTTGGTGCCCTCCTCCTTTCTGACCTGCCACCAGTCCTCGTTGGTCTTCCTGACCAGCATGTAGCACTCGCCCTGGCGGATGGTCACCATCTTGTCCTTGGCCTTGTACTCGTAGTCGAACTCCACCTCGATGTAGACCTGGCCGGGGGCGATGGCGGGCAGTAGACCCTCCCTGTCCACCATGATGATGGCTCCTCCGACCGATCCTTCCAACTCGGGACTCCTCGGAATGTTCAGCGACTGAGCAACGGAGGGATCTTCATCTCCCAACTAGAGAACCAGTGGACTATCAACTGCAGGAGATGGAAGAGAGACAAGAAATGTTTCAGTTAGACATAGTCAGGGAACCACCGGCCTAAAAGCTCAAGGAATAGGGTTGAACCTGTGATGTCATGCCGTAGTTTTATCTATTAGTTTGGTCATTAAGGTCCACAGAATGAGAGGTCTGCTCTGCCGGAAAACATTCCTTGGGCTAAAAGTGGCCCCACAAAACTGTGAAAAGTGATGATTCATCAAAAGAAAAGTGAAAAAAAAGTGATGACTCATCACTTGATGAATCATCACTTTTCACAGTTGTGGGGCCATTTTTAGCCCAAGGAATGTTTTTTTCATGCAAAACAAATGCTTGAATGGATTCAGAATCATAAGAACCCCTAGTTTGACCCCACAAATGCTACTTTTTTAAATATTTTTCTTTTCCTGTATAGTGGAGTCAATGGGACAGTGAATATACAATGGCCATAACTTTTTTTTGCAATGTTTCCAGAAGAGCAGACCTCTCATTCTGTGGACCTTAATGACCAAACTAATAGAGATACAACTGAAATAAAAAGTACGACATCACAGGTCATCTCACATTTTGGGTGACTGGGTCCCCGCCCCCGGCTAACAAACACATTCTTTCCACAATACAGTAATAAGGCAGAAGCCCTTGAGCACAAATTCTGAGACGATGAACGTGAACACACACACATACCAGAGCACTCCAACACACCGCCATTCCATGTGACTCACTCAACACACACAGGTTAACCTCCCCTGTCTCTCAATCGCACCGTATATTACTCAACTAATTGCTCGTAAACCACAACCTGCCACAGCCACAATGCAGACAGCCTACAGTTAAGTCACACTGTGACCCGACCCGACCGCCAGACATGGGAACAGCCCCGGGGCACCGCCTCCCCTCTCCTCACCACAGACCACAACAGAGCGTCAACACAGATTGCTGTGCTGGTAACATATATGACCGCACAGGAGGATATCCAAGACAGTAATCTTATCTGACCCCTTTGCTGCAAAGCCTCCATGTGGCAATGGCAACGACGCATCCCCACGCACCGCTCCTACGTGGGGCTCCAGTAACACTAGGAGAGACACTGGACTGGACCTTACAATCTTTCACAGATAGCATCCTAAATATTACTTCCGGTTTCTCTTCTTCTTCCACCGGGGGGTGAACCGGTTCAGTTATTTTTCCCCTGCCTAATATTGAACCAGTTCAAAGTAGGGCATTCACCAAATATTCGAATATTCGAATATCAAAGTCACTATTCGACGTTGTTCACCGAAGTCGAATATTCTCTTTTTTTTTTTTTTTTTTATTGTTTTCTCTTTAAAACATATTTATAAAGCTTGGCTAGATAGGAAGTCATAAGAATGAGTCGTCAATGCCCCTGGTGGATGAATTTGTTAATGCTCTATACCAGGGGTTCTCAAACCTTTTTAGGCCGCTACCCCCAAAATAAACATATATGAACTGGGGACCCCCACCCTGACAAGCACTTGGAATTGTAGGTATTACATTTAATGTGACTCTGTTCCGCAGATAAATATTGTGAAAATAGCTGCGAGGCGTTGTGAGCATGTAGATCGGCTAATTTCACAATGTTCGCCTCTTGCTTACTTAATATTTGACAGTTTGGCCAGTCCTGTCGAATATTCGACTATTCGAATACTTTGAGGTCGAATAATTCGAAAACTAAAAATCACTATTCCTGAATGCCCTAGTTCAAAGTGTTTCCACTGAAAATGAATTGGTTCAGAACCCTAAAAGTTGGTCCGGAACGGGAACCAAAAAATGGCCGCCGGTTCTGTGAAAGCACCAAGGTTCCAAGAATCTAGAATGGAACCAGTTGTAGTTATTTTGGTGAAATGGAGCCTACAGCCCTGCATTGCAGAATTACTCAACCATATTGAGTATGCCATATTCATTGAAACAGCCGGGAGGGACCCATTTGTGGGTCGCGGACTACTTTTTTATGGGTCCCTTCGTTTTGGTTTCCTACATTTTGTTTTTAATTATTATTATATTTCAATACATTTTCAATAAACATTCACAAAAAAGGCTATTTTTTTTCACGAATTAAAAACAAAATTCTATGTTTTTTCAGTAATTTCATGAAGAAATCAATGTAAAATCTAAGACATTCCATAAATTAGAACACAAAAGAAGTAGTGAAACAGCAGATCTACAAGCTCACATTGCGGCATAAAGCGACATATTGTGAGCTTTTAGATCTACTGTTTTCACCAGTTTTGGTCCCGGGCAAACATCTAATCTCACTTTTGGGTCACAAGCTAAAAGGTTTGGGAACCACTGCTAGAGTAGAGGGTTCAAAAGCTAGAGCTGGGACCTTAAACTCCCTTCCCAATATGTGCATTTTTCTCCTGACAAACAGCCCGCCTCTGTGAAGGAGCCCGAGGCTCCTCTCCCATGTCCCCGATGGTTGTGTTTTGGGTATGAGAGAGAGAGAGTGGATGGCCTGTCATTGATTTATCTGTCAGAGAGAATTCCCTTGACGTTTAATCTACAAACCCCCGCCCCCTCATACAGGGAGGGTACACCCCACCACTACTACCATGGAAGAGGAGCCGCGACTCTCTCTCTCATATCAAATTCTCTTTCTTCTTGCCTTAAATAGCAGTCGGCCGTCCGTCCCGCTGGGGGGGGGGGGGGGGGGGGGGTCAGTGCGAGCAGGTGCTTTTAGCGAGGCGTGAGAACACACAATCTATAAGGGGATCCCTGATCCCTCCTCGTGCTAAACGAATATGTACACAGAATACCAGAAGAGTCGCCGGAAAGAAACTCGCCTGGGCTGATGGTTTATGCCTTTTGATTGATTGATTGAGGTATTTATTAGATGTTTTGGATAGGAAAAGGTACAGTTTCATGACAGTACAGTTCACTGGTACAATGTCAACTAAAAGGAAACTCGGGTAAGGCAAGGCTTGTTTGTTATTTTCCATTGAGATCCTTAATATCCCTATATAACTCATATATAACTCGGTTAAACGGTTAAACCTAACCTTATTCCTAACCTTAACCTCAGTAAAACGGTGCCCAAACCTAACCCTATTACTAACCTTAACCTCAGAAAGATATGTGTAATCCTAAAGTTATTTCTAACCTTGTTCTCAGTAAAACAAATACTAAAATAAAAATCTTGGCGAGACTCTACCGGTTACCTGTACACACACACACACACACACACACACACACACACACACACACACTAATCCTCAGAGTGAGAGACAGACAGTCACGCAGTGGTGGAAAAAGTACTCAGATGTTTTACTTAAGCAATAGTATCAATACTGCAATATAGAAATACTCTGTTACAAGTAACAGTCCGGAATTCAAAATGCACCCGAGTAAACGTATGAAAGTATTGGCATCAAAATGTACCAACAAAAAAATACAAAATGTTAGAAATGTTTGAAAATAGCAGATCTACAAGCTCACAACGCGTCGCATCGCGACGCATTGTGAGCTCGTAGATCAGCTATTTTCAAAAAGCCAAGGTATAAATTAGGGCTATAGTGGTTTATGTATGTTTTATAATATTATAATTTATATCTGCAAAGTAACAAGTTTTCAAATAAATGTAGTGGAGTAAGAGTACAACCAGGGCAGGAATTTCACAGAGGCCATGAAGGCCATGGCCACCGTTGCCCCTCAGTTTGGCCTTGTGCCCCTCAAACCAATGGCATGCCCTGAGGCCACAGTGGCCTTAATGCCCCAGCTGACTGTATCACTTTCTCATCTGTCTCTTTCTTGTCAATATGTAGACAGTAGACTCTGGAGTCTTTCTTGTCATGTAGACACCAGTGTATTTTCCCCATCTTTAAACCAATCCAGTGACTTTCATTGGTGCAGGGCTGAGCATCAGATTATAAATACCATCAGTTATCTATTTCACTGCAGATTAGGTTATCATCCCTAACCCTTAAATTCAACAAATTCTTTCAAAATCTTGTCTTATGTTATGGCCTTCCTGCCCTGGCATTTGGCCTTTGTGCCCTAAAAAAAATGGACAACACCAAAGGCAAAGTGGCCTTGCCCCTAAAATGACGAAATGCCAGGCCTGAGTACAACATTTGGATCCGAGATGTAGTAGAGTAGAAGTAAAAGTATTGGAAATTGGAAATACCGGTAGTCAGGTAAAGTACAAACACGTCAAAATGTTACTTAGGTACAGTTTACTTTACACCACTGCAGTCACGACACCCAGAATAGATGTGAGTTGGTTCGGAGAAGGACTTCAGGGGCCAAAAGAAGTGAGAGTGAGAAACCAAGAGAGAACATGACAATTGTAAATGAGGAGCGTGTAATGGTCCAAAGTGGTTTCTATTTTATCCGTTCCAAGAGCATGACACACACTGACAGACACAGACACACACACTGTGCATTATGTAACTCCTGGGCTTTTGTGTGTGTGTGTGTGTGTGTGTGTGTGTGTGTGTGTGTGTGTGTGTGTGTGTGTGTGTGTGTGTGTGTGTGTGTGTGTGTGTGTCGTACTGTCTGAGAGTACACTGGGCCTGTCCCAGCAGAACTAATGTGATGTCAAATTGAAACCAAATCTCCAGGAATCTCACTTTCTCTGTGTGTATCAGAGGACAGTAGACTGAAAGAACACTGATTTATTCAGTCACAAATTCACAATCATGCGAAGTGAGTCGTGTGTGTGTGTGTGTGTGTGTGTGTGTGTGTGTGTGTGTGTGTGTGTGTGTGTGTGTGTGTGTGTGTGTGTGTGTGTGTGTGTGTGTGTGTGTGTGTGTGTGTGTGCGCGCGCGCGTGTGAGTGGGAAATTAGGGGTGGGCGATATGGAAAAATACACTATCACAATATTCTTCCAAGCTTTATCATGATATCACGATTCTTTTTCATGTTGGTTTTTATGGTTATTTCTCAAGTTACTTAACAGTACAACCACCTACTACTGTAGGTAACAAAAACTAAAAGAAAAAAAACAGACCATTTAGACCAGGGGTCCTCAAACTGTGGTCCAGGCAGGGACTAAATTGACCCTTACAAGTATGTAACTCTGAAAGTATAAATACAACTGGACCCGTAAGGGTCCATTTGGTTTCATTTATATCACCATATACACCATTTGATCACCATATCGCCCACCCCTAGGGAATCAATCACACATCCTCTTATGTTTCCAGTCTGCTATACAGTAATCCCCCCCTCTCCCTCCAACACAGTTCACACTCCCACCAGGTGTGAAGTCTGCAGACCGGTTGTCTCCAAAAGGGTCCATCGGGCACCTGTGATGACTAGTGCTATAGCACAGTGTTTCTCAACCACTGTGCCTGGGGACCTTTGGTGTGCCCCTGAGAAGGGTCAAGTGGGGAGGCTCTCTCCATTCCGACATGTCGCCACTCCGAAATGGACTTCTTATTGTCGGAGTGGCGACACTCCCATGGGCCTAAGGTTTAGGGTTAGGGGTAGAGATAGGGTTAGTGTCGGAATGGAGACATGTCGGAAAGGAGACATGTCGGAGTGGAGAGACTGACCCGGTCAAGTGTGCCCCTTGAAACTGCTTGAAAGCCAGTATTGTATTTATCATTTTAAAAATGATTTCAACTAGTGAAAACAGCCGATCTACAAGCACACAACGCGAGGCGTTGCGTGCTTGTAGATCTGCTGTTTTCACTACTGTTGTGCGACGGCCTTGTATGATGAAGTAGGGCTTTACTTTGCGAAGAAACGTTACGTACAAATTTGAAACTTGGAAATACAAGGTTTCTTCCCGACAGTGACGATATTTACACCCCCGTATTATGTTGGTGTGCCCATGGATTCTTGGGACATGAAAAGTGTTGCCCGTGCAGAAAAAAGGTTGAGAGAAACACTGCCGTAGCACATCATTGGCAAACAGTCTCAACCTGCTGCTGATGTGACTGAGCAAGAGTTGAGCAAAGTCACGCGTCTGCGTGACTGTACGGCTACTGTGCGTTGTGTCCGTTCGCATAAAGGACAAAGAATATTAAGAGTGACATCACGTCAGTGCGGTGCACTGTCCCCGCTATGGGAGCGTGAGAGATTGTCACCACAGAAACACTCCCGACTAATCTGTTCATTAGATAGGCCTATCTGTTGAGTCTAAGCCTGGACTGGGTGCCATTTTCACACCAGTTGGAATCTGAAAGTGGAGGCACTTGTGTCTAAGATTAAAGTTCCAAAAAAGAAGTATACCCAACAACTGTTCGGCACGACAAGGATTGGAAGCGTTGTCGAGAGACCTTGGTTGTTAAAATGGTACATCAGGCAAAGAGCAGTGGCTGATTTATGATATGATATGAAATTAACAGTACAACTATAATTATTATTTGAACGTCAATATTAACTGCTAAACTGGCTCAATTTTTCATAATGAAGAACACGTTGATGGCATGCCTGATGTGAAGTCTGATGCTCATACAGGGAAATAGCTTCAGAAACTTGAACATTAAGACGTTCCAGAATATTCATTTAGACCGGAGACAAGACTAAGCAGCTCAAGATGCTGAGGTTCGTTGGAGGCATTTCAACTTAATTTTAGGAACTCTCTTCATGGGAATTTTACATAAACATCCATCTAATCTGTCGATATCAATCATCTGTCCATGATCTGTAAAACCCCAGGAACGTTTTCAGAGGGCAGACAGAGGCAGTTACATGGCTCAAGATCAAACATTACATCATCGAACTTGGCCCGGGGGCCTGGCGTTTGAGTCACCCCGCTCTTTGGCATTAACCAGTACCATTAACGATAAATTCAGATGGACTTCTCGGACGCAGTACAGCTCAGAGTTAACAAGTCAAAATCTCCAGCTTTCTTTGGGGTTTCGTTTCCCCGCTCTAATCTGGCACTGTGTATTTATATATTTCTGTGGAAGGCTGACAAGAGAGAGGACCACCAGACAGTGAATTCCATTGTAAACGAATCCCCCCCCCCCCCTCTCTCTCTCTCTACTCTCTGCGTGTACTGTAGCCAGAACAAAGTGAATTCTCAGAGGAGCCCTCGGCCAACTTGTTGCTCTATGAAAACCATAAGTGTGCCACACAGTCAGACGCACAGTGGCTGCTCACAACAGGACTGAACAGGTTGGCGTTACTCCGGATTATACGTCGCTAGGAAACTGGAAAAGAGATTTGTCATTGTAGTCAGTTTTGATTTATGTTTACATGCCTTGTTCTCTCCTGTACGTTTGGCAGCTATATCATTGTGAAATGAACTAACTAAACAACTAAAACAAAGCTTGTGATTATGGTTTTAAGAATATAACAGTACAGATTGCCCTTTACCAGACTCCCAAATCATGTACAGAGAGATAGTGAGAGATGGTATTGGGGTCTCAATAAAATCTGTAATGTTTGAGTCTGTTGCAGTCAGCCAGCCTTCATTAAACAGGTTACCATTTCATGTGACTGGCAAGAATATTCCTATCTCATACACTACACAAGGGGTCTTCTACAGGGGGTCCGGGACGCTTAGGGGGTCCTCAGAGTTACTAAAAGGGGGTCCTCCAAATCTCCCAATCCTTTTTGAGCGGTGGTTACACCGTCTCCTATACGTGGCCGTGTGTGTATGCGTGCGTGTGTGTGTGCGTGTCTGTATGTAGCCTGAAGTACCTTTTTTGACCACACATGTTAAGGGAGGGGCGCTGTTGTTAAGGCCAGGCCAGACACACACACACACACACACACACACACACACACACACACACACACACACACACACACACACACACACACACACACACACACACACACACACACACACACACACACACACACACACACACACACACACACAGGCACCCCCCCCCCCCCCCCCCCACGACCACCGCTCAGTTCACACGGGTGTGATTTTATATTAACAACTTAAACCCTAATGTCCATTTTCTGAGAATGTTAGCCAAAAACAGCAGATCTTTAAGCTCACAACACCTCGCAGCTCAAGGCGTTGTGAGCTTGTAGATCGGCTATTTTTCGGCAAAGAGGTTTGGTGTAGAGGGGAAAAAGAGCAGACTAAGTACAGACTAGTGAAAGGTCAAGTTTAGTAAGTAACGACGGTTCAAGTGGTTATAAATATTAGAGAACACACATTGACAAGAATCCAAAATACACAGATGATCGTGCTGTCAAACAATGAATATGGACTGAAAACGTTGAAGACCCCTGCACTACACAGTATAATAATTCTACCACTAATCGGCCTCTTAATTGCAAATGAGACAACTATTAACTAGCTCTATATAATCCCGGTCTTCTGGGATCACGACCTGCAGCTTTTTGTCCCCCACTCTCCAGCAGCCACTGAAATACCGTGAGATTGTGAGTGTCTTTGTCCCTGTGCTTCATTCAAAACACATGTCGCCATGGCTGCGTGCCAAGCATGAGCATCCATTCCAACATGTGTGAGTGTCGTTGTGTGTCGCGTCTTCTTGCTGCATTTCCACTTATCTCTGACTGCCTCTATCTCAGGGGTCTTCAACGTTTTCAGGCCAAGGACCCCTTAGTCCAGAGAGAGATGAAGCAGGGACCCCCCGCAACCCATAGATACATATAGTTTCATCGTTTGACGGCACAATCATCAGTGTATTTGGGATTCACGTCAATTTGTGTTTTCAGATATTTAACCACTTGAACCGTCAATGCTTAACACAATTAGTGCCTCTTAATCTGAAAGTTGCTTGGTGCCGCGGTGCCACGCCGTTTCCTCCATAGGCCGCCGCTATTATTTTGAAGGGCCGGAAGGGGTTTGTTTTTGTTTTTTTGGATTATCACTTGACGGCAACGATTACGTCATCTAGTCACATGACAGTGTGGGCCCACAAGAGAACATGGCTGCGCCCACCTTTTGTGTACAGTATGGAAGAGTGGAGACCATCCTTTGTATAAGAATGTCCCTTTTGGAGAAAATGAAGTCTATTTATGGGCCTCTCAATGGATTTACTATGGAGGACGTTAACTTCGCGTGCACGCCCGACGTGTGTTGTAAACAAATCGCGGACATTGCCGATGCGGGCGGGACCGGAGCGACGTACAGTAAGTAATAATATCTTTACTGTATATACAGTAAGATTCACAGTCCTCACCGTCAACGGCGCCATGGTATTAACCCTTTCAATGACGGTGAGCGCCGTCAACAGCAGCAGAACAGTTAATCAACTTGACCTTTCACTCAGTACTTAGTCTGCTCTTTTTCCCCTCTACACCAAACCTCTTTTGTAGATCTGCTATTTTTGGCTAAAGTTCTCAGAATAAGGACACTAGGGTTGAAGTGGTTAATATAAAAAAGGAGAAACAAAAGATTCTATCACACAAAGATTTGGAGCCCCCCCTTGTAGTGACTCTGAGGACCCCCTAGGGGTCCCGGACCCCCTGTTGAAGACCCCTGCTCTATCTGCTGGTTACATTAAACATGAAGGCACAGTCAGTCTTCTATATGATGGGATGCAGAGGGAATACGGCAGGTCCTGTCGAAATTATGCAATGCAGGGGGAAAAGTATGACAGCAAATAACTAAAGCCTCGCCAACCGTGGGCTGAGCGGGCCAGGAATGCCTGGGCCAGGGGGCAGGGGCTGTCTTTCAGGGGGTAACTAAGGTGGGGGGCAGGGGACAAGACTGCAGAAACATAACAAAAGAGTTTAAATCCATATTCGTTGGCTGGCGACAAGGGGAGTGTGATTAGACTAGACAGACATCTCCAAATATTCCCACCAGGACTGACAAAGGCAGGATGTGCCTGAGACGCTGTATTGGTAAATACCCTGTTTAAAGGACAACTTCGTTTTTTTTACAACAAGGGTTCATATTTTAGATTGTAATTAGAGAAAAGAAAAGATGAGAGTTGAAATGTTTTCGTTTACCGCTTTCTATCATTTTTGTGATTTTAATGATGTTGATTTCAGTGGGTGGGGGCATGCGTACAAGTAGCTATGTCTTTTTAGACATAATAAGCCCATTAACAAGATGCACCACAATCTGTCATGGGTAGATGTGACTTATGGGGGCTAGTAGTGTTACTGTAAACAGTATTAAGGAAAACGCTGGCTTATTGTGTCTAAAAAGACATATTTAGTCACTTGTACGCATGCCTCCACCCACTAAAATCAAAATTTCTAAAATGGCTAAAACAATAGAAAGCAAAATGAAAACATTTTAACACTCATCTTTTCTATAATTACAATCTAAAATATGAATCCATGTTGAAAAAAAAACTAAAGTTGTCCTTTAACAAGAGAAACACACTGAAACGTTGCACTGCAGCCCTTGTTCACACACACACACACACACACACACACACACACACACACACCAAACAAAAAACAGATAATTAGCACAGCCAGAACCCAACACACATTATTGATTCCATCACGTGGTGGGGGGCGCTTCAATTGTACATAACAAGAACACAAAGTGTGCTTTAAAATGTCAGCTTTTTGCCAGACAACATTGCAGCAGGAATAAGCAGAGAGAGAGAGAGAGCGAGCGAGCACTGCTGCAGGTTCACTGCACTGGGATCCAGAAACAGAATCATGGCTCCTATCCAAACCAAACCAACCACCAAAGTAGCCCGGCGGGGGCAGACCTCCATTCAGAAACACCCCCCACTTAGAAACATCCCCGTTCAGAAATACCCCCACTGTCACTGAGGTTAGGGTTATGGTTTAGGTGACACCTACATTTAGAATAATGGAAGTCCAATCTTCTGAATGGCAATGTTTCTGAATGGAGATGTGTAACCCCACAAAGTAGCCCTCCTTCCTCGGTCTGTCTTGCAAGCGTGCATGCCTTGGCAACAACAAAAGTAGTAACACCAAACCAATAGCCTCCCAGTTCCAGAACAGAACAGAACAGTGACCATTAAATGACACAAAACGCACCGACCTTTCATAACGGGGGAAGCCGCAGCAGTCTTTCTGCCCCACGCCGCCCAGTGCAGTGCAGTGCAGTGCAGTGAGGAGGTTAAACCAAGTTGTTCTCCCTCCAAGTCGTTGAATAGAGACGGCCCGCTTTCAGAATAGTATAGAGGAGGAGAGCTTTTATTTCAGCCAGGCTGCACTGGTCACAGCACACGTACGAGCACACAGTCGTTCTCTTCGCAAATCCCCCGCCTCGCCTCGCCTGGTCTCTGCCGTCAGACAGACTGCTGCTGTTGTCGCTGTGACTGCGCGCTGCTCTGCTCTGGAGCAGCGGCGTCAGTTCACAAAAAGCTAAGGTATGGCAACATGACTGGTGTCTTGCACGCGCGCGAGACACCAGTCATGTTGCCATACCTTAGCAACAGGCACGATTGCAGTGCGTTTTATTGTTTCCCCCCTGTAGCCAAGGTATGGCAGCTGCCATAGCTTGCCATACCCAATTGACGCCTCTGCTCTGGAGGTGGGACGCTCGCGAACGAGTCGAGTCTTTCGAACGGCTCTTTGAAAAATGAACGAAGGGATCCGGTTCGCAGTAAAAAAATAAATAAAAAAAAAATCATAATAATAGGTCTCTCTCTAATTAAAAAAAAAATCAAATGCATTCATTATATGTTCTTATGTTAACTTGATGAACTCCATGGATTGACATCTAGACCTACTGCACATGTACATACAGTATGAAACAGAGCTGCTACCTTTAAATGCATTTTGAGAAAAAATAATGCTGTTATTTGTTCCAAAAGCTTTATACCCTTTTGATTGATTGATTGAAGAATTTGTTAGAAGTTTGCAATAGAAAAAAGTACAGTTTCATGACAGTACAAATCACTGGTACAAGGTCAACTAAAAGGAGATCCTAGAAAGCCGAGGCTTATTTCCACAGGAACCACACTTTAAGTATCTCATATAACATTGAAGGACAGACGGATAGAACATAGTACTTTATCTAGGATAATATCAGTTTCAAAAGCATATTGTATATATAAAATGTTTTCAACAGTTTTTTGTTTTTTTGTTTTGTTTTTTACACAATTGCTTTGGCAATGTAAACGTATGTTTTCTCATGCCAATAAAGCTCAATTGAATTGAATTGAATTGAATTGAATTGAATTGAACTGAACTCTTCCTTTCTAATGAACGTGGTGAAAACAAATACTCGAATTCTTTACTCATGCAATGCACTGCAATGTAGAAATAGTAGAGACTTGAGTAAAAGTACAAAAGTGTATTAAAATGTACTGAAAGTACCAAAAGTAGATAGTAGGCCTACCTATTATGCTCGCAATCGCGTTGTGACGCATTGTGAGCTTGTAGATCGGCTATTTTCAAATGGCCGAAATGTATAGGCCTACATAGGGTTGAATTGATTATTGTAATTATAATCAAAATCTACAAAGTAACTAGTAACTAAAATGATTCTTTTGAACGGCTCTTTGAAAGGGAACGGATCCCAGAGATCCAGCTCACTTTAAAGATCCATAGATCCCATCTCTACAGCGTTCCCACCCCGCCCGTCTGTCAACGCTGATAGATTCATGCTGCATCCACTGCACAGCCCCACTGCAGCCAGCACGCCCCCTGGTGGTTCCATTCAAAACCTCAGAGCTTCCTGGGATGGATGGATGGATGGATGGATGGATAGATAGATAAATAAAATAAAATACATAAATAAATACACATATTCATTTCATTTTTGGGGATTTGTTTATTTATTTCATCATTATATTAATTAATTAATTAATTAATTAATTAATTAATCAATTCATTCATTCGTTCGTTCGTTCGTTCGTTCACTCATTCATTCATTCATTCGTTCGTTCATTCATTCATTCATTCATTCATTCATTCATTCATTTCATTGTCGTTTTTATTCAAGCCTAGGCCTATTTCATTATGTGGTCTAACTAACGAATGTCTGTCTGACCTAGCCTGACTGCAAGCGTCAGACTCTATCACACACCACCACTACCAACAGGGGGTGGTGTTGTGCAGTCTGGTTTATTAACCAGGCTAACTCTGACATAGCACTGACATTGACATCACAGACTGGCCTGGACACGGAACACCATGTATGGGCATAAAGATCTGCCTAACGGGCACTCCTACATTCAATCCCTCAGATAATGTGCACACCCAAAGCAAATATTCTACTGTCAGTGAATCTGGATTTGAAATAAAAAAATATTTGTCTAGTCATGTTCTACTCTTGGAACAGCTATGTCACTTTTGTTGAGATGTTTCTCTATCTGGGCGTTGATTAGTCCAGTGGTTCACTCACTCACTCACTCACTCACACACACACACACACACACACACACACACACACACACACACACACACACACACACACACACACACACACACACACACACACACACACACACACACACACACACACACACGAACAAGCACGTGTGTACACACAGACACAGAGAGACACACACACACACACACACACACACACACACACACACACACACACACACACACACACACACACGAACAAGCACGTGTGTACACACAGACACAGAGAGACACACACACACACACACACACACACACACACACACACACACACACACACACACACACACACACACACACACACACACTCCTCAAGGAAATTGACTTACGCCTATGAAATTGAAGGTTACCCTCCAATGTTAACAAAACAGCTGAGAAATAGACAAGGCTGTTCAGGTGCAATACAGAAGAGTACACAGTCCAGTGTCAAATTCAATTGGACAAAACGCAACATGTGTCTGAAAATTATCCCCATTTTGAGAATGTTTTTAAACATTTAACTTTTTTTAACTAGCAAAAATCTACAAGCCGTAAGACTGTAGCCTGATATTTTTCGCTGTTTGCTATACGACAAAGTATGTAGCGCTTAATGTTCTGTCTTCATGGGAGAACTCGTTCTGTAGCACAATATTGTGTTCCTTCTTGTCCTGGCCATTTCCTCTCCCCAAGAAGGAAATTGCCTAAGGATAATATCCCACCCTCAGCACTATACACGGCAGGGGGCCATGACACTAAACAATTGTGCCGACGGCAGAAACAATGGTAGCAAATGAGAATCAAAGCAAGGTTTCTCTTTGAGACTTTATTGGTATAGCAGTGCAATATAAACTTGAGGAACCAAGGCTTGCAGCAAGCATTTGAGGAAATACACTGCAATACATTGTTGTCCTCTGGGTTATGATTGAGCATAATACTGTATATATATATATGAACAGTGCTGTCACAACCTGGAAACCAACTGGAAAAACTAATGCTGAGACAATCAATTTCATTTGAGTTTAAATCATTCCAGTCATGTTTCTTATTTTTTTCTCTTCTCAGACATTACACTCATTATTTGAGAGGATATTAAAGGCATACATTTCAAAGTGCTGTAGGGTAAAGGGATTGCAGGTTATTTACTGTACACTGTACTGTGCTAAAATAAGTGCAAAATAGCTCTATATATTATCAACTCACAGGAGAGAACTCATACAAACAATTGAAATTGGAAGTGATGAAACAAAAAAAGAACAGAAAAATTGAAACTGGAACACTATTCATTTGAAGCTGATACATTTTCTTTGGTTCTCTGTTGTGGGTTGGAGAGACAGGGAAACCCATTACTGAACAAACATTCTATAGCAATGATGAATATAGAACGTTAGTGTCAATGCCTGGTACTGTATGTAATCAACCCTACAATCACAGTGCACTATCCAAAAGCTGTTCTGTAAAGGATAATTTACAGATCAGTGCGGCGAGAGAAAATAAATTACACATTTTCAACTGAAAAAAGCCTTGACACCTTTTTAGTTTGTTTAATACATTCGAATCTCCAAAAGGATTATTAAAAACACAAAGACAGGGGTGTCCGCTGGTGCAGGGGTAAAGTAAAGTTCCTGCCCACCACGGTCTATCTTCCCCCCCCCCCCCCTCTACTCCATGGTGCCACTCAAAACTAACACAATCGGCTGCGTTTGTGGGTGGGAAGCTGACAGGGGAGGGTGATCTCTGTTGCTGCACTAGCGACACCTAAAGCTGGCCATACACTACACGATAATCGGGCCCGACTGAATCGGGTAGAATTAAACACTACAGGATCATTTTTTCAGATTATCTGGCCAGAGAATCTAAACGGGCTCACACTAGCCGTTTTGAACAGTCGGGCGCACCGCACGCTACAGGATTCTATTCCGATTGAGTCGGGCCCAAACACAGCAATAATAAATAAATAATTTATATAATGAATACAAAACGTCACTGTTCCGAGAGCTTCGCCTTGCAACACGCGCGCAGACGCACATACAAACAAACACATTATGCTATCCACTCACAAACACACCATTGCCTCACGCAACGAACAAAAAAAAAGCTTCAAATGATACTATGACTATGAGTTCACTTTGACGCGTTTCATGTTCATCCATGGATCAACTCTGATCGACTTTCCCCCTCTCTCTCCACTGCTAAAGTCAAGTGCTGCGCGCTGTCTGCTGGTGCTTCTCATGGTGTCTGATTTATGATTAGTCGTATGACTGTGTTGCGCAGAGAACATCAGATCTCCAAGATCAAACTGCGTCCCTCCGCGCCACATTGTAGGGTTTGTAGATCAGGCAGTGGGCGTGTAGGCCTACTTGCACTCGTGCGCTGTTCCCACTCCAGTCTGCGCCTGACGGACTGGTAGTGACTATTTCTGCTGATATAAAACAAACTCGCGACCATTGAGTTTTAATTCCCATCGCAAGCAATCATGATACAACCTGGGAGGATGGATGTGGATCATTATTTGAAATAATAAGCAGTGTATTTATGTGTATTGCTTTTTTTTGGGGGGGGGAGTGGGACTAGTTTTCAGTCCCAAATATACTGTAATGCTTTAAAAAGGACAGGCCTATTAGGCCTATATCCATTATGTTTCTTTCATGTCCGCTCCAGGTTTATCATTGTCAGTTTTGATAAAGTCATTTTATTTTATAATAGTTAAGGTAACGTGCGCGCATATTTTCTAAACCTGCTGTCTGTTCAAATACGAAACGCCTGGCTATGCGGGGCGCGCTGTGCCCGGAGTAGCCAGGAGTTGTTAACCCAGCTGGTAGATCAAACAACAAGTTGATGATGGCCCATTAATTAAGCTTCACGCTGTACCTATGGCCAATTGGAACTTGAAAGGAGTAGAGATTACATAACTGCACCGTGCACGGACCATCAGAGAAAGTGACTGACGTGGGGTGAGCTGCTGTTGTAGGCTGCTTCCACCACGGACGGTTCAAGTTCAAGACAGGTTCAAGTTCAAGACAGGCACGTGTCTGCTTTTACTTTAGTGGCCATGGCCTATAGGCTTTCAATCATGATTTCCCCTGTCTTTTAACAAATTATCGCGGTGTGGGCGGATGGATCAATCAAATATAGACTAATAATCATTAAAAAAAGATCCGAGGGCACGGAGATCCAAATCCAATGTCCCAGAGAGAGAGAGAGAGAGAGAGAGAGAGAGAGAGAGAGAGAGAGAGAGAGAGAGAGAGAGAGAGAGAGAGAGAGAGAGAAAGAGGACGGTTCTGTCTGGTCCATTTGAAGAACTCTCTCTCTCTTTGAGGTGGAAACATGGAGAATGCACAGGTTTATCATACATTTGAGAGTGAGAACCATAAGTTTAATGTAACTTAATTGGAGTTGGAGGAGGAGAGCAGAGCTGGAAAGTTATTAGCGAGTCCAGACTTGCACTAATTGGTTTGGCCTAGTTTTACGTCTTTGTTGATTGATTGATTGATTTCGTGTGTGTGTGTGTGTGTGTGTGTGTGTGTGTGTGTGTGTGTGTGTGTGTGTGTGTGTGTGTGTGTGTGTGTGTGTGTGTGTGTGTGTGTGTGTGTGTGTGTGTGTGTGTGTGTGTGTGTGTGTGTGTGCGCGTGTGTGTGTGTGTGTGTGTAGAGAGAGAAAAAGAGATAGCTCTGTCACTCAGATGCTCAGAGACTTGCGTCTATCAGCGGCTGCTGTAGCCTACCTATTTTCAATCAGTCCCCTGCTGCTATTCCAGACCAGTACTGATCCAGGAAAATATCAAACATGTTTGAAAAGAGTCGGGCAACCCCCGATCGTCCTCCGAGCCACTCGGCTGGGCTCCGAGTGGATCTGTGAGACCTCACGCTAGACGACGTTCATGCCCGATTGTCGGGCCCGTTTCAGTCGGTGGCAGCCCGATTGTCGGGAGGGTAATTAAATAGCCCGATTATCGGCTAGTGTGCGGCCAGCTTAAGTAAGTTGGTTGAAGTGCCTGTTCAGCAGGGAACGAAGCTGGGGAGGATAGCATGTTCCTCCACACGTGTTACACCCTTCTGGTAAAAAGAAGCGACTTGCAACTTCATGTGTATCAATACTGTTGCCTACACCCTGCCACAGAACCAGAGGGGTTAGCAGTGACATGGAAAATTGGAAAGTGGCATAATGACACAATTAGGGAAAAAAGGAAGGGGGGAAAATCATTGCAGACTCTTAACTGTACGACAGAGCCGTAATCATTTGTATGCTTTTCACCAGTAAAAACATTACAAGCGATCTGGGAATTGAATAGTACACTTTGCGAATTCATTAGACAAGGGTGTTTCCATCGAGATTTCCACTCCTCCTTTTTAGGGATTTTACATTTGCTGTTATGAAACAATTACATACATGTTCAACTTGCCTCAACTTGCCACTGACATTTGTATGTGGAAAACAAAAAAGAGCAATGCATTGATTTGTGTTAAATATTAGTTTCTTTCTTTTGTCTGCAAGTTACAGGAAATCCCATAACAGAGTATGTGTACCTCTCATTTTTAAACCTTGGAAACCATCTTCCTCTGTTATGATTCACTGCTGTTGAAATGCAACATTTCCCCTTGGTGATCTTTCTTTGAAGGTGCATGCTCCAATGCTCCATCTTCAGCAGCTGTGTTAGGGGAAACAGATGAGAGGAGTCAAATGGAGTCAAACTAAGGAAAGTCCCAAGAATATTACAATCTTTATTGCAGGGGTCTTCAACGTTTTAAGGCCAAGGACCACTATAGCTGATAGGGAGATAAAGCAGGGGCCCCCAATACATATTCTATAAAATTGTGCAGGAGATTTTCACGGATTTCATAGATGGATTCATAGACTTGTTTGACAGCACTTTCATTGTCTATGTTGGATTTGTGTTAATTAACCACTTAACCTCTACACCAGGGGTTCCCAAACTTTTTGGTCTCAGGGCACCCCATGAATATTTTTTTAATCCGAGGCACCTCTACATTATTATTTTCACTCCCAGCACCTTATATTTATAGCATATCGTCGTTGTCGGGTGGAAACCTTGTATGTCCAAAACCGTTCGTTTTGAATTTATCATCTATAAAATGTACTAAACTAGTGAAAACAGCAGATCTACAAGCACACAACGCCTCGTATCGCAAGGCGTTGTGTGCTTGTAGATCGGCTGTTTTCAGTAGTTTTGTGCGACAGTCTTGTATGATGAAGCTTTACACATTTGAAACTTGGTGATACAAGGTTTCTGCCTGACAGTGACGATATTTTAGTGATTATGTTGCAAGGAAAACATTGAGATAATAGCCATTTTGGTTAGAACTGACTGAAAATAACTTTGTACTTAAAGTTTAAAATGATACTAAATATTGTTTCAAGTGTCCAAATAAATTCCAAATATTATCAAGTTATCTCGCGGCACCCCTGGACTGCCATCCCGGCACCCCAGGTGCCCCGTCACCCACTTTGAAAACCACTGCTCTACACCAAACCTATTTGCCAAAAATAGCTATTTTTGGCTAAAGTTCTCCTCAGAATAGGGTTGTGAGGGTTCAAGTTGTTCATTTAAAAGCATTATCCTATCACACAAAGATTAGAGTACAGTAAGGTACAGTAGAGTACAGTTCATCGTTTAAATAACCTGTCCCCACACACATTCACCGCTCCACGTTGAACCAATGTTTGATATTTGTATTGCATTTGTATAAGCCATTCTGAGCATATCAAACATATTTTTAATACCATTTAACAACATTTTGCTTCCCTGCTAGTATTAATTTTCATGTTTATAACTTCAAACAGCAGTACTTGTGTACCCATTGTTGGATTCTAGGCTTCTGTAAAGCTACTGACTGAATATTATATTTTCTCCGATTTGAGGTATAGTGCAGTATTCTGACTACAGAAACAGTAATTCTCAAGATGAGAAGATCATCTTGGGCTCAAATTGAAGCTTATGAATGTGGGAAGTTTTCTATATACAGGAGAGGTCATTATATTCAACATAAACTGCTTGAAAATGATCATATTTGAATATGTCAAGCGGACAGCAATTTTATTGTGTTTCTGGGGATGTTGAGGGTGATATCTTAAAATACATCGGTAGTAAGCACTATAATCCTATTTTGCCACTTACCCCTATGTGTCAGGACACTCCATACCGAATTTCATACGTGTGTGACAATGTATGTATTTTTTGTGAATTATTTTATACATTTACATAATTTCACCAGAGACAGGTACCAAAAAATGTTTTTTTGGGCCCCTGCGACCAAACAGCCCCGAGTTGGGGGTGTTCAGTATGAACTTGTGATGGCCCAAGGTATATGCTAACAGGAAATAATAGTGAAAAAAAGTAAGCAGAGGACATTATGAGGGCTGGGTCTGGTGCTATTGAGGAGGTTCCAGGGTGTCCCCAGCTAAATGTGTTAATAGAGATGCCTGAGGTAGGTCCACGTGTACCAAAACGTTTTACCATGCAAGTTGGCAGTGTACGTACGGTTAAAGGACAACTTTGTTTTTTTTACAACAAGGGTTCATATTTTAGATTGTAATTAGAGAAAAGAAAAAGTGAGTGTTAAAATGTTTTCATTTGCTTCGTTCTATTGTTTTATCGTGTTTACCGTGCTAAAATGTGGGGCATGTGTACGCATGGGGGCATGCATACAAGTGGCTAAATATGTCTTTTTACTTTACTTTTACTTTATTTATTTATTTGGACAGGACAGTACCAGTTAATGGACACATTGACATTGACATGTTGCATAAAAAATACAAACATACAAAAATCACAGTGTAAAGTTAGTTAGCTTAGAGCTAAACTTCATCCGTTGTCCTCACATAAAACAAGAAACAAAACAAGACTAACAATAACAAGAACAGAACAGTACAGGGCGAACAAAACACAACAAGAATAAGGTGCTTGGCGCAACAGAGTGCCTAGTGCCAGGAATTAGCTAAAAACCATATAGGAGAAACTATCCAGGCAGAGTAATTCGTACCGGCATCAAATAGTTCTTATAGGTGGTTGCATGTTTGTGATCGTTTTAACCATTGCTTCAGCTGCCCTTTAAAAGCACCGAATGTGGGGATCTCTCTAATTGAGGTAGGGATCTGGTTCCAATATTGACATCCATTTATGGAGAGAACGTTTTTACTAAAAGTAGTTTTTATTTGTTTTTATTTTTTAGACACAATAAGCCAGCAGTTTCTTTACGGCTATTTACAGTAACACGTCTAGCCCCCATAAGTCACATCCAACCATAAATGGTTGCGTTGTATCTTGGGAATGGGCTTTTTCTGTGTAAAATTACATATTTGGCCACTTGTACGCATGCCCCCAACCACTGAAATAAGAATCTCTAAAACAATAGAAAGAAGTAAATGAAATCATTTTAACACTCATCTTTTATATTCTTTAATTACAATCTAAAATATGAACCCTTGTTGTAAAAAACTAAAGTTGTCCTTTAATCTTTTATTGTTCATGTTAATACGGCACAAACATCGTTTGTACACTGTCAGAGTTAAGGGG